>NW_024582054.1:11266137-11480529 GCF_017639235.1 Corvus kubaryi
GGATGGATGGATGGATGGATGGATGGATGGATGGATGGATGGATGGAGAGATGTAGTCAATGGCTGTATGTCCAGGTGGAAGCCAGTAATGAGTGATGTCCCTCAGGGCTGTGCCTTGGGACCAGTGTTCTTTCATGTCTTTAATGATGACATAGACAGTGGGATGGAGTGCACCCCCAGCATGTTTGCAGATGACACAAAACAGTGCAGTTGACACAACAGAAGGAAGGAGTACCACCCAGGGAAATCTGGACAAACTTGAGAAGCGGTCCCATGAGAACTTCATGAGAATATCAAGTCCAGGTGCAAGGTACTGTACCTAGGTCAGGGCAATCCCAAATGTGAGTACAGACTGTGAGAAGAACTCATTGAGAGCAGCTTTGCGGAGAGGGACTTGGGGTTTTGTTGTCGTTAAAAAGCTGGACATGAGCCAACAGTGTACACTAACAGCCTTTAAGGCCAACCATATCCTGGGCTGCATCAAAAGAGGAGTGGCCAGCAGTTGAGGGAGGTGACTCTGCCCCTCAACTCCGCCCTCATGAGACCCCACAAGCAGTGCTGGATCCAGATCTGGAGTCTTCAGCACAAGATGTACATGGACCTCTTAGAGCAGGCCCAGAGGAGGGGCACGAAGATGATCAGGGGGCTGGAGCACCTCTCTTATGAAGACAGGCTGAGAGAGCTGGGAGAAGGCTCTAGGGAGACCTCACTGTGGCTTTCCAGTACTTAACAAGGGCTTTTAAAAGAGAGGAACTTTTTAAATGGGCAGACAGTGATAGAACAAGGGGGAATGACTGAAACTAAAAGAGAAGAGATTTAGATTGGATGTTAGGAGGAAATTCTTTACTGTGAGGGTGGTGAGGCACTGGAACAGGTTGCTCAGAGAAGTTGTGGATGGCCCATTCCTGGAAGTGTTCAAGGCTAGGTTGGATGGGGCACTGAGCAAGCTGCTTTAGTGGGTGGCATCCTTGCCCAGGACAGGGTGTTTGGAACTTGACAATATTTAAGGTGCCTTTCAACCCACGGCATTCTATCATATATGATAGCTCAGCTGTCATTGCTATCTTCCCTTCCTTTCCAGCCATCCAGCCTGCACGAGATTCCAGAGTTAATGTGTGATAAAACTCCCAGGTAGGCTTTGACTAGTCTAAACATCTGCCAAAGATTGCCTTGTTTGTAGTGGGCTGAGTATCTGATGCACCAGTATCTTCCAAATCCTTGTCTTGGAAAAAAACAACACTATAAGTGTTGTTATGGTTAAGGGAGCTCAGCTAGCTGTCAGCCACAATCAAGTGTTTTATCAAAGTTTTCCTAAAGCAGTCTAGGTGTAAAAATGGTTCTTTGGGAAGTGAGATTTCCAGGTTCCTGATAGGATTAAGTGCTCCTATCTTGTTCCAGCAGCTCCTGAGGAATGCCAAATCTTAAACTTGCAGCTTTTACTGGCCTGTGGTGCATGTCTTGTAGAGCAATGGATGCTTGTGGCATGTTGTTAGCCGCTTGAGGAGCCGTGGGGTGTTCCAAACTGTCCTGAAGGGAGTTAGCAAGTGAGCAGAATGCAAGGAGAGCGAAGTTGTTTAGTAAATGCAATTAATGCACAGTCTGACAATATTGCACTAGACAGTTAATTTTATGGCTATCAAGTATCGTACTATCAAGAACTTGGAATTAAGTATGGCTATGAGGGGAAAAAAGGCAACTATTGAGACTTTTATTATGTAAACAAGTAACGTGGTAAGTAAATAGCACAAAGAAGGGAAAACAAATTTTGAGAGTATATTTTTGTAAAACAACATTTCAATGAATTTTAAATTGTTAACATCTTTGTAGGAATCTGAGTGTGCAGATATCCATATGTATATTTCCATGTTTAGAGAGGTTTGTCTTACCTTTCTGATTTGGAGTGATCAGTTAAGAACTATATCCAATGCAAGTATTTATGTTTGAAATAAAATAGAAAATTACCATAGATAGCAAGATGATTAACTTAAAAGTTACTTGCTTTTTAAGTAGATGTTCCTCTTCAGAAACCATACTCCTTCCTCCCAAGTGAATCTTAGTGTTTCTGGAATTAAACAGTAAATCCCGGTGACAGAGAAATAAGTCTGCCCCAAATAGTGCATTGTAAAAAAATAGAGAATCTGTCCAGGAAAACAATAATCCACAATCCTTTGATCAGAAGAGTGGAGCTATAGATGTGTTAACTGCATTGCCAAGGATTTCAAGCCAGAGAAATATAACAGTGAGAAACATAAATTTTGACAGACCAGAAATCAAAGTTCTCAATATTAAAGAGATTTCTACTGATAAAACCAGATCTCAAAATCTTTTTTATGTCTTTTCTTTCTCGAAGACATTAACTGATCATTAATGTAGATGAAGGCCAGAAATAAAGTGTTAAAATTATCTTCCCTGCTGGTTTGCAGTTGTTGAGTTTTCACATTTCTAGTTTTCCCACAGCTTCCAAGGAGAACAAGAAATAAGTATGTGATGTAAACAAAAATCAAAACAAGAGGATATTTGAAGATGGAAAATTTTAGGGATCAGGCTTTCCACTTTTCCTGTTCTATTAGTTAATGAATGAGTAGTCATTTATTATCTGGGTTTTATAATTAAAGTCTCCACTGTGCAACTGTCAGTACGGGCAAGTTGAATTTCTAAGAACTCTCTGGCAAGAAAAATTACGGTTGACTTTCAGCAGTTACTGAAATGTCAGTAAGATAGTAGAGCTGTTTGGGTTGGGTTGTTGTTGACTTTTCTCTTTCGATGTTTTGTGTGTGTGTGGTTTGGGGGTTTTTTTTATTTTTTTAAATTGCTGAATCAGAGACAACAAAAAACCTTATAAGGAAAGAAAATCAGAATTCTGATTCTTCTTACCTGTTTCAGATCAATATGAACACAAAAATAGTCTTCAATGTGGGGGAGTGTGATTTTGCTTTATCTTATTTCATCTTCTTGCCTTTTTATTTAGGAAGTCCTTACCTACTAGTGGAAAATTTTGAAGCAGCTTAGTCAGCATACATTTTAACTCTCATGCCTTATCTCTCAAGAATTATGGTCCTCCACTTTGTCTTTAGATTAAGATGTGATACAAGTTAAACAAACAAACAGAAGCCAAGATTTTTTTAAAGTGCCTGAGTGAGAAGTTAAAATGTTTCTAGACTACTTAAGATAATTAAAGCAGTGTGTTTCTACCCTTTTATTCCTATCTTACAAGTATAGGTGCTTTATACTAATATATAGACTTTTTTTGCATCAGAAAGAGAATAAACCCCATAAAATAAAAGGCATAATCATTCTATTAAAAATAGAATTAGTATTTTTACATAAAGATTACAATAAAATATTTTGGATTTGAGTTTCTGTCATACAAAATTAATAAAAATGTAAGCTTTTTCTATATAGTAAGTTTGATGATTAGGAGCAGATGTTCAAGGACTTGGACATCTTACCCTATATATAATTACTAGAGCTGTCTTCCTAATCATAGCATGCAAAATTGATCACTTACCATACCTAATTAAAGCAATTTTTCCTCCTAATACAGAACCATGAAAATACTGTTCCATAAATTCTCTTTTGAATGGCTTGCTAATAAAATTTACCCAAAAGATTTGTTTTCCTCTCTTAAATTAATTTTTCTAATAAAACTCATCTATTTTGTAGGACATTTGCCAGATGTTACTCTGAGCATTAGTGACTAAGTTTTACTTTGTCTGCATAAAATGTAAAATACACATTCATATAAAGTTATAAAATTGATAATTTATACATATAAATAGTTGCAGTGCCTGCCTTATAACAAAACTGCAGTTAGTTTGTCCTGTACACAGTTCTAAATGCCCTCATGGCACGGCATAGGCTTTGATCTATTTAAAATATGAGTTTCTTTTTTTTTGTAAATAAAATTGAACTAAAATCTTGACATTCATGCATTTCTGAGGATCTTGTGGGTGGCTACCTCTTGTTCACACATTTGATTTTCTGATAAGCAATTTTTTCTTATTATAATTTTTTTCTGCCTCAAGCGCTGATAGCAAACTACCCAGCCCCGTAATAGCAACAAAAATCAGTGCTATTGGGTGATTTTCATAAATTAAGAGTTAACAGCAGAAGTCTGCGTAGTTATTGATCACAGTTGCACAGCTTTCAGCTCATGTTAGCCAAATGCTATGCTTTTCCTCTTAAACCTGAAAGTCCTTGTCCTGGTGTTTGAACAGTATGCACAAGGCTTTACCATCTCTGACATGGGGCTCCAGCTCTCTTTGCTGGCCAAATGACATCACTTTCACAAATCACTTGCACCTCAGTGAAAAAACCAATACTTGTAATTAAAACCTGCCTTTTCAAACATACCTTGCTGTTTCCAACTAGCCAGTAGTATTTCCCCTCAGCAAAACTTTCTAAAGGCAATGCAGAAAAGAAAATTCAAGCCTTCATGTAGTGCATAAAAAAGACTCTTAAAGGAATTAGAAGTATTGTGGAAAAAATACTGTCCATATCTTTTTTCATAAGAGTTGAAATTATTTTTGTGTCCTATAGGAAAACTTAAAAGGAATTTGTCTTACAAGCACAAGATGGTGACTTAAGTGATAGATTAGGGGGTTTAATGGAGAAAGGCCTTGTGTAATGACTATCTTGCTTAATTCATTATAAAAGCAAAAGGAGTGAAAAATATCATAACTAAAGGAGTTGACCATTTATTTCATTCATATATACCTAAAGCATTGATTTTGTAGACAAGCCAGTGTTCCAACAACTCAAAGCAAGGATCCAGTTACTCCTAATTTATTGTCAGAGTAGATTAATTGACTTTAATTCATGTTTTTCATCATTCCTCCATAGAAGTTGATGTTAATGGTTTTTTCACTGTCTGTTTGACTATGAAATGTTAGCATGTCAGGATGCTAGTAGGTTCAAATAGAACCCTTGGATATTGCGACCATAATCTCTCCTTCGAAGAGGAACATTTTGTCACCAAAATCTTTTTTTATGAGGGATTTTTTGAGCTGCCTTTCCTGAACAGACATTGCAGTAATTAGACTCAGTTCAAAATGTCATTCTTACTTAATAAACAGATCAATCTCACTTTGCAGTTCCTTCATTGCCTTTCTGGGGATTTCCAAGTCAGAGGGTAAGTAGCTATTTACTGCCAAAAACCTAATGGAGGTCCAATATCAACCTCAAGGAAGTCAAGCCAGGACATCACAGAGCAACACCACCTTTGGGAATGCAGGTGCTCAAGCCAGAGAGGAGCAGATAGTATCTTCAGTGGAGATTTACCTAGATTAAAATAATTTGAGCAGATACAGGTAGTTGCCATATCCAGAGCATGAAGCAGCCAGGCACTAGTTCAAGGCTTTATGTCTACGGTAAATAAGCCTTTACATGATTCATTCTTTAGCAATTTTCTGAGAAAAATATATATTTTTCGGGGTGTATGGAAGAAATATAAACAGAGAATACCCATGACTAAACTTGTCTCCCCATTGTGTGGTTGTGAATGGAAACTTCATCTGGGATCTTATCTGCACTGCTGTTCTCTGAATGATCAGATAGTGTGATCTGAAGAAAAAATCCCATCTTTAAAATTGTTCCCTTTTCTCCCTTCCCTAAGGAAGAAAGAGGTTTTATGTTTTGCAAAGAAAGGTTTTTGGCAAATGACTGCACCCATACTTAACTAGGAATTACTGAGGATGCCCTCTAGCTCGGGGGTGAGGAATCACCTGAAGAGATATGTGCTACATTGCATTTTAATTTTAGAGGTTGATTACACTATTTGCTTAGGCTTGATCTAGGCATGAGTCTATCCTGCGGTCCCAGGAGAGTGTTCTTAAGGTCCTGTTATATCCCAAGATCTACTCTGCCTTTATAAGTAAGAACAAACTGCCTGATGAAAAGTCCATTGAAATCTTGCCTGTGACCTCAGTCAAGTCTTGGGGGAAAAAAAAGATTTCTTCTAGCAGATTTATTGCTTTTATAGAGGCCAGATTATCAATAGGTTATAGTGTATTGATCCTAGAGTGGATTGATTCATGGTCATCTTTTTTCTTGGCATTTTTGTTATAAACTTCTGCCTTTCCCATGAAATACAGAAAAGATAAATCAACATTTTAAAGATAGTCTTTAAAGTAAGCTGCTGTTTCATCAACAAGCTGAGTGTATGTGTATTATTAAATATGTGACCAGGAGTAGATACACCATCTGTGATAAGGAGAGGTTGATTTTAGAGAGAAAACTGGATCGTCCCATTAATCTGTCTAGTATCACCAACACATATTTTAGTGCAAATGAACTATGCACTAAGAAGCAAAGAACAGAGATAAGATCTAGGCCTCTGTGTGCATGTATATTTAGATGTATAATAGCTAAACTGTATACTATTTTATGCTCTGGGATCCACAGTGATTTTCAAAAGGCCTTAAAGGTCAGGGAAAATAAGTTTGCTTTGCAGGGTCGTGGCCAAGAAAGTGATGCAATCACAATAGAATTGTTCATCTGAGCACAGAAATTATGCTATGAGAATTTACTTCACTCTAGTAAAAATGGGCATCCTGCCCATATCTACCTGGCACTGACACATCCTGCTGACACTTTGGCACACTCTTTTCTGGTCATGCAAACCCCTCCCAGTGGGCCACATCAGAGCAGTGGAAATGGTGACTGACACTGATAAAGCCATCTCAGGTCAGGTCTTCTCACATCCCACAGTCAAGTGTCTGGTAAATGTTTTGCATGCTGCTATCCATAATTCAAAGACAAAGTGATATTAAAAGACTTTTTATATTATGAGATGCTACATTCCCATTTCTATTCCCTGTCAATGAACATGAACTACATGGTCAATAAGGTGCAGAGAGGAAGTCATGGATTGTCTTGGACAGAAAGGCAAAGTACAATAAATTGACTGAAAGCCCAGCACTGGTCAATGTCCAGCCCTAACACAGAGACAGAGCCCAAAATCTCACTCAGATGCCTGAACTTTTATTACTCCACAAGAAACAAAACTCAGCTAAACATTTGGTACTCATACTCTCTGTCAAATTCCTGAAGAATAACTTTGAATTCAAAGTAATGCTTACTGCACTGGAATTTTGAGTAAGCATCTCTGTCCCTACCTTCCTAGCTGATGAAAACAGGTATGAGTGAAAATGTGGGAATCCTATCTTTCTTCCATCTCATTCACATGCTTTCAAATTATCTTCCATTTCCTCTCTGGCAAGATTTTTTTTTCTGATTCTCCACTATCCAAAACAAATAAACAACCTCCAAAACCTCAAAGATTTTCATGAAAATAGATCATAAGTTTCCTCAAACTCACTAAAATAGTCTTTTATAGTAGTTCAGTAATTTCCAATGAGTGGTCTCCTCTACCCTCACATAACACCTAAAGGCAGCTAATTATTGCCAAAAGCTGAATGTAAGAGCAAAAGGCAGTGCTTGGGGAGGGCAGGATTTTCACCTCAGTGATATAGTACACAATAATTTGTTGATCTTTTTAAAAGCATGTGATTCAATCAATTAATGAAAAATATTTAAATCACATGACGTGTATTATATAGTATTTTTACGACAAAACTAATTTTCTATAATGCCATCATATAGAAAAGTAGAGGAATAAATTATATGATAGATGCATACAAACCACACTTACTATGTTACATGTGGTGTGAAATGTGGTGCACACATTTAAGCAGATAAGGGAGAAAACATCTAAGAGAGCTTACAGAAATTCCCTTACATTATTTCCCAGATAATATACATGGTTTTTAAGTAGAACAGGATTTTTTTTTCTACTATAAACTCAGTCACAGATAAGTAAACTTGTCTTGTGTGTGCATCAGAAACCCCCCCTGTTTTGCTCAGACACAGACTTAGTAGTGGATTGTGCCATGCATGTTTCAGGTCACACTCTGTCTGTCTTAGCACACGATAGAAGTACTGCAAAGGCAGTATTTATGTAGGGCATGGGAAGTAGCGGCATCATCTACTGGATAATGTTACAGTGCTCTAAGGAGCTTCTCAGCCACTGGGGGTCTGCTCTGATCCCCCAGTGCAGACACAGGGTGATGAACCACACTACTGGAGAGGGAGAGGGGAGGGAGCTACAGAAGCCACTTGGCAGAAGCCTCTAACAACTCACTGAAGGTAGCCACACTCAGCCCTGTAATTTATAGCTATGGAAACCTGTTAGCACTCATGTAAAGGCACTATTTCATCAGACACTTAACATTTTGTCAGCACTGCACACAGGAGGAAACTGAATGTGGCAAGAAAGGAAGATGTTCCTTGTATTATTCCATCAGCTCTTCTCAGATGGCGGTAAAATATATTGGGTTAATATTTTCCCAGCTTGTGTCTTGCCACTTAGGGATTTTCTTGAAAGATATTCCCTCAAGGATTCTGTCTGGAATAGTTTAACATCCTTCACTAAATACTTCTGCTTACCCTTCCCTGTCCCCTTAGATCTGTGTTCCCAGGAGTTTTACAATATGCTGATCTTGCACAGTAAATAAAAAAATACTCAACACCCAAGGCCTTAAATGGAGTGTTTGCTTCAAGACTCTAATAAAGGTTTAAATACATGTTCTTAAGTGGGAAAATAAAACAACTAGGAACAATTATCTGTTCTTTGTTTTTCCAGTTCACCCATGACCTCAAGAAGTAAATTTCTGCAATCTCTTACTACCCCTCTGAAAAATTTCTGGTCAAGAAATTGACCAGAATTGGAACCACAGGAGAGGGGGGAAAAAAGAGTGGTGAGTATATGTTTTGTAATCTTATGTCCAGAGGCCAACAAAACACCAACAGAAGTGGTAAATCCTACAGTATCTAGTGCTTCACAAGGACAGTGGTAAGTAACTGGATTTCTTCTCCAATCTAGTATGGCCATCCAGCTGGAATGGCAAAAAAATACTGAAAGACATGCATCTGGATGCAATCTGGACAAGGAAACACAAGACAGAACTACTGAAATCTACAGTAGGGAATACGCTGGCAACAGCAGGAAATATAAGCCCAGACCTGTAAGAGCCAGACATGCAAGTCACTGCTAACAGCAAATACATACATCACACTCTACCAAGTCACCTCCTCCTACTTCTGTGGAACTCTCAATTGACTTCATCATCTTACAACAATGTCTTGTTAATAAAGTTCAAGTGTTTTGTAAATCAATGCCCTTTTATTGTAGGTGATAACCATAACAATAGATAGGAGATGAACAATAGAGTAGAGATAAGCACCAGGGTGCAGCCTTACAATCACTTTTATATCATGATCACCTACTCCCAAATTAGTGCTGCATTCCCCATCACCACCCAAAATGGCAGTACACCCACATGCCGAAAGCGAACTTCACAAATTTTATGTACCAAAAACTAAACAGGGGAGGTAGTCTCGTGTATTTTCCTTGTTGAACTTAAGCCATATTACAAGCCATATCCACTTGCCTGTTGACTTTTTGCAGAGCAGCTCCACACCCTCTGTGATCACCTGCTACTTGTCTCCCTTAGCAGGAAGAGAGCACTGCATTTCATCAGACTGGAAGAGAGACAAGCAGGGACAGCTGTATCTTGATTAGTATCATGAATATCAACTAGGTGATTAGGGGAGGGAAAAGTCCTTACTAATAGCTCTGTCAAATGCTTCCTGAATTGCCTAATGCTCTTTTCCACCCCAGGCTGATGGTACTGAGGCATTCCCAGTAACCTGCTAACTAGCTCCTGGTTATCTCCCTGGCAGGTGGGTGAGGATGTCTGAAAACAGCACCCACAATCAATGGGGAACTTGGAATGAGTGCTTGTGGGAACTCTGGTCTCCCCTTACATTTTCTTGCTGAAAATCTACAGCTCCAAGGACATTATGCACCCGGCGTTTTTCATTTTATTGCGTTTCATTCATATAATAACCAGATTCACCAAATTGTTCATCTGCCTTGAAAACACAGCACTCACAAGCAGTTATGCTTTATTCCTCTCAGGCACGTTCTCCACACTTGGCCATAAAAACTTCCAGAGTCCTTCCCATTACAGCAGCATGTATGCTGATCTAACAATAGGAAAGTACTTACCTATTCAGCCTTCATCCATGCAGGTGGTGATTGGCTCAGGAATGAGACAAATAATAGCTTAAACAAAGCAAAAGCCAGTGTTTGAACCTCACCTCCCCCTATTATGAGGAGAGCTGGTATACTGACAGGGCCTCAAGACCATCCCTGCTCCCAGAGGACTGGCTGCAGGGTGCAGGGTCCCTTTGGCGGCTGTGGGGCCAGGCAGCACTCCTGGGAACTTCAGCAAGGGCTGACCTCCCTTTCCGTGGGAGTTGCTTTGAGCCAAGTCTCTACCATTTGCTTCCCACCTGAGCCTGACCATACCAGGGCTGTCTGATCCTGGTTTGTAAGAGCTTTGGGTTCAGTCTGGACCGGGCGTAGACGAAGACAGACGGTCGGTGACGAGAGATCTCTATAAGCAGATCTTGGAACATGCGGTTTATTGCAAAGGGCGTGGGTATAGGGGCACTGCTTAGAGCTGCAGCTGGCAGCTCTGAGCAGGCCCAAGAGAGCAAGAGAGTAAGCGAGTAAGTAAGGAGAGAGAGAGAGAGAGAGTAAGAGTAAGACAGAGAGAGTGTAAGAGTGTGCGAAGAGTAAGAGAGGAATGAGAGTGAAGAAGAAGTAGTAAGAGTGTGTAAGAGTGGAATACTGAAGTCCTGGTTACAATACAATAAATCATCTTCTATACTGAATATTCTAATTGTCACTAACCAATCTAATACAAGATACAAATCCTATAGCATTTACATACAGCCTATAAGAGTTCTTATATTACCATAGAGTGTTACATCTTAACTTCTAAAAACTACTCTTTGGACTCCTTCTGCTGAGCTAGTAGGGTCTGCTCTGACCCTTGGACCTGCCTGCAAGCAGAGGGTATTGTTCAATCAAGAGGGGATTACCTTCAGTCGGCCATACCATTGTTTTCCAGTTGTTCAGTAACTAAGACTTGGTATTTCAAAAGCGGCTTTCATTTCAATGTCGCTTATATTTTTCATATTCCCAAAATCTTTTGTCAGGCAATCATATTTATAAGGCTTTCCTGTTTCATCTTCCCCAACACTGGTTCCCCTCACTAGGCTTAATCCTGGCCCCCATCCACAGGGTGACATCTCAGCCTGGCCACAGCCCTGTCCCCTTTGCTTCCCAGCCTGTCCCAGACCCTGGCTGGGGACAGTGGGATGGCCCTGTCTGGGGTGTCCTGCCCTGCCTGCTCCCAGCTGCTCCCAGGACCCTGATGCCCAGAGTGGCCACACTGCTGACCTCTCTAATGGACACAGCTGCAGCAAGATCAAGGACATTAGTTATTCACATGTGGTGAACTTCCACACTGCCATGTAGAGAGCAGACCTGGGACATAACAGGGCTCAGAGTCAGCCACTCCACCGTTAACACTTTTTGGGTGAGCAAAATCAACCACCTTGTGCCTCAATAGTTGCATTTTTAGCTAACTTATGTGCAAATTCTGAAAGACGCATTAATATCTGGCTTGTACTAATACAGGTGTATCTGATGCCACCACACACCACAGCAGACAGACCATGACTGGAATTGTACAGTCCAGTGTCCTATTCCTATTTAGGTCATTCCTAAAGAAAATGTAAAAGAAAAATGGAAAGGTTCCTAAAGAGAATCATAGGAATGGAAAAACACCTGCTTTATATGGAGCCCAAGGAGACTGTATTACTTCACAGGGAGACAAGTCTTTACTTTGGTATACAAACATAGAGAACAATCCAATGGCTAGAAGCCAAAGCTTCAATTTCAGATTACCAGTAAGGGGCACAGCAAAGGGAATAACTTACTCAATGCAGAAACAAAATTTTCACCATTTGAAGCGACCATCAGAAACATTCCAACATCCTCTATCTTGACCCAAACTAGGGATTAAACTAGGAAGGACCACTGTGAAAGTTCAATGGTTTCTGCTATGCCTATGGGCAGATGATACTTCCCAAGGGCTACTCCAGTTATAATCTACAGTTATTAAATTTTTTATTTCCCCAGGAGTTTGAAAAGAAGTTTTATAAGTATCTTTTACCTATTTTGGGTAAGATGTTGGAAAGTACTTTGCCCTTGATCCTAGTCTGAGAAAGAAAACAGAAGAGAAAGGCAATGGGAGGTGATCCTTCCCCTCTACTCAGGACTGATGAGGCACCTGGAATACTGGATCCAGTTTTGGACTGCCCGGTATCAGAGAGACATGAACATACTGGAGACAGTCCAGTGAAGGGCCACAAAGATGATGAAGGAACTGGAGCATCTCTCCAGAGGAAATGCTGAAAGAGCTGTGGCTGTTAGGCCTGAAGAAGATAAGGCTTGGGTGCATCTCATCAATGTGCACAAATACCTGGAGGGATGGTGTAAAGAGGACAGAGCCAGACTCCTTTCAGTGGTGCCAAGTGACAGAAGCAGATGCAATGGGCACAAAATGAAACACAGGAGGGTCCATCTGAACATAAGGGAACTTTTTATACTGTGATGGTGATTGAGCATTGGCACAGGTTACCCAGAGAGGTTGCAGAGTCTCCATCCTTGGAGATATTCAAACCCTGACTGGACATGGTCTGGGGCAACCAGCACTAGGTGGCCCTGCTTGAGCAGAGGGTTGGGCCACATGACCTTCAGAGGTCCATTTCATCCTCAGGCCTTCTGCTGTTCAGCGTTTCTGAGAACAGACAAGACTGGCTGGGTAGCCATCAGAATTGCTTGCATATTCTTTTGAAAATGACATTCCATTACTATTTTTTACTTGTATCAAAGGTATTTTTTTCTCTATGGTCTGTGGAGCTAGACTTCCCTCTGCATTTTATCAGTACAGACTGAAGCCAGATTACTCCAAAGAACCTCTGATATGTTGTCCTTCTGCTAATCAAAAATTAATCTTTATGGTACAGTGCCATTTATACCTGGGAACATAATGAAAGGAAGCATATGTGAATTGCCCAGTTAGTCTGTGCCAAAACTCTTTCCAGGGTAAAAGCACTAGCACCTTTAAATGGATGAAAATATTTCATATAAAACACCGTATCCTGCCCCTCTTCTAACACTAAAAGGGTTAAGCCTTCTATTCTGTTAAATTAACAAAAGCACTCTTACTATTTCCTCCTTGCTTGCCAGCATGGTTTCCTCTGCAGTAACATCTGTGACACCACAGAATTTTTTCAAGACCTAATTAGTGATGTTAGAAGAAAATGTTAGTTCACCAGATAGTTTGGGGAATAATTTAATTTACATATATATATATATATATATATATGTTTGTCTAGCATCTTGAATCTTCCTCACATCCCCATGAACCTTGTGTGGCAGCAGCCCTGGAATGCAAAAATAATCTAGAGAATTTCTGATCACTAAGTTTAGAGCTAAAGAGCCAATGGTTTCAGTATGCTGCATTGCTTAGATGTGAGGTTAAATTCAGAGATCAGACTAAGTTGCTTTTCTGGAAAACCAGTCTAAATAGAGTTAGGGTGTGGAAGTTCCATTTTTACTGCCTGCCACTGGACTGTGGAGGCAGGACCCTGGAAAATGCAGACCAGTTTATTTAGGAGAGCAGTAGCTTCGCTAGGAAAGAAAAAGACATTAAGTCAGTTTTTCATTTCTAATTCTCCAATCATTAAAATATTTTCTGTCACCAGAAGGAGAAGTGTTAAAAAAGATCACTGGCTTTAAGGAAAATACATTGATTGAATTCATCAGAAAAACAGAGCTTATGCGTAAATTTAATTCCCACATCTTCAAAGGAGTCAGTTTATACAAACTGTCTTATACAAATTAAAATGTTCAAAGGATCTAGTTCACTGCAGTTCCCTAAAATCAAATGTATCCCACTTCAGTTTTATAAATTATTATATCTAGAATTTTCTTTTCAACCCATGTCAATATCTTTCTTGTTCAACCCTTTTTAATCTCCTGACCTATTTTCAATGGAAAAGAAATTGACTTTTAGTCATATTCCCACATCACTGAAGGGATCTTAAAGGTCTTTTCCAGCCAAACTACTTGTATGATTTCTTGATGCTATGACTGCTGAGTTTGGCCAGAATTCCGTGCCTTTAAAATACAAGGGCAGAAATCTGCTGTTAATGGCTGTAGCTATGCTTATAAAGACTGTTAAGTAAAACCAGAGCTGTGCAATCTGCTAGACTTAAAATAAAAATAAATTCATTACTGTCACCGGAAATAGCAGCCCACCACTGGGAGACAGAATTTAAAAAGAATTGATTTTAGTTGTATTTACATAACCAGGGCAAAAGACAAGTAAATTAATAATAAATAAAAAAGATTACTCAAATACATTCTTCTATGACCTGTGCCAGATTCCAATTATGAGAACAGTTTAACAACAAATATTGTGACATGAGCAACCCACATCTTCACCTGCTTTCTTTTACCCAGTCTTTGTAATCACACAGAATAATCAAGTATGATGATATGAAGGCAATCTGGGAGTTATAGAAAGTGGTTCCCATAACACAGCAGTACCAATTACTCCACACCTTTTCCAGACCAGCCAGTATTTTAGATGGCTTCTCTTGGGTAACCTGAGAAGGTTCACAAACCTATAGAATACTGTTTCCTGCTCTTTCATGCAAAGCCTCGTGATGCCTTATACTTACCTAGCAGAACCTTTGAATGTCATTCAGTAGCAGATCATAAGTTTTCCACAAGCAATTTTTAAAGGCCTGTGTTTATGAAGCTGGTGGCATGTTTATAAAATTGTGTAGCATGGATTTAATATTATACATAGAACTGATAAATCAGTGTATATGAAAAAGACAAGTTTTCCTACCACTGCTATTTAATTTGTGCTGAGAACAGTTACAGTTAAGTAAGGAAAAGCAGAAGAAAATAATGTAGCTTTTCCAATGCAATACACCTGACTTATCATTCCTTTCTCTAAGCAGATTTAGATAGACATGGTGCAGAATGTGAACTCCTATTGACAGTAAGCAGAAGTATAAAATGGCAGTGAAACTGGTGACTTAAGCATTTCCAAAGAGATTGCCTCCTGTTTAAGGCAGGATACTTTCAACAATCAAAGAAAAATCTATGCAAGTTCATTTTGTTAAAGATACTGTCATTTTCTACTAGCAGGATGTACTGCATTTTGCTATTTTATGGCCACTGGTGCTATTCCACCGTCCTGTAGAAAAAATCTTCTACAGAATTGTCCATTTCTTTTTGTGGTAAGGACAAAATAAGCTTTCCACATAAATTAAACTAGATTGAGATTGTATATTTAAAAAACCCAAAACATTCCCTTCTGATGCTCTCTGAAAACAGCAGCAGGCTGCATCCACTATTACCACTTTTTTTACATTGAAAATATTGTATGTATAGCAAAGGTAGTTGACAATAGTAAATCAGTTATGTTATATACTGAAATGGTAAGTCAGATTTACATAAAGAAACAGAAAACAAACAAAAATTCCATAAACTGCATTTCAATATGACAAGAAAAGATTAGGCTTATGGTGACAAAGACCAAGCAGAATATGAATAATAGAAACTTTTTAGTAAATGTGCACTAGGGCATAATGTGAAAGTTGCTTTGTAATGACAAAATTTCTTTCACCCAACGGTGAATTTGATGCTGAAAGACATTTCTTTGAAGAATATTGTTTTCTTGAAAAAAATGAGATAATCATAATGACTCTTTAATTATTAGCTGAGACTTAAGACAAAATATGTCTGCACCCAGAGTTGCTAGTAGCACCTGGTTGATGTAGGTCTTTGTTCGTTCCACATAGCTCAAGTCACATGAGGATAACATTGACCTTATTCCAAGGAAGAATTATTCATGTCATTTCTTTTATAAGTTATAGAGGTTGTTCACCCAGTCACACCTGACTGAAATAAAAAGGATGAATTTACAAATTCTGTGCCAGACATACTGGGTCAACAAAGTACTTCATTTAATATGTAAAATTAGTTCCAGAGCTATGAAAGGCAGAGGAAGAGACAGATCCAGCATGCTCACTGAACTCTATGATATGAACTCTACTATCATTTAGGACCTCAAGCAGTCAGCTGTCAAATTCTATAGTCTCTTCTCTGTAGACTTTTTATCTCTATCCTTAATACAGTTCATAGAGTTATCTAGCCACACTGCTCCATTAGTCATTTGTTTTCTTTCCACTTCCACTATCATCTCTGCACTACCATCTTTCTCACAACAGAACCTCCAAAAATCTGGCATTCTTGAAGATGCCTTTAGAGGATTGCTCTCTGAAAAGTAGATTTATTCCCCACCCCCAGTCACCAATCCTTCTTTTTTCTTTAAAATCCAGGGAAAGAAAACAGAAACTCCGATATGCCAAGGTGACAAAGGGAAGCTATGTTAAGCAGAGAATTAAATTCAAGATATCTACAGTCTTCACAAGAGGGCATCCTTCATGTCTTCCAAGTCCCCTTTCCCTCTTCCTTAAGTTCACCTTTACTGCTAATTGGAATTTTGCCAGGGCAACTACTTGTAAAACAAATGGCTAAAATTACGAGGAGTCCAAACCTTTTTTGTCCTACATGTGAAATGAAAGATATCTCTGCCTAGCAAGTAATGCTCCTTACACTCGGGTCACAGATCTTGGGATAACTCAGGCTACTCCTAAACCCCTACTTGAATCTGGCCCTAAGAGAAGAAATTGTATTAACTTACTTTCATTCTGAGTAGAGTATCCATGCAGTAGGATAAATAATGTTCAACCACTACACCTGGGAGTCTCGTTCAGAGTAGACAAATATTCCTGTACACAGAAGTTTTAATGGATTTTCCATGCAGGTACTAGTCCAGTCAAGCCCTGTTCAGCATTAGAGGTGTGCCTTATATTCATAAGACACCTTGTTTTGCAGATATATGTTCTGTGTTGTCCACTTTTGGTAAGATATGCTATGGGGCATAGCACTGGGTGCCAGTTGTCTTAATATTTATTGACGCATAAAAGTCAGCAAATAACAAGAATTCCTTGTTCTGTCATATACCATTACTCGAATGGGCATTACAGCAACCAGCATTTCTACTCACATTTTAGTTCAACGTGACTGCTGTTTTCCACAATGATACAAGAGCAGTAACAGGTAATAACTACTTCATGACAAGCTTATTTTGTGGAACTTGAGAGCCCAAGCAGTGAAGGGATTAGTAGTGCTGCTTTTATAGGTCATTTTGATACTGGTATGGAAAGCAGCTAAACTAACAAGATGGCAGTTTTTCATTTCAGTATCTTTCTATTTCATATCTTTTATGTAAGTGCATCCATTTCTGTGTTTATCCCATCATCTCACTAACACAGCAAATAATTGTGAGACTTTCAAATACAGCTCTGCATCATTGACTCTATTTTATCTTTGGTGTAGTTATGCTAATAAAAACAAGTATATGAGCTATGAATGGTCTTGTCATAGCCATTATCTTTCTCCTGATGGCTTTTTGAGTTCAGCATGAACTATTTACATGTAGCTTTTGGAATCACAGAAACAAGGGCAGGGAAGGACCTCAGGAGATCACCCATTGCCTCTCCCTGCTGCAGGGCAGAGCCAAAGAGCTAAACCATGGCTAAACAGATCCAAGCTCTCCCTAGCTGTTACCATCTGACCCACGTCCAACCAATAGCTGCTGGTGGCTGTTTACCTTAGCTTCAAGATCTGATCTGTTTATAGCTGCTTTAACCTGAATAGATTATGTGATCCATACTGTGCATTGTCTATACAGCTCTTTTCATTCCGTGCTCTTACAGTCTCCTTTCACAATGCCCTGTGTCCTCTGCAGGTCTGGAAATCTACACATTGCAGTGGAAAGAAGGACATTTCCACTGTCCCTATAACCACCCTATGATCAACAAATAGTTTCATCAGTCTCTGTGTTCTCAGATAAATCCTCTGCTTTCACAAGCCAGAGCAGTTATAAATAGCAAGACATGGTATCATGTCTTTAAAAAATCACAAAACTTCCCAAGAAACTGATTGCCCAACAGAAAATGAAGGAAAAAGGGCAAAACTGACTGTAATGTAACAGGTAAGCAAAGTGAGTGAGACTTAGTTTTCTGCTTGCTTTCATTTGCAAACCGCTCAGTCACAAGTGTCATTTTGAAAATGAAGTTTGCTGAGGCTGCACAGAGCTTTCCTTGAAAATCATTTTGTACAGCGGGAATTCCACTGGGAGAATGTGACTTGGATAATGAAGTGATCTCAGTGCTGGTGGTCTCTTTTCTAGCAATACACTACTTATCCATATGCTGGTTTTGTTCCTGAGGAATGTATCATCTTCATACTGCCAGGTATTGGTAACATTGCTATGGCAAGGCATGCATGTAATTGTAGGAACATGTGTGCAACTCTAAGAATTTATCCACTGCAAAACCAGAGCAGGGGAGCAAAACTCTACTCACTGAGCAGGAATTTTGCCAGCAAGTCTCAGATTTCATCCTTGAGATTGCCCCTCTCTTAGGGTTATAGATGAGGTAGAAAAGTATTACTGTCTTTGCTTCAGAAAGGGGACATCTGACAATGAGTAAACTGCTCTATCACCGTTGCTCAGAGGGTCTCAGAAATAATCCCAGCACACCACCTGAGAAACCTTGTCCTTGTGCTTTTTTCTGATGGAATAGCATTAGCAAGCTTTACAGTTTAAAACCTTGTGAAGGTTTTGTAGGGTTTTTTATCCCCCTTTGGGTGGAACTAACCTGCTGCAATGTGCTCACATGATACAACCAACAGTGAACTAAGGGCAATCCCAGGGAGACAAGCCTGAAAGTGTGGAACAGATTTAGAATAACCAGAAGGGGCACAGATCTGAAGTGTAATGGCACATTTCAAGGTAAATATACAGGGTCTTTTAGAAATTTTGATCTTCAACCCACTGT
Organism: Corvus kubaryi; assembly: GCF_017639235.1. Lineage (NCBI taxonomy): Eukaryota > Metazoa > Chordata > Aves > Passeriformes > Corvidae > Corvus > Corvus kubaryi. The sequence goes on from NW_024582054.1 coordinate 11,285,047, forward strand.
GTAGCAAGGAAAAAAACCTACGAGTATGCAATTTGGCTGAGGATATACAGTGTGATGGACCAAGATTACACTTCTTTCCTTGGCTGTACCTGTCTCGCAGGTTTCAGATATCTCCAACACCAGGGCTTCTAGCCTTGCTCTGAGCAGGTCTCATCAATAAGGATTTGAAGCTGCCTATGGTATCCAGTGATTCATCTTATATAATGATTCAGTGTTGCAAGCTCAGGGAGCTTAGCCAGGCTGAACAACAGTGGAAAGTTTTCAATTTTTTTTCTTTTCTCAGACAAGATTTTTGAGGCCACCATCTACTTCTCTGCTCACAGATCCCAGTTCAGACCCCAATGACCATCCATTTCACAGATCTCACTGCAGGGTGCTTCAGTTTTGAAAATTTCTCAGTTCCCACAGTTATTCTATTCCTAGCATATGAACAAAATAGTTACAGCATTCTTCCTGGGGGACATCCCTCAGAGCACGTGATCTTTTAAAGGAGAGACCTAAGATCCACAATCAAATTATCAGATATGAACTTACAAGATTGTCCTTCTGAGGAAGTATTATTCAGGAGAGCAGTTTGCTGATTTTAGAACCATAAAGTTTATGTAGGATATTTGTGTTGCAAGGCAAAGCTCCATATAAGCGGACGTTGGCTAACGAAGGTTCAGTGGAAGCTGTACTACCCATGTCTAACATTTACCTCCCTACTACACTGCAATAATCATGTTATGCAGGGACGGACCTCCTGGAAGTACAGGCAGGCTTTGTGTGATAGATCGCTGATATTCATGCAGAAAAGCAAGACCACCAAACCTTTGCACTTGTCAATATTTGTCCTCTAGCAGTTGGTGGCTAATGGCTTAACACACTGATTCTTGTTGCCACCCTCCCCCCTGTATTCCAGGAAAAATAAGATTCAGTTTCCCAACTCAGGGATTTGAAAAAAATCGAAAATGCAACCCAGGCCCAGCCGCCAAAATAAATATCCTACTTGTAAAGGTAATTATGACAGTGACACAAGTATAAGCCAAAAAGTATACTTACTTTTTTAAATGAAAACTTTTCAATTAAAAAAACCTGGGTTTTGATAGAGAAAAGATTTGTGATTTTTGCTGGAAACATTTCTTTCCAAGTGTAGGTGCAATAAATTTACAAATCAGTATTTTGGCTCAAGACTTACTCAAATCTGATATTTTTTGGAGGATTCTTTTACAGAAAACTACCTGAATACATGGGATTGTAGGTTCATTCCTTTTCTTATTACTTTTATATGTTTTTTCACAGAAATCACTTACGGATATGCCAGAAAGATAATGCCTGTGAGTATAGGAGCCACATTCCTCAGGGTACCACAAAAACATATTCCTAATCCAGGGTGTTAGAACCAGATGATCTCTGCGATCCCTTCCAAGCCAAACCATCCTATGACTCTACTGCTAGGTTTCTGGCTTTTAAGACAGACATCTTAAACCAGAAACAGCAACATTCAGCTAAAAGTCCTCTGCATTATTTACAAAAGACGGTCAGGTAGTAGAGTGAAACAGGTAAATTATATAAAGTGGCAGAAAGCTCTGGGTGAGGCTCCAAGATTATAGGATGCTTCAGTTAAAAAATAAAATACCTGACCACTTGAGCTGCTACAATATATTGCCAAAACAAACTACAATTATTTATTGAGATGATGCTCCTTGACTTTCCTTTCAGGAACACTGCCAGAAAATAAATTAAGTATTCACGGAGTCAACAACACAGAAAAGACACTTAAAGAAAGCTCTGAAGTCAGAAAATGCAACATACTTCATTTAACTAAGCAATATACTTAGATAAAGACCAGTTCTTCTTTAGCTTACTAGGATTGCTTTTTATCATTTAAAATTTAATGGGTTTATTTAGAATGAAAATGATTAACCAGTGGAGTGAATTATGCCACCAACAAGAAAAGGCACACAAAATAATAATTTTATTTCCATTTATGAGAAATATATTTCCTCTCCAAATTTTCTCATTCTTATCAGCACTACTTGGCCAGTTTAGCCTTTAGTGATTTTGTGACATGATTTATTATACACAGAGGACAATAAAGTCAATCCTTACCTTCTAGTTGTCTGGGGATTTTTCACTAAACATGTACCTAAGAGTCTGGTTTATGGATGCAATAAATATGGATAGGAGGCTGTGGTCTGGGGTTCATCAGCCATCATCAATGTGGAAACACACAATGTCAAAAGCCGGGCAGCTTGAGGTATGCGTTCTGGATGCTAACAACTGCTGCCTTGCACAGGAAATGTGTGGGAATGCTCTGACTTGCCTTGGGCCACTTTCTGGGAGATGGGCACCAGTGGAAAGTCAGTCTCTTGTTCTTTGCTGCCAGGATCCATCAGCTTCAGGAATGGTGGAATGGTGGTGGTGACAACCATGGAGAGCCAAGCGCAGTGGGTCACCTAAAGAAAGGCACACAGGACGTCAGGATGTAAGACCTGAGAGCTCATGGCATGCCTGCTTCTGACTGCCATCTGCGTGCCACTGTATGCTTGAAGTAAAAGAGGCACTGGAACAGAAAGATAGTACACCCACTTGCTGTAAGTCTAACTCCTGTAATGTTAAAATTCTTCCTGGGTAAAATCACTTAACTGATACATCTGATAGGGCAACCTGTTCCGTAATGCCTAAAGCCTGACTAAGGCAAACAATATGAAGACAAACTAGATTAAAATGTACTGTGTCTACAGTTCATATGTTTGTTAAGTAGATTAGCTCGTACCTACAGAAATAGTGACATAATTCTTTCCCCTTACCTTTTTCCTGAGAAGATCTCTGCCTTTGGAACAACTGATGTAACCCTGTTCATGTTTTTCACTGTCTGGCAGCAAATGAAACTCCCAAAATTGTCTCATTAAACCTGACTAACATTTGGGTCTAAAGCACTCCAAATGAAGACTGAGCCAATTTCTCTGTAAAAGACCTATCAACAATGCAAGAAAACATGAATAGAGAAGTTTTGAAGAACCCTAACTTGCATTCTGTTGCTAAGGGATACACTTCCTTGGTATACATACTCCCATGCTCTCAGCAAGTCTGACTCACAAGAAGTCTGGTTTTCAGTAAATAATGAAAGCCCTACACTAATGAAAACAATATAAGGGTCAAAAATGAAGTAAAATAAAATAGCATGCAAATTAAATATTACTTTACACTCCAGACAGTATGTAGGGTGCTCTACCATAAGAGTGCTCTCTATAGGCTGCATAATGTACCTGGAAAATTTATGTTGAGACAGACTGGATTTTGTTCCATTTGCAAAATGATGTTTTTACTGCTCTGCTCCCCTTCTATTGAGCCCAAACAGCTCCTTGCTATTTGTGTCCCTTTTTCTTTTCCTTTTTTTTTTCTCTGCAGCAAATGCCAGTGCCAAGTATCTTTCTCCCACGATATCTCCCTATCCCTCTCACTTTTCATAACCTCTACTTGTCACACAGAATGGTTTTAGAGACACAGGGGTTAAGGCCAGAACTTACCCAAGTTTTGTTCCCATGAATTTCAGAGAAAGCTACTGGTAGTCATAACTTCTAAAATTAGGAATTATTTCTGAAAATTTTCACTAATCTTCTTTACCCCAAAGGTCACTGTGTGAGGCAAATCCCAAGTCCTAATGCTGGTCTTGGCATTTGTTGGGTGAATTACAGAGGAAAGCCATAACCTCCTTGTTCCTCCATAATTGCAAGACTCTCTCCCTCATTCTGTTATGCTTCCAGCAGCATGACCACTGGAATGACTGGCTCTGGATTTCCTACGGTATTTCTCTGAAACTACTCACATGAGTGAAGATAAGGATGAGCTTAGAGATTGACCTTAACCAACTAATTCAAAATATCTTCAATTATGGAAGCTACATGCTCCAAAATGCACAAAATACCTGCATTTTAAAACCAACATAGAATGTATAACTATTTTATCACCTATACTATTATCTGTTTAACTCTGTAGATTAGTAATCAAAATATACAACTTGAAAATCTAAGACAATTATAAAAGAGAAGAAATCTATTGCAATAAATGTGGAGAAAATACAGAGTAGGAATTTTACATTTTGTTCACCTGAAAACTAGGTTAAGGGAAATTTTTTCCTATTTTCAAAAGGTCATATGCACAGCTATTAATCCTGTGACTCACAAGTCACTAAAAGGTCAGTGGTTTTTTCATGTACACACGCTAACTATTATAATATAACAAAGTTAAAAGAAAATCCCCATTGGGGCAGGATAATAAAAACCGGAAAAGAAATGTGAGTAATGGGGGAAGAAAAAAAATTTAAAGGAGCCAACTTTAAAATGCAACATTGTTTTTGATTTTTACAACACAGGTGTTACAAGAGGGAAAAAAAAAAAAAACATTTAAAAGTATCTGAGATAATTTTTATGCATACACAGGAACTTTCTTACAAATCCCTTATCCCAAGCTTTTTCCCCTTTTTCTGTCATTGCACTTACTACTAAACTTCCCACTAAAATAAACAGTTTGTATGAAATCCTGTGTACTAAATCCTGCAGTTCTTGTTCAAGCAAAAATTCCTGCTGACTTAAGTGGAAATTGCATTTGAGCAAGGCTTTGATCAAACATTTTATATTCTAGACTGCTGTAAGTGGAGCAGCGGGAAACTATATCAAGCAGGTGAAATTTTGCATTTAACAGCCGTCCTTCTGTAATCTGCTCCTCCTAATGCACTTCACATCTGGAGGGATACCATGCTAACCAGCATTTTGTTAAAACATCTCTGAAGTCAGGAGTCTTCATATGTCTCCTTCTTTGCTTCTGTATACAGTTGAATAGAGAGGGATGTGGGTTTAGAGAACATTTTACATTATGTGTTGTTAATTTAGCCATGTTTGTTATCAAGTTTACAAATGCTAAACACTGGAGTCTTTAATATAAAAAGACTTTAATGTAAAAAGAGTGCCCGTAGCTCTATGAAAATGATGTGTGTGAGGTTTCTGTTTATTGAATTCCAACCAAAACTACAGCAACATACCAGCGTTGTTGGACTGGATCCTGCTTTGGCTGGAACAGAATACACTGAAGTGCTCTTCTTTTTAAAGGTCTCAGGTCTAATATTGTCTTACATTTCATACCTAGACAAAGTAAATTGGTACCTTCCATGCTAAAACAAGAAAAGCAGTATTATAAGAAACAGAAATAAGTCCTAATGACTTAACATGAAAAAAAAATTGACCCCTGGATTAAATGCTGTTGACTGAGGTTAACCAATACTTTGCTTTTGGCTTAAGTGGGGTCAACAGTTGACCTAGAAGCATTTGCTCCAGTTTCAAAAAGCAAATTGATGGTTTCTTGTCTGTAGATGAAGCTTGTAGAGTTCTGTTGCATTAGTGAGTAGACACCAGAGACAGTCAGGAGTAACCTGTTCCCTATTTTGAGGTAAATGATTCCCACACTCAAAAGGTGTGACTACAATAGCACATAAAGGCAGGGAAAACTTAAGAAATTCACATCTCCTTGGTGAGATATGCTACTAAGTTTAAAAACTCTGCTTTGTGCCAAAGAGATATGTTGAACTATATGCATACCACTAAGAAAAAGCTAAGACATATACAAGATTTCGTCCTTTCTGAGTGACTCCCATGTATGTGAAGGTCTATCTTTAGATCTTAGATGTTGCATAAATCAAATGGAGGATCATTAATCACTGATACTGTCTCTTTCAAGAAGCATCATGAGCAGCTCCTTCCATCCTGAAACAGAGAGTCTGAGTAAGCAACCATTGTACTGTTTAGTTCTAGAGTAAGGGGGGCTCCTGAAGCTTTCCATCCTACACACACTGAACCTCAGTGGCTGACTTTATACCTTGAAGATTTTGCTCACAATGCACTGGGATGAAAGGCTCCATATAATTGCACAATGACATCTTATTACCATGACACGCAGCTGGGAAAAGATTCACACGGAGAAAGCATTCACCTGGACTCCTGATACAACCAGTAAAGAGCCCAATGGTATCCAGTTTCTAAATACTCAAAATAAGGTTATTTACTACCATTCAGAGAGCACTGTAGCTCTGTTGTCACAGTAACAAGTAGCAGCAATACCATTACTGAACCAAATCACATTTGCAGTCTCCCAGCATTGTTTTCAACAGAATATATCTGAATGCTTTTTATTTGTTAGCAAAAAGTAGGATGCTAGCCTAAATGAGAAGAAGGGATGCAGGATTATGCTCTTATTTCATCTGTTATTTCAAATGAAAACAACATAGCAAGAAAATCATGAACGCATTTTAAAAAATATAATACACAGCATATTCTCTAATGTTCTGCTGCAACTCAAGGCAATTCAACCTTAATAAAACTTCAGAACTCCAGTCATTCATTTGCAAATGTTAAAAGTTTTGGATTGTTCCTTTTTGGGTTTTGGGGGTTTTTTTTAAGAAATCTATGACCATTGATATAATTAAGAACTATTCAGCAGGTTGCCATAGGAAACCTATTTTTTCAGCTAACCCAATACCTCTACAGATATTTGAGTTACTTAATGCTTCACTGGAAGTAGAAGATGACTCTTATATTTAAGAATCAGCATGACTGGCCTTTTTAATATAGACAAAATATTTGTCCTCGTTAAAAACAGAAACAACTTTAAAGTGTCTTCTATCCTAGTTTTGCAGGGAAAAAAAAGTTAACATCCTCTTATATTATCAGGTACTTGAAGGGGAAAAAAATGTAATAAAAATACTAGAGGAAGAATCCAAATCTGTATGAAGTGAGAGCTCGATCAGTTTCTTCTCTTTGCTTGTCTCATTTCATTTTAATTGCTTCTTAGAAACACTCACCTTGTGTGGTGATCTGTTTACCCATTGTTTTTCCTATCCCATATTGTGGGGGGGGGGGGGGGGGCGCCCCCTCCACCGCTTTCCCCTGCCCCTAGCCCTGGCCACTCCCTCGAGTTCTCCCTATTGGTTCCTGTACCCCAACTCCGCCCATGTACAGCCCCTGAGCCCACGACAAAACCCCCTTGCACTGGGATCTCTCTGCCTCTGGGGGTCATCAGGACAAGATGTAAGATTAAAGATCCTCTAAAACCCTCGTGGAGGGACCCTTCTCGCCTCCTTCGCCTCACTGTGCTGTAGAGCTGATAGCTGGCCAGAGCAAGAATGCAGAGCCATCCAAAAAGGACTGCGGGAGGACAGAATGGCTGCCCTGCCCTAAGCAGCTCCGCTGAGCTCTCAGGGAAAGCTGCAGCTTGCTGAACTAAACCTAGCAGTACAACAATCTTGGAGGAGGAATGTTCACTGTCTGTGACTGGTTTTCATGCTGAGTCATTACACCATCTAATTTGGAGATCTTAAAAACAACCATGTTCACTTTGTAGTCTGGTCTACAGGAAACAATGGAACTGAGTTTGAACATATGTTTTCCCAAACAGGTATGGAAAGTGGCTCAAGGATGCAGAAAAACCTCTGAAATGCTTTCCACGCAGTTTCAGAATGAGCTTCAGGAACTTTCTATACTTTAGAGAAATGTATCTTTTTTACAAACATTCCTTCTAATATGTTGATAAAATACTGTGCATGTGCTCATTAAACACTGTTTAGATAAGACTTGCTCCAGTCAACCACACTGATTTAATGTAAATGTTGTTGAATGTCACTGAGAGAGCACCAGCTAAGCCCTATCCCTGCTGTTCCTATCCATGAAATCTCCCCAAGACCTGGCTATCCAAAGTGAAAACTCTCTCTCAAGGTAACAGAAATCTCTAGAGCCACCTCAGGTAGACAGGGATTTAACAATCCAAAAAGAAAGCAATAAGAGCTAGTGTGGCCATAGCTACTGGTGACCGGCACAGCCTAAATCCCACTGCAGTTCCCACATCGGAACTGAAGTTCCCTCTTGGCTGGAGCTAAGTATGAATGCACTTTCCAGGCTATTCACACCTAGATTAATTATTCTTAGTGGTCAAATCTGAAAGGAGAAAATACCACACTGATCGTCCCCCATGTGAACTGCCTGCTTGTTTTAATCAACTGTATTTCAGTCAGGTCCTTTGAATGTTAATTAATCACAATAACCCAGAACACGTTACAGAACATATTTAAGATTAATTGTCATGTTTGGGGCCATGTGGATCTGACTACTTTTATTATTATTACCCTGCCTAAATACCCATCTTTATAGGGTATTTAACCTCTTTGATTTCTACATACTCCAGCACTGGACTTCATCAAGAATATAATTCCCCTTTTCATCCTCGCAATCCCAGCTCACCTATTTGGTGTTGAAAACACCCCAAATCAGTTGGTAGGGAAGAATATGCACCACTGTACAGCCATCTCAGCAATACTGAAGCTGCATCCACTGCTGCAGTAACAACAGCTGCTCCTATTGCAAACAAGTTTGGCATGATTTGGACAAAGAAGATTCAACAAATTTTCCATTTGGCATGGATATAAAGGAGAGAAAAGTTTTGCACAGTATGATTTCACATCACTTAAAATTAGCCTTAGATTTCAGTCGTGCCTATAATTTCAAGGCCAGTCTTAGTTAATGCTCTCAAATAGCATTCTTGAAGAGGTGCCTTGGAAAGATAATCACGTTCAGTACTTGCTAAGTAGTTCAGTCCAACTATGCAAGAGTTAAAAAAGTCCTAATCATACAGAAAAAAAAAAAAATCCGAAGTCCATTGTTAGTAGGGAGAGGCAAGCACAAACAGCAGTTAGCAAATGCTAAATAGGACATGCAAAAAGACTTCCATTACATAAATAGAGATAATTATAGGGTTACAGAAAATTCCCACAGAGTAAATTTGAGAAGTCATATGGCTAACAAGGACAACTATGAGAGAAGATCTTTTCTGGTGCAACAACAGAAAGGTGGGTAAGAACAGAAAGGAGATGTCAACTGACTTTTAAGAACAGCACAATAAACATGCAGCAGTATTGCAAGGATGAGATGGAGCTAAACAAATTGTAGTCTGCGTTTAAAAACAGGATGTCATTAGAACCAGTAAAAGCAATATTTCTATCCTTGTTTTCTAAGGCGCCATGACAGTAACGGTGAGGACTGACTTTTAGACATTTCAGTATTAACCCCAACACACCTACCAGGCTTATCAGGTAGTACTTACTCTTGCTTCTGTTCACTCCTTTCTTCTGTTTCTTTTTTTATTATAAGGCTTTTTAACTCTCCACCATTAACTGTTGATCTTGCAATAAGACAGAGAAGAGTTCAAAGTCAAGTGGCAGAATGCAAACAGACAGGGCAAAGGCACAACTGCAAAGACAGATGAAGATGCTACAAAGTTGATTTAAAAAGAAGAAAAAGAGCAAAGAAAAGAGAATAAGAAAGAATTTATTGCTTTGGAGCTCCTGCGTAAGTGGGAAAGGAAATGCTGTATATTGATATGTATTTTGATAGGTTTAATCTCTGTATAGCTATGTAATGTTGTAACTCTTAATACAGCAATACAGAAAAGGGAAGTATGGGATGTAATTGCTCCGGCAGAGTTACGAGGTATGCAGGCATACGTGAGCTCTTGCACACAGACCAGAACAAACACAAACACTTATTGTTGATTTGATAAGGAAATACAGCATATTTTGTGGTGTGCACCAGCCAGCTGCCAACTCACTGCTAAATTGAATGTGCCTACAGTCTGGACTGAGTGGTCTTGCTGCCCCACATAGCGTCTGAACTGCTCATTACTGGCTTTCCCAGAGAATAGAGGAGATCATTGGGAGTAGTCAACAGTAAATGATCTTGCTATTAAGCATTCCTAGTTCACCCCTAATGAGAACATCTAGGTGCCCAGGATATGATTAAGGGTCACATACCAATAAGCTGCTCGAGCCTCCGCCTTCTCTCCCTTGACTTTAGGAACCCTCACTTGATTATTAGTGGCACTTTCTAATTCATGCGAAGAACTCACAGTTTTGGAAGAAGGCCAGAAGTACCGATCATAACACTTGCATGGGCAACTTCTTCAAGCTCTCTTTTGCCACTCCTTCACTATGGAATCTTTTTCTAAAAAGGACTTTAGGAAAATAGGATCACTAGGGCAGCTGGTATAAAGCAGCAGTGCTTATTTTTAGCAGACCTACAGACTTGTACCAGCTGTTTAATGCCAATATTAAGCATGGAATATTGCTATTTGTCTACTCTTCTTGGAAAATATGGGCATATCCACAGATCAGCAGGTAATGGCAACGTCCCAGAAGCAGCCAATCTTGTACCTGGAGGCCTGTGTTGTGAAGGATCCTAGGCCAATTCAGGGGTGGTCTGATAGCTCCAGTTGTGTTTGTCCTCTGAAAATAGTGGTTTGTTCTCACAGAGAGCGTTGGACTGAAACTCAGACCTGTGCATCTGCCCTTGCTGAGAGAAAGTAGGAGGGAAAATCCCAAAGGGAACTTTTGCAAGCAAAGCCTCTGCATTTCCCAGTGCTGTGCAAACATGCGCCTTCTTCAGCTTCTGGCATCACACCATTTCAATTTCCTGCTGCACTCAGGCAAGAATATTTCTGTCTAACACATTTCAAAGAGGAACATCATTAGCATTAGCGCTTAAGGTCTTTGAAACTGCAAAGAAAAGGCAGGTGTGTCAATATGGAAGCCATTATGAGAGGGCAGCAAGGTTAAAATATTTCTATTTAAAGTTGACCTGCTTTAATGAGGAGATTAGATCACACGACAGACACAGATTTTGTGAGATTTTATAAATTCTGTCTTCAAACCAGTTTGTCTCAATTCTCAACTGTTCAGGTTTATTAGAATAAAAAGGAAGGAAAATGTATTAAACAGCAGAATGATCCTATAAATATGTTTGTCATCCTCTTCTAGTAAGTAAGAGAATATTTTAATTTATTAGCTAAGTACAACTCTTTGTACCTCAGCAGAATAAATGGTTTAGGATAATTTAAAAGCATTTCTCCATGGACCAGGATATAGCTAGCAACCTAGACTCCAAAAGTAATTTGTAAAAACCTTCCATGCTGTCTCTCAAAAATTGTGCCAACCCTTTTCACAGATGGAATACAAAAGACTGTGAGGTGTCTGGCAGCTAAGAGTAAAACATATGTACATTGAGCATGTTTTACCTCAATAAGTTAACACAAGACAGGAGGAACAGAAAACCCCTAAAGGGACAAATTGAATTAATGAAAAAGTCTAAAGCCCCCAGAAAACCAATGTCCTTTGGCCACTAGACCAAAATGTATCCCCTTCTGCAGCAAGCCCCTTGGACAATTACCTGCTTTTGTCCTTTGTGAATCACCTTGACTTTTTTTTCAAGTTTTCATAATCATATTAAATAAACTGTGTAAGTTGTGCGAGTCTTTTATTGTTTTGGCTAATTTCTGGACAGAGTCCAGAAACTTATCTCTCTGCCTCTGAAGTATGAGTCTCATCACATAGCACAGTAAAAATAAATCGTGATTTGCATTTCTCAATAGCCTTCAAATAACTACGTGGAGTAAAGCCAAACCCAGCCTCTTCATTGAAACAAACAGTTTGCTTTCTCACATACCAAGATTGTTTCTCGTTCATGTAAAGAATAATTTCTGCCTCCATGTGGAAACTACCAGCCACATTTCTCCCTGGTAGCTCACGTAGTGAGTGCTTTGAGTCAGCACGTCCAACCACAACAGCAAACTTTGATAGGATTTACTTGTACCATTGAAACATTCTGGCACGTATTCAGGTCATGACTCAGGGTGCTTATCTGTGAAGCGAAACTCCCTCTGGGATGTGAAGCACCATCATCTCAACCACTTCTTTTCCTCCAAAAAAACAAACAAACATTCAGCACACTTCTCAGTCTAGGTCCTTCCTTCTTTCTCATCCCTCACCCAACCCTAGCCAGAGGCAAGCTCAGGAAAATGTGAAGAACACAGGCACAATTGTTCTCAGTTTCTACCCTATGCTCATTATATTGGCAAAGTTCAAAACCATTTGCTTCTGCCACTGTACTTTTAAACATTTGTAGTTCTAGAATATCATCAAAATCCCAGCACCATTCTTTGAAATAGGTTCCTGCCTTCTATTTGTCACACTTTCATTCAACAAATGTATCACCATGTTCTCATGTTTATCTGGAAGATTATTAGACATCCAGTCCTTAAAAATAACATGTGTCTTCAAAAGGGAAAGTTTTCCCCACACCCTGACTTTATGTTTTGACTGTATGCTCGATTTTTTTATATGTAGAGGAGTCCTTCCAAAAGTTGTGTGAAGTAGACAGAAAGAAAACAGGTGCTAGAGACACTTAAAAAAAGCTGCCCATGGTGGTTAAGTTACAGAATTTAACATGAAAGAGGAATAAAGAATGGATGAATTTGTGTCTGAAGAATGACATATGTCCTTTACTTTTGTTTTTCTTTTCTGACAAACAACCCAGGTTAAGGACACCCTTACTCATTCTTAAGGTAAGTAGACATAAGAGAGGTCATGTGCACACAAATGTTAAATTAAAAACCAATTCTAATATAGTTAAAACAACATCCCAACATAGCTACTCCCATGCAGGCAGCAGAACAAAACAAAAGTGGAGCAGGACATGTAAAATCACAGTCACTTTTAGTGGCTTAGTAGTTTTGATGAAAACCTCAATGGTTCAGCTGAAATAGTTACTCTGGTATGAAGACATGAAGTCCATAGCTGCAGTTCAAGATTTGGGAGAAGTAGGAATCCTGAACCATTGTAGTTCCATGACTGTATAATCTTCAACAACCTCTCCCACCCATGTTCTTTCCTTTGCAAAAGCCTACACACCAAATGCAATTCCAGAGGAATTCCAGATTTTGCAGGCAGGCTGTATTTGCTAAAACACAGAATAAACACTTCTTGTAAAGAATTAGCCTTACTACTCCACACACTAACTTGGCTATTTTCTCTAACACTGCTGTCCAAAGAGAAGAAAGAAATGAAAGAAGCTGTCAGGAAGAAAGCCTGGGCACATAGCAGGGACAGGCAGGGGCAGAGACAGAGATGAAGAGAAATGTAGTGTGGGTAAGGAAGTAGAGAAGTTTGAACTTCAGAGGAAGCCAAGAACAACCCTTGAGAGAGGAGTAAGAAAGGAAGTTTCTATACGTGCTTAGAATTGCACCTGCTAATCTACACAATGCAAACCCACAGGAAGTGACTCAGTGGTCAGAGCCCAACACACAAAGGGAAGCATCCTATATTCCAGGAAAAGGTATTTGGCTTATGCATGGACATAATGTTTTTGTTCAGGTCTTGAACCACAACTGCTTTTGGTTCTGTTTCTCATATGCAGCAGTTGCCCTTTCTAACTCACTGTTTTTAACTCAAGCCCATCAAAGAGGAAGAGCAATTTTTGAGGAAGATTTCAGTACTTTATCCACATTATATGAAGGATGGACTAGAGTCATAGTGCTCTGACCACCTAACCTACCCCAGTTTCTCTGTGCATCTTCATCCATAATGTGGCAGTACATAAAAATTAACAAAAACTCACTTATTTGATGTTCCAGGCCAGGCCCTCACACTGAAAATATTTTGTGTCATATCTTTTTTTATCCTGATCCAACAAGATCACAATATAGTGCTGTCATACCAGATATACAAATCCTGAGGACAAAGAAAAGGTAGGGCATCATGGCTACTGAATCCTGCTAACTCACAGAGCAAACCAAAGGGATTTTAGTGTCTAATTCCCTTTGCTTCCCCTACCTACAGTGGCTTTAAAGGAGAAGAGACAGAATGAACGAGCTAAAGTAGCTCCTGGTTAACAAAATTACTGCAGAGCTGTATAGGCTGCCATCATCTTTTGCAGACAAGGATGCCCATAGATGGAATTTTCCTCCAGCCAACAGCTACCCTATTACCTTAGAACCCCTGAATGCACCACCTGGGAAGTCCTTTTTCGGGACTCTGGAAGGACCAATGTCCTATGGGCCCACAGCATGCGAGGAGCAGCAGTTAGGAGAAGGCCACCTTCATGCTACCCTGCAGACCTGCTCCATGTCCCACTTGGCAGAACCACAGCATGCAATCCTCAAGGTTTGTAGTAAAAGGCAGAAAAGGTTTCCTGCTCCTTTTTGACTCACATAGCACAACTTTAAAATCTTTAAAGTCAAAACATACCAATCACATCTTATCCAATCGCATTTTCTCTCTGGAAAGAGTAAATGCAGCCTCTGTGAAGCCCAGCATACTGTGCATAGACAATGAGAGGTTCCAGTAAAGGCTCACTGAACTGTATTTAACGGGTGCTCAGCCTGGGGATGATAACTACTCACTGTACTTGTGAGACGTGCAAAATGTCAGGGGAATATAGAGAAGTGTTGTGCTCAGGAAGTGTATGATGTGACTAATAAGAGTATGACAAGGGGTGTGGTTATCATGAGATATTTACCTCCCTTCAGTGCCTTCATGAGACGTGAGAAAATAAGTATCTCCCTCCTCTCCCTGTCTCTCAGGAACATGTTTATTCACTTAGAACTAAACTTCCAAAATTTATCATACTGCTCTTATTACTGGGCAGTTTCTCAGGAAGGAAGTTGATTCCAAGATTCTATATTCCTGTTCCAGCTGAGTAATGCTGGATACAGAATTCAGTTTACTTCACAGCAAATAGTTTATGAAAAAGCTAAGTTCTTGACCAAAACAATGTATTTCAAGCAAGTGTAAAATTTCTTTGGCATTTGAATAGGAGATCCACACATAGGATGGGCTACTCCCATCTCTGATTCTCTCGGGAGACCACACAGCTCCCTGTGTCTGTCTTGGTGTGAAACCTCAAGGCAGGTAGGAAGGAGTGAGTGGCCAAGACGCCAATTGGCATCTGCCTGTATTTTTTTTTTTTTTTTCCTAGATGCAAAGGAAAGAGAAAAAGAACATGCTGCTCTGAAGAAAACAGAGATGTAAGAAAGAATGGGGGAATCAGGGAGAAGAGCACTGGAGGGCTGTTAGAGCAAGGGCATGAAACGTAAGTGTTGGAATTTTAATCAAAAGATGGAATAGTAGTAAATGAGAGAGAAAGGTAGAAAGAGAGTAGAATGAAATGGACTTTCAGGATGAAAGAAAGGGAGGCCAGAGCCTGGAAAAGGACATGCTACTGTGAGGGGATTGACATGTAACTTCAGTTTAAAAAAAGGAAAATCAGTCAAAGGAAATGTTAATGGAAATTAACAAACTGGGCCTCACAAGAAAAAGAAGGGCAAGAGGAAAGAAGCAGAAAAAAAGATAATAAACATTAGGAAGAAAAAAAGAATGAGAAGTAGATAAAATATTTTACCCATTACTTTTTTTTTTGGTCATGTTTGTCTCCCAGAATATCTCATGGTGAAATAAATGGAATTTTATTTCCCAAGGAAAACAGCCATTTAAAATAGAAAGAGTGTTGTGTACATAACCCAAATTTTACCCTTCAACTCCAACCTCCAATCCATGTGTGACCCTTCATTTCCACTAAATATTCACCATGCAGACTCTGGTCTAGATCGATTTACACCTGTAGGCATCTCAGGCCACAAAATACAGCTCAATTCCTCACAACAATAAAGCCAGCAAATAAACTCATTCATTCATTCATGTGTTCATTCATTCATTCATTCACAGATTTTCCTGTAGATTTTGCATAATGATTCTGCAGAACTGAATATCAGGTTGGTTTGGGGTTTTTTCCCTTTTTTACTCATTGCAACATCAGGAGACACAATGTGTGACAAAACCAGGAAGTAACAGACAACTCTATCTGCATCTCTCTCCCCCTCACACCTCATGACAGAACAATTCTCATCACTATCAATAGCACCCATATCCATCCAAACCCAGATGCATCTATATAACATACCCAACAGTTGCTAAATACCAAGACACAACAGCCAAAGAGTTGGACTTCAGGACCTCAAGCTCATGAACATGAGAACCAGCTGCAAGATTAAAACATATAAATTGTGCTGAGGCAAATAGCCATGACTTCAGAACTCTGACAATTGTTGCCTTTTTGGGTTAGACTGTACTTGTGGGGGAGAGTGTGGGAAGTTCCAGAACAATGGAAGACCCTGGCAGGCAGGCAGGCAGCTTCACAGTTACACAGAGCCTATCCCTGCTTTCTTCCTGCAAAAGCAGATGAGGCTTTGGGGATGTCTCTGCTAGTTGTAGCAAGAACATCCCTTAAAACATGGTATGTATTTTGAGCAGTCCTGAGGTCTAATTAAGGTAAAAGGGTTAATTTAGTATCAGAATTATTGTGCTAAAATCTGTAACAGCAAGACTGCTTACAGTCAGTAGCATTCCAGCACTTTCTTCCATAGAGTATCAGCAAACCACTCCAGGAAAGTTTGAATAACTGCAGATTGAGGCTACTCCCATATGAATAATTTCTTGAAATAAAGACTGGTCTTTCTTCACTGGAGCAGAAACCAGATAGAAACAATCCTAGAACTATATCCATCACAGGAGATTAACTACTAGTGTGAGGCATCATGAGATTTCTGAATGTTCCTCAGTCTGGGGCCAGACCCAAGCCATGGAAGCGAGTAGAGGCTGATACAAGGAAATCAGATGATCAAAAAGCCATGAGAAAACACATGCTAAATATTTAAGAGACATTCACATTTATGCTGAAAGCACAAAGAATTTAACTTGCAACAGCAAAGTAAAAAACAAAAGACGCACCTTTTAAAAAACAATCGAATGAGAAATCATTCTGGTTTTTCTTTTATTAAATACTTGCATACAACAAGACATTTTCATTAAATTGTTTCTTGAAAACTGTACCTAAAGCACTCAGAAATAAATAATGAAAACACTGGTTATTAAGGAGAATTAATGCAATAGCAGAACCAAATGGTTTAGTGATAGAAACCCTTATAACAGAACTACCCTGCACAACACTAATTGATTCCATATTCAGCTACCCAAATAAAATATGATAATATTGCATTATCTGAAACTTTCACTGGCTCAATAGACTCCTTAGACAGGGCCTAGTTACCTGGTTAGATTGTAACCCTTCAATAAGGAATGGCAAGACAGAGCTATGTATGTGTGTAGAGACCCATCGATTCAGAAATTTTTTATGGGATGGGACCTGAGTGCAAATTTAATGACTGTGGTGTGTGCTCAGCTTGAAATACAGTTTTTTTAAACTCTTCTTTAACCAAGCAGTTCACTTACCAGGAAATGAAATGGTCTGGTAATGAGGAGACATAACACATAAGTGACACACAAGCTTCCTATCATATTTACTCATTACATGTGTAATGACAAGGAGCTCTACAAGCTGCACAAAAGGTGGGGTTTGGATTCCTGTGATGCAGACGCTCCTGACTCAAGTTCATCGTGTCTAATATTTGCCTTCAGATTTTGCCCTGAGTACTCATCAAATCCTCCATATCAGTGAATTCTTTGGTGTAGAATACTGTTAAACTGATACTGCAGTCTTTTCTCCTGAAGGGGTATCAGTAAGACTCACTTGGACTCTAATAATCTTAAAAGTTCTACACTTCTCCATTCAAAGTGGCTAGCCAGTTCAAAATCTACTGAGTATTCTCATGTTAGAAAACTAGGCTAATTCTACTAAAAAAAAAAAAAAAAAAGTCAAACAAAGTTGTTAATTCCTGAAGGGATTGCTGTCTGTAGATTCTAAGACACAATTAGAGATAGCTATTTCCTTGCACATTATATGTTGTAGTGCTGGGGCCCTGGTAATCCATATTATCTACATTCCCATCTAAATAATCCAGTCCTCTTGAGAGGATTGGAAATGTTTTGTAAAGAGGACCTAATCTTCAACAGGATCGGGATGACTTCTACTGGCCATCATGAGACAAGGCATAATGTATTTTTCTTTAAATTGCCAAAAAACATTAGGCATGGATCGAAATGAAAGTTATGTATCTTTTCCACAGCTTAGAGTTGATAGAGAAGTGAAACAGAATGGAGAGAGAGAGCAAGAGAGCATGTGATCTGTGGTTTCAGATAGACACTGAGGGTGCACTCAGCTGCGCTGAAGCTGCCAGGAATTTCTGACCCTATGTATCTCCAGTTCCTGGAAAGTCCCACCAACAAACATCAAGAACACATTCCCTCTGATAAGATTCTGTAATTTAGCAAATATTTCTCTGTGTGTCCAACAGTTTCTGCTGTTTGTTTAATGATGTTATAGAATACTTGGCTCTGCACCTGAACTGGGGCAAGGTGAGCAGGCTCATTGCCCAAGTACAAATGTGCTCTCATTGCATCACATACCCCACAGTTTCTCTGAGTTGAGATCCTGCTTAAGCTGCTGCCAAAGCACATGGAGGGGCTGTCAGCAGTGCAGGGGGCAAAGGCTGAAGATATCTTTCACAATATCACCGGTTTGTTCATTGAGACTAATGCAGGGAAAAGGCTGTTACTCAGGGTACCTTTTGTAAGAGCTTCACTTGTTAAAGTGTTCATTAGGACAGTACTCTGAACTTCAGTACTGTGGTGGGAAGCTCTGGAAGAAATCCACCATAATGAGGACTGAAAAAAATACTCAGAACTGAATACTTTTTTTTCTTCAACAGAAAAAGCTTTTGACTAAGTGAACAAACTGTAGATAGATCTTTTGATGTCAAAAGGTCTTGAGAAATAGATTGACTCTGTAGAACCTCTTTCTCACATATAGTACAGCAATATAGTATGGTATACTATAGTACACATATAGTACTGCCTGCACACCCAGTTGCAAGGCACAGCAGTAGACTATTATCAGGGTGAGGAGGTATTTACACAATTTGAGACACTGTAATCTCTACAGTGAGTGAAAGAGTTCACTAACAGGGATAACAAACTATAAATTTATTAATTCAACATTTTTTTAGGAATGTTCTTCCATGCACGCCTTTTTCTTAGCTAGGTAAAGATGCAAGAAGCAGAAGCCTGAGGTAAGGTCATATATATATATGAACAGGCTAAATGTCCACCATGAAGTCACAGCCATGATTCTCATTTAAGTTATGCAGTTCCATGCATACCTTAAAGCTTTGGCTAAGTTGGTGTTAAAATATTACATTTCTTCAGGCTAAATTGTGCAGAGAAAACCAGCTTCAATCAATACTTACATTACTTTGATTGGGTCAATAAAACAAAGGGTTGATTGATCCACCTTCCCTTTACTCATGTAACAGTGAATGAAATTAAGAACATCCCTTAAAATAAGTGATATCTGGTGACTCTATTCACCTCAAGCCTTGGTATCTCTCATTTCTGGACTAAAATCACTGAATCATTTAGGTTGGAAAAGACCTCCAAGCTTTGACTTTGACCTTGTCAACTAAACCATAGCAGTAAGTGCCACATCCAGTTGTTTCTTGAACTGGCTGGTGACTCCACCACCTCCTTAGACAGCCCATTCCAATGTCTGACCACCCTTTCAGTGAAGAAATTCTTCCTGATGTCCAACCTGAACCTCCCCTGGCACAGCTTGAGGCCATTTCCTCTTGTCCTGTCACTTCCTGGGAGAAGAGACTGACCCCCACCTGTTTACAGCCTCCTTTCAGGTGATTGTAGAGAGTGATAAGGTCACCCCCTGAGCCTCCTTTTCTCCAAGCTGAACACTCCCAGCTCCCTCAGCCTCTCTTTACAGCACATGTGCTCCAGAGCCTTCACCAGCTTTGTTGCTCTTCTCTGGACTCACTCTAACAACTCGAAGAATAAATTAATCCAATCTGAAGAGGCCAGATGGAAGGTATTCCCCCATAATTGTATCTCTGCTTCTCCTTCAAGGACTTTTCTCTGTGTTATTGGGGTCATTCCTTTCAGGCTGGATCTCTTTGACAAAATCTCTGATGTAATAATGCACAGTCAGTCAAGAGAACATCATAACATTACCATGAAGAGCATATGATCTTTATGAAAGAACACACCAAAACTCTCCTTTTTCACTGTTCAAAATGATCACCATTTCATCTTTAAAATTCTCACCCATTTCCTTAGTTTAGATAAACTGTAATTCACTTGATTACAAAATATCAAGACTGAAAGGTAAATTTCACTGGTCCACTATGCTTTCCTAGTACAGTAATAATTACAAATTATTTTAAAACTCATTTTCTGCAACACCTATTATGCAAGCACCCTATAAACGTAGGGAAGATTAACATTCAAAATGACATTGTCATAAAAAAGAAATCCCAAATGATGCAAAACTAATCCAAATTTGCTACAAATTTAGGAGCGTAGACCAAATTTGCCCAAACCCTTGAGATCCAGCTTTCCTTTTAATCCTAAAACTTATGTATGACCTCACATTATAGTAGAAGTAACAAAGTGAGGGAGGGATGGATGCACATTTTGGACTCAGAAATCACCTAACAGTTTGGGTACTTCTACAAATTTTCCACTTATTTGTCATCCCCAGTTCCCTCAGCAGAGAGCATTTGAGGTCAGTCATGACCCATGATTGAATAAACACCATTCCTGTCAGCTATTTTGCCCAGGTTAATGTTTGGCATCAGAATGAGTCTCATTCTAAGTTGTTTATCACAATGACTGCGATAACATTACTTTGGCAGTACCTATGGGTTATCATTTGCTGTTCCAATGCACACAATAGTCTGCATACAGTTTGTTGAAGGGAAGGTATGTGGGTTCAGTTTTAAAATTCAAGAGCTTTGCTTTAGCAAAAAGCAATAAAAAGTTCAGTGTAATGAGCACAAGTAGGTCTATCTGCTTATCTGATTGTGCACAAACAAATTTCTCTTTCAAATACTCTCCAGCATACACTGTAATCAAACCAGTCCACAAAAATTAATGTTGTCCTTGATTATTTTTGTCCTTCCTGCTACCAGATACGTGCCCTTCACAGGGACCTGAGAGTGATATGGCCACTGATTTCAGTGGGACCCAGATTTCAATCTTCATCTTCTCTAGTCCAAAGAAAAGAGCTGCCAGTGTCTTCAGGGACCCAGGTACTCTCAGAGAAATTCAAAACACTTAAAGATACCGTGGCAACACACAGGGTTGTCAAAGTAGCAAAGGTCCTTCCATATTGATTAGTTCCATGTTTAATATATACATACTCTTGCAGTGTTTGCAAATAACCTTTTTTGTATGAATACAGCACTGGCTTAGTCAAAGCCAGATCAAAGAGGCACGCATGATTCACATCCACTAAATAAACACTGATGCCTGATGGCAGTAATTCAGCTATTTATATTCATTGCTTGATTTAACCAGTGGCATTCCTTTAATATGATAATAAGCAGAGACTGTTTGCTATGAAAAAACAACAAGAGACTTGAGTGCTAAACTTGCTCTTAACACCAAATGAAAGTGATATTAGTGGGCAAGTTGAGATTTGCTAATTAACTTCCCCTACAGACAAAATCAGAAGTTTAATTTTAGATTATGCTCTGGAATTTTGTAAGAACAAATAAACAGACAACTTCAGTGGGAGTTAAGCACTTGAATACATTGGAGGGTCTGTAACCAGGTCCCACCCGTGACCTCTGTGTTTCACAGGAATCACAGTCCTGCAAATCTGTCACTTCATCTCCTTTGTAACACTTGGTATTAGAAAAATGAGGGCAGAGGACTATTTTAAATAGCATTACCACCAGTTACTACAGCTCTCACACTTAAAAAAAATAACACTAAACTGGTCTGAAAACCAGCAAATAGATCTCAGGAGCAACACTTAGGTGATGACAGACAATCCCCTCTACTGAAATGGAACCAGAGTTGGCCTTGTGCTACAGACACTCGCGGATGACCTGCACTCAGCCAAAGGGCCTTCCAGATCCTGCTGTTCCACAGCCTCTGCAGGTTACTGCCATTTTGCAGGCAGTCCTGTGCCCTGTGTTCATCATCCATATTACTTGAGCAAAAGAAGAAAGAATGTATGAGTATGAAAACCTTTTAGAATGCTGGGAAAGGATACTTTGTTGGAAGGACCATCACCCATCCTGCAGGAGTATGAATGCTTACCCGGTTTGTAGTAATAGCTATCTGATTTGCAGTGGTCAGTGGTGCCTGCAAGCAACATGAAAGTGGTGGTGAAATCATTAAAACCACATGCACAATGAGATGATATCAGAGGAATCACAGAACCTTTGAATTTGAGCATGAGATTGATAAATAAAGCAGATTCTAGTTGAAAACCAAGAACGGAAAATGTCCCAGAATGCAAAATTGGAGGGATGTTGCAACCAGAATGGTACGCAAGTATTTTGAGAAAGTCTAGGACTCTATGGATCTCTCTCTTATTCTTTGGGAACTAACCCAATGTAAACAAAGTGGACAGACCCTTTAAAGCTACTAATGTCATCACAGGAAAAAAGGGCATTAATGTAATTAAAAAAAAAAAAAAGGCAAAACCATTCCACATAGACAAGGATTCAGAGTTTTTTGAAGAACATAGTTTATCCTTGTTTTCTTTCATTATTCAACTTTAGTAGGAAGAACACTTTCTCCCCTATGAATACCTGAAGATTTGTAAATACCGTTTCCATTTGGGTTGTAGAGCAATGTGGTAGATTTGTTTTCATTCAGTTCTTCTGGCAAACTTTTTTTTCAGATTGGAACATGTTACAGCAGAAGCACGTTAGATTTGAAATCTGGGACTTCTTCCTCTACTTTCATGTATATTTACCTTTGTCCATAATTTACTATTACTTGAGCTATTGGTAAAACTTGCCTGATTTGGATGAAGGTTGATTTTGGATGGCCCCGTGTGCCATAAAATAGCAGCAGCATTCTATTTCCTGCATTGCAGACAAGGCTGCTTCAGTTTTAGAGTTGTACTTTGACTTATTTGCTGATTTGCTTGATAAACATGATGGCTTAAAGTCTTGGAGAGAGATAATTACATGTGCCAGAATAACACAGGAACAACAGGGCTGCTAGTACTTCAAAGACAGCTTGTACTTCCTTATTAAAGAGCTGCAAGAGAAGTTAATTTGTTATTTCTCCAATAATTAATAAAGAAAGTAGCTATTACTGTAACCAGCAATTTTGAAAGAGATTTCAAATCCTTATGTATCCAACATACTGATGAAAACCAATATTAATTGCAACTTGAAGGATACACTGATCTCTTAGGAGATTTTTGCTTGATAATCGAGAGGGCTCAAACTAAAATGCTCCTTACAACTCATATCCTCAGCAACATGTAATGACTCAGACCTGCTTCTTCAGAGGTCGATTTCACACTGTCCCACAGTCCCAAAGACACAGATGTATTGGTGCACTTGCTGACCAGAAAATGTTGCCCTGACTCATAACTGTATTATCTCTTGAAATGATACCTTGAAACTGCATCTGTTTCTACAGCTGCCAGCTGGTTAACACTAGGGAGATCCCCCACTGTCTCAGTCAGCTGCGTTCCCCATCCATTAGGAAACCATTGCTAGTTTCAGGTAACTACTTTCATCCAT
Organism: Corvus kubaryi; assembly: GCF_017639235.1. Lineage (NCBI taxonomy): Eukaryota > Metazoa > Chordata > Aves > Passeriformes > Corvidae > Corvus > Corvus kubaryi. The sequence goes on from NW_024582054.1 coordinate 11,308,411, forward strand.
TTAGAATCAATCACAGATTCTTTACAAAGCCAATGTTGAGCTGGACTGCAAATTAATTTTAGGCTACTTAACATTTAAAGAATTTTGGCGGTAGGTCATGTAAATTAATTTCATGTAGTCATTCCCCCAATCTGTGGAGATTGCATACTGGTTTTTCTCTATAAATGTCTGAATATTGTTCTCATGGCCTTTATGAAATCATTCAAATTGAAAATTATCTGTAAGCAGTAAATTCCCTTCAGCGTAACTTTGAAAATACATTGTATTCTCCAGGAGCCTGGTTTTACGTCCTTTGTAGCATTTGTGTGCTGTTTTCCAATTTCTATCTAGTTCTACTTTAAGATGGATGATTATTTTACTGCAGATAGTATTCCCACCCTTTCCAACAAACCTCTGTAAAAGTGATCCTAATTTTGTTAATGTAGACTCAAGATTCCCCCCAATATGAGGAGACTAAGGCTGAACGTTGGCTGCATTGTTTGCTTTGATGGGAATACAGAATTTCTTAGAAGTGATTGGAAATGCAAAGCTTTCCATGAATGACAACTGCTTGGGAGTCTGCACCAGGTTCTCTCCGTCTATGAAAAAGTGTTGCATCACAAGTGTTGCTGGTGCAGTCTGATTCCTGTTCTCACCAAAGAAACCTGGAGACCAACTGCCTTAAACTGTTATGACAAAATAAAAAGCAGAAACCTGATTTTCCTAGCAACACTCAGCATACTACGCTTGAGTCAGAGAGGAGTAACACCTACAGACGCTTGAACATTCAGAGCTAAACAAAAGTGAACATTGCAAACCTACTTCTTCTTGAAGAAATGTTACACACGGAACTGAACAAAAAAAAGCAATCCATTACAGGCTGCAGCTGTTTGGCATGCTTGGGGAAAACGCTGCCCGTCTACAGGATGGCAGTTCTAGACTAGTCTCATGGATATTATTCAGTTTTTATTGCTTAACTATGTAAAGTCACAGATACGACTGTTCACAATTTACAGCTTAGGAAATTCAGGATGAAGGAAGGTGAGGCAATTAGCCCAAGGTAGTTGTGCTGACTGGGCTGAATGACAAGAGTTGTGAAGAGACCTTCATTATCCCTATTCTTATTCTAGTCACTAATCAGCACAGCCTCCAGTCCTAAAGAAAGAGGGTATTTTGGGAGGAGCAGCCTAGCCCTCCATCATACAGATGTATGGAGGGATGAGAACACAGAACGTGGGTGAGCACCTTATTTCTCTTGTGGCACTCTTCCATCTACCAAAAATGTCCTACAACCCCTGTTTCCTGTCAAGGCAAGTCTTGCTATAGACAGCACTGGAGAAAGTCCTAAGGCTACTTGCTGAGGACCCTCCCTACGTCTCCAGTTTTGGTTCTCAATACAAATAGTCTTTCACTCTCCCACAGGCCTGCCTGGGGAAGAGTCTGTCTGGAACAGAGCCAAACCATGGAAATCATGAGGAAAATTTAGACTGCATCTCTGACTGCTTTACTTAAGAGTGACCTCATTTGTCTGTACCAAGTGTTTTTATCTCTTTACAGAGAACAGCTATCAGATTATGGAGCCGCAAAAAAAATAGATCCTTAAAAATGTATTCTAAGGAAATCAACACTTTTCTTAATAATTCCCCACATGCACAAGTTTTAGCAGTTTATTTGTACTGCACAACATACTCAACAGTAAACAGGCAAGTAATAAGTTCTAATAATGGCTCCTGCAATAAATTTGTCTTCTGCAATTTTGTAGCACAGTGTGAAGGCAAGAAAAAGTCTATGACACATGAATACTGAGGACTCCACTGCACACCGGCACTGGACTGAGAACTCTGTTTTTTAACTTGGCTGCAGCTGTTTCTCTGCTGCATTTTACCTCCCTCCAAGATGAAACACAGAAGGGAAATGGTAAGAATTCTTTCAGATGTCACAGGCAAAGACCCAACACTGAAATGCCTTGTGTGTGTGCACCCTCTGAATGGATAATCATCAACACTATGCTGCTTTCTAGATCAAAACAGTTTTCTACCTGTAGGCCAGAAATGGGGATCACTTGGATTCTGCTGGCATCCAAATACAGCAGCCAGATGAATGCCCACCTGAAGAGACCCTCCCAGGACAGGGTGGCACTCTCTTCTCAAGGTACTATTTCCATAACACCAAGTTCCTATAACCACAAATTTTCTTCCTGTAAGATACAAGATTTCTTTAGTCTGCCAGACTCAAAACCAAAGAAAAGCGTTGGGAAGCTTTGAAAACTGAGGGCATATGTTATCTATCAAACACGGGCTGTTTGGGATGGGTGCACATTCACAACAGCTACAAACAGCTGCTTCCTAGACAGGATGCTTTGCTTCAACAGTTTTTTCTCAGCATGAGCTTGAGCCAAAACCTCAGTGTTCTGCTTTTCAGTAAATTCACACAAGAATGGGATTGTGGTTGAGACATTCCTACCAGTTTCAGAGGCACATAGTAAAACTGACCAAGCAGGCAATTCTGTAGACCAGGGGACTGGCACCTCCCAGCTCTCAGTTCTAGAGTTATGTGGTGAGCTGGGGTCATCACCTTCTCAGATTCCTAGCGTGCCATGACAGACATCCAGCTCTTTCACAATTCCCTTTGATTCACACAAAGCACAGCGAACCAGAAGGCTCTAAACCAAATGCTTCCTGCTTAATTCTTTATTAGGAAAAACTTTTGGCCCACTTATCCAGTCTCCTTTAAGAGCTCTGCACCTTCCATTCCAACCCCCCCCCCCCCGTGGGATGCACGGTGTTGGGCGTAGAAATAGCAAGGTGCCTATGGCAGCCCATTGTCCTTAGCCAGATGATAGTTCATGCTATTGCTTTTCTTCAGCTTATTGCCAATGCAGGGAGGGGAAGGAGGTGACAGAAGGCCTGTTATTGCTCTGTGCAGCCTGTGAGCCAGAAGTGAACCTCGTTGTGTTCCTCTGATGTCACCATGGCTGGATCGTGCCCCAGGCACTCCAGGTAGAAGCTGCAGTGGGGACAATGAGGGCCTAGCTTTCCTGAGCTGGTCAATGAAACAGAGAAACCTGCAAAGTTATTAAGAGTGGGACCTAGAGGAGCCATGCCAGACTACTTTTTATTTTCTGATTTCCTTTTTCAATTAAATTTGACATTTTTGAGAGCAAGCTTGCTTACAGGCTATTAATCTGTGTCTGGGGGCCAAGGCAGGAAAACGCTTCAGTGAGAACTGAACACTGAAAAGCTTTGTCTGCAGTACAGCATGCTAAGATAATTCTAGTGAGTTTTGAGAAACAGACAGTGGCAGTTCATGCCTGCCTGACACAAACATGTTCATACAGTGCTTTCAGAAGAGGAAAGAGTGAAATTTTAATGCCTATTTTCTTCCTGTCATTTACATTCAAGAGGCATATCATCTAGGGAAAAGCAGGCACTAATTGATATTTGCCACCAGCTGAGCAAAATGGTCATAATCAACCTACAGTGAAAGGCTTGCAACACTTGCAACAGACTGAGAACATCTAACTGGACCTTTGGAAGGAGCTGAATTTTGAATTTTAAGCATATGAAGATCAGATGACAGATTCACAGGATAAGAATGAGAAGTGCCATGATTTTATCCGAAGCCTGATTATCTACAACAGCTAGAAGAGATTTGCATTTGAGAACCAGTTCATACCTGCTTATTTGAGATATAATGCTAAAAAATGAAAGAAAGGAAAAAAATTATAATGAAGTAAAACTACCACTTAGTTGTACTGCATACTTTTGAAGCTATCGATTTGATATCTATTTCTTAGGGCCCTTACTCACATGTTACTCAGGAAAACAGTATTGTGTTTCAGCAATGGAATAAAGCAAAACATTGAGCTGCAATTTCTGGAAAGATCCAGTATCGGATTTGAGCATTATGTCTTGGATATATCCCTTAAAACAAGTTAAACTAAAGGAAACTAAAACCACATGTGGTGGAAGTTAAACAGGCACCTGTAGTCTGAAAATGAACAAGTGTTAAATGAATGCTTCCTCTGGAAGTTTTGGGAGCTGTTTTTTCTATCACATCTCTCACATGCAAGAAGAAACCCTGGAAAATATTGCCAGTCAAATAGAAAATGGAAAGTGTTCAGGGGCAGATGGAGGGAATCTTTGCACAAAATTTTCACTGCATGCTAAGGTTTTGACCAGACTCAGGCAGTAATCAAATACAAATTGCTATTAAAACAACTCATCATTGTGGGAACTGCAGAGCAAAATGAAGGCAAAAAAGTGACTTCACTGGTAAAGATTATAATCCCCCTTCCATGCCAGTCCCTTAATAATAGTTGCTGCATCTTTGGACAACAGTGTCTTACTCCTTAGTTTAAACTGTAATTGCTCATTCTTGCTGGAAGTCATTCATGTGTGGTGAGGAAGGACTGAAGGACTCCTTTTAGCCAGTTTGTAGAAGGCTTCTGTTCATTTCCTGCTCAGTGAATCATGATTGTATACATTAAGGTAATTATGGATGGTTTGTTTAACAAAACAAGAAATAGACAGGTTTTAAGCATTTAACCACTGCAAGCCATATGCAGAGAGGAACAATTTTAAACCTACAGGCAATCTTTTCAGACTGTTCTGAAAGATTTCAGACAATTCTAAGATTTCAGATTTTTCTAACTTTTTTATTTTGTATAGTTTTGTGAGTTTTCTACCCAGACTCAGGAAGCTGAAGGAGAAAGAAATGTGATGTAGGGTTGTATAGGTGTAGCAATTTGAAGATTCAGAATGCTATAATAGTCAGAAAATATACATACACTCTGAATTACTCTGGTGTTTGTAATTTTAAGTAATATTTTGCTCAAATATTATATTTAGGAGCATGTAGGGAGACTGGGTAAAGCCTCAAAGAGGAATCAAAATCTGCAGTGACTGCTCATCAGCTATAGATTAGATCATTTTCAGGATGTGAAGAGAACACTGTGTCTGCGCTCTTCAAAGCAGAGTGAACTGACTTAGATGACCACAATCCTCCCGTGAATTGCTTCCATGGATGTTTATCTGGGCTGATACAAACATTGCCTCCATCTCACTACTCTCCCTTGCACAGCACCCAGTGCCAGGCTCCCCACCCCAACCTGCTGCCATATAAAGTAGGCATCAGGAGTTGTGATCAGGACAGGCCTGGAAGAAGGAAAAAGGCAGGAAGAAAGACAAAAGGAGGGGAGAAGCAAAGCAAACCTGAGTTGAAAAGGACCAGCACTATTCTGCGGTGACATGGGAAGGAGGGAGGCCCTGGACTGAAGGCAGGAAGAGGTTTTTGGCAGTACAGGCAGCATTTGCAGCACCAGCTGCAAGTATTTCATGGATTGGATTTCATGGAGACATGGCACTGAGTCACTGAAAAAAATAATTACAATAAATGTGCTTAGATGGAGGGCTTTTCCATTAAAAGCTATAGGAATCAACAAAGGCCTCTGATTGCTTGCTTTTTTCTTTAATTGAAAAGTTTCTCACTTTGCTGTAATTCCCAACAGGTTTTCATTGTGTTCATAGGACAATTAGAGGCTCCCTCCTCTGGCTATGTTTAATACCTGTATTTATAGGTATTAATATGGGAATTTTCCCATCAAAATCTTTTCAGGAGAGGGACAAAAGAAAAAAGACTGCTTTATAGTATTAAGTGGGGACTTGAAATTCTGCAGAAATTGTATTTTTATGTGACATTATTAATATTTTTTTCTTTCTGTGTCAAATCAATGAGTACATTTTCAGCACCTAATTGAATGTCACAGTTTTAACTCAAAGCCAAGCAAGATAAAGTGTATCAAGAAGAGGAAGCAAAGGAATTCTAATTCTCTTCACTTTTTTCTTGAAAGATCAAAAACTACAATAAGATAGGCCTGAATTTCATGAAATTTGGGATCCTTATAAGCTAGGAAAATAATTTTGTTTGAACTATATGGCTCTTATGTTCAGTTTTAGAATAACATATTTCTAAGTCCCTTACAACATTAAATACAGGCTTCTGTAATGGGAGCTTCTGTCTCACTGATACTTCCATGACATCGTGTCCAAATCCTGATTACATTTCATTTAAATTGTTAATAGCTTTTACCACAGATCAGAGTCTTTTCATGTGAGTTTCTGAACCTAGATGAGTCTTAGTGCTATATCACTCTGAGGTCAGGAAACTACACCAAATTCTGATGGCTAAACTACATAAATTACATTTATAGGGCTGAATTGACCCAATTTTATTTCAAATATACAGTACCTGTCTGAATGCTATATTCAGATAAGCATGCCTAGGGTGGTCACACAAGCAGGATCAATGTCCCTCACAGCCCTGAGGGCACTAATGAGCCTGACTGTCCCTGCCCAGCTCCTGGGGCTCCCCACACTCCATCCATGGCTCAGAACCCCATATCAGCCCCTTGGGGCTGCCAGAATCTGCTGATCTCCAGCTCCTCTCAGCCTTGCCAGGTCAGGGCCCTACCAAGCCCAGCTCACATCCCAGTCAGGCCTCTGCCCATCCCCAGGGATGTACCCAGTGTCCAGGGCTGGGCAGTGGGACAGATCCTGGCTGCCTGTCCCTGCTCTGTCACCCCATCGTGGTGAGCCCCGCTACTGCTGGCCCCACAGCACCTTGGCACGTTTATATCATTTTGGGAAAACTCAGCTCAAAAAACTGACATTCATTTCACCAGCTATTTGACTGATTGTTATTGATGTAAATTAAAATCTGCCCTTTTGCAGAAAGAAAACTTTTGTGATAATTTATGCACCTCTCCAACATGTGTGTCTGTATATCTGTCTCAAAACTGCATTTAAACACATTACTCAAGATTTCTTCCCTCAATCATTCCTGAGGTCTTTGGGTAAGGATTTCTTCTTTCTCCTCCTGTGTCTTCACAGGTCCCTCTGGACTGTGCCAAGGGCTGACATGTTCTAACCCCAGCTGGCAGCTGAGCACTATAAAGCCGCTCCCCCACTGGGATGGGGGGAAGAGAATTGGAAGGGTTAAAGTGAAAAATCTCATGCATTGTGATTAAGAACAGTTTAATAATTGAAATAAAATTTTAAAAAATAATAACTCAAAATTGTCACAAAAAAGAAAATAACAAAGAGAGAAATAAAACCCAAGACAGACAAGTAATGCAAATGAAAACAACTGCTCACCACCAACCAATGTGCACCCAGTCCCTGAGCAGTGGCCTCCAGACAACCTTCCCCCCACAGTTCTATTGCCAAGCATGAGGCCATATGGTATGGAATATCCCTGAGGCCAGTTGAGGTCAGCTGTCCCGGCTGCATCACCTCCCAACCTTTTGTGCACCCCACTCTTCTCACTGCTGGGTGGTGTGAGAAGCAGAAAAGGCCTTGACTCTGTGTAAGCACTGTTGAGCAATAACAAAAACATCCCTGAACTACCAACATTAGTTCCAGCACAAATCCAAAGCACAGCCCCACACCGGTACCGTGAAGAAAATTAACTCAACCTCAACCAAAACCAGCATATGTTCTTAGGTAATAGACATAAAACAAGGAACCGTAGCCTCAACATTAACTCAGGGTCAATTCTGAGGCTTGGATAGGGGTGCAAATAACTGGAACTGAGCAGAAAATTTTCTTATCCTGGGAAAACTTTGCCATTTCATAGCCTTCAAAGTCCCAAACTGGAGCAAGATGGATTGAGACCAAGTAAAAGCTTTTGTTCCCAAACTGTTCAAGTAGCCTTACGACTGTCATGCCTTTCTTCCTCCTGTTCTCTCCATCTCAGACAATGACTAATGTGTCAATCTTGCTTTAGCTGTGATTTAAGAAAAAAATCATGCTCTTAATTTTTCTCCTTTGCTTAGTTGGTTTTGCATTAAAAATAAGGATACAGTTACCTGGAAAATCATTTGAATATATAGTGAACCAGAATAAATATAGCAAAAATCTACCAACAAAGTTGACTAATTTTTTCTTCCTTATTGTTTAAAGATTTGTGATTTGTGCCACAATTGATACTAGGCAAAGAAACACACACGGGGGGCCCCCCCCCCCCAAAAAAAAAAAATCCTGTTTATTACATTTTCTTCCTCTCTATCCCTTTACCAAAATGCTGGAGAACACTCTGAAAATATCTATGAGCTGTGCAAAGAATTCTCCAAAAGTTCAGGGAAGGGAAGAGAAACACTCAACGTATTACCACTTCCAACACAACATCCAAGAAGATAAAACTCAGCAATCTGATGTGGTATCTTTTTGACCAGAAACAAACAAGTGCTGTTTTGATGCCATGTTCTTTCTTTTGACAGGCATTTTAAGAGGTAAAATCTGAAAATTACTGATGACAAAACCTTATGGGAATAATTTTGCTAGCAATTTTATTGGAAGTCAAACAGAATTAGACCATGCAGAGACATTCCAAAAGGCAGCAATGAAATGCTCAAGAATATTAATAAAAGTAAAGTACAGATGGGAACTGAAATTGTGGTGGAATAGGATAGATATTAAAGACAACTACAGTTTAGACCAAAACCCAAGTGCTTTTATGTCAGTTAACTCAAGTATATTGGAAATGCTGAGTGGGGATGTACAGGAAGAATGGCTAAACAGAACAAAAATAAGAACCACAAGTACTGTGTTAGAGCAGGAGGAGGCTGAAGGCCTCCATACATTCCAATTTGCAAAAGTCTGGGTTACTTTCAAGCCTCAAAAAGAAATAGCTTCTGTAGTTGCAAGTCTGCTCCATAGAATTCATTGTCAAATCTTCCAAGAGGTCATATAGCCAGAGAACAGCAAAGAGGAAGAAACATAACAGAGGATCATTAGTCTGACCACAACTGGACACAATTTTTTACAACAAACTTTGATGGAAAGAATAATTAAAGACATGGAAGGAAGTGGAAAGAAATGCTGCACAGGTTTACTAAAAGTAGAACAAGCAAGACTAAACATGAAAGTAAATAATTATTAAGACTGAGGAGAGGCAGCTGATTCAATCTACTGGGACATTGGTAAAAATACTTAATGATGTGGCATGAGAGAGGATTCATTAAGTCAGAAACTAAAGATTAATATAATATTAGATTATAAATTAGGAGAAGAACTAGCTAAACAGGAGATTACAGCAAAATTAGAAGCCTAGAGATGAAGGGTAATTAATAGGTAATGTCTCATTACTTTTTCTTAGAATAAGTTTGATTCATATTTTTTTTAATGAATATGGTGCAAAAATGTGTTTGCAGCAATAAAAGTTGCTGTTGTGTCAGAACATAAGGGTTCCAACACAGAGAAAGATCGCTGAAAAAAACCTGAAGGACATTAAAAGCTGGTGTGAGACATATGGGATGAAAAAGTCCTTTGTACCAAGCACAAGGTTAAACATGTGGGTCAAGCATTCTTGCTATAAATATATCTATTGGTAACAACCAAAGATGGGGAAAACCTGAGATGGATGGAGGCTCCTGAACTATGATGAAATACCGATATAATTCAGATGTGAAAGAGTCAGACTGTAGAGGAGGATTCTATTAGGCAAGATTTTTGGGGAGATGCAAAAAACTATTAAAATTACTTACGAAGCACTAGGGAGATCTAGCTGATCCATTCTGTGTCTGAAGAACATGAACTCCAGATACAGTGGGTGCTATGTATTAGTTTCACCATCCCCTTATCATTCAAAGAAAATCAAGCTGTAGCTGTACTGCAGGACCTTAAAGCATGCTTCATGTCTTTAGCTTGTAAGCTCTTCCCCTCTATGTCCCAGTTCCACATGAGGACAAGGCCATATTAGGCCTTGCTTCCTTCTTCCTCCTTTATGCCCCAGTTTCCATGGGAAGGCAACTTAGATGAGAGATAGAAGGAAGCCATGACATACTGCAACTGGCTCCCCAGTTTGAACAGAGAACAGAAATACACAGCAGATATCCTATGGAGTAGCATACATTTTACCTAAGAGAGATGATTTTTTATTGCCTAACAGCTTGATGACCGAGAGGTACACTATAAAACACAGTCAGGCAGCAGGGGTAAAAGAGAAAAAAAACAAAGGAAAAGAAGCCATGAAAAAAAGAAAATATTAGCACAAAAACAAGCTGAATAAACTAGCAATAAATTTCAAAAGAACACTTAAGAGGTCAGCTGGGATAGAGGATCATCCTTCTAGCCTTAAAAGCAGGAAGGCCCCAGCACAGCCTTTCAGCAGGAATACAAAACTACAAAGAAAAGCTAGATTCAAACAGAACTCAATGAGCTCTTGGAAGAGTTTACGTGACCTGGTTGACTGGCTATAGCATTTCCAGTGATTCAGAACTTCCCCTCCACAGCAACATTCCTAATTATATGGCTAGTATGGGTCTAATTTCATCACACTGTATATTCTTTTTAAACAGAGCTCAACTTCCAGAAGTAGGAAAACCACGGGCAGGATGTTTTCTACAGTTCTTGCTCTGCAGTGTTGTAGAAGAAATCCTTATAGTGTGAATGAATTCCTTCTATCTCTTATGCACAGAAACTAGTTCCCATGAAATAATGGAGACCATTCTCTTGATCCTAAAAAAATGTACAGCTTCTGCAGAGTGGGAAACTATAGAGGGAAGATGGAAACACTGAAGGGCAGTTGGAAATGAGTCAAGGAGTTTCTCATTTCAAATTGCCACCTTTGACTCTGTTTTAGTAATTTTTTTAATTTTGTTCCTGTTCCACCTTTTACAACATCTCCAAAGCAATCAAAGAAAACAATACAATTATAACAGTGCTCAGGGGTCCTTTTAGAGACTATATTGAATTTTGTCAGCTGCAGATTTTGTAGTAAGAGAGAGAAAGCCTAGAAAGGTAAAATATGGAGTAGGACTGAAGATTTCTGACCCTGCTGCCAGAAAGCAGCAGACTTTTAATAATTCAATGAAGGCTACAATTTCATGTGTGGATCATGTTCCACTTTCTTTGAAGAGAATCCCCATAGAATGTCAGGGGCTTTTTCCACTGTGAGAGATAAGAAAGGCAGACAGTACAACCAAACTTCAAAATAACTGGTTTACTATTCACCTTTGAAGAAGCTGTAAGTTTCTGTAAGCTGTAGCCTTACCAACTTCCCAGGAAACTCCATTCTATGTAAGAGGCTGTTACAGAAATTTGTAATCATTCTCAAATATATCGGATGGGGAAGATAATGACAAAATAACAGGTATGTTGTTATAACTTAGCCTACCCTACGTCTCAGCATTATCAATTACATGCTCCTTTAGAGAAAGAATAAATTGAGAGTAGTGTTAGAACTGTCCATTTGTAAATTAAAATTTATGAAACATGTAGTGAAGGAGACCATAACAGCCTGCAACAGTATGTCAAATGTTTTCTAAGAGAACTGAAACTTGGTTTACTGCTACTTAGCTTTAAATGATTCTGCCCTGTGTTAGCTGGACAGCTGTGTGGATGTCAGGAACTCTTCTGAAATTACCAAGGGAGGGAGGAAGAACAGTACTTTTCAGCTTTATACAACAGGCAAGCACGATGTAGTTTCTCAGGGTATGATTTCTGTATGATAAGATGCTCCAGTTTTCATTCCCATGCAAATAGTCAAGGTAAACTTCCATAGAGATTGCCCATGGCCAGATAAAACAAGGAAAACCCTGAGTATTTTTAGGTTGAGATCATTATGTCAACTAAAAAAAAAGTACTTTTTTTTTTTTCTGCAGGAAAATTGAAGTCTAAGATGCTTATTTATTGCAGGAAAATAGATTGCAATAGATCAGACACAATAATAAAGAGGTTAACAAGAACTAACATAACACCATCTACTGCATTAGTATTAGAATTCCTCACTGGAGATACTCTTTTTTATTACTTTTGTTTACAGATTTAATACTCATAATTGTTCAACTGAAGAGTGAACTGAACATTTTCCTTGATAAAGAAATATTACCTATTTGCATGGCTTGAAAAGTTACTTGTGAATTCTAAAAGTCACAAGTGTGCAGGCTCATGTAGTTTATAGTGCTGCACAGATAAATTTAGAAGGATTTTCAATGGCTGGACAGTTGCAAATTTCATTATAAGGATTCAAGTACAGACATTATCCATTCAGGCTGTCCTTGTCTGTGACTAAAGAAAGATCTTGTCTTGTGCTAGAAAGAGAACCATATTTCCCTTAGCACAAAATCTTGATGTTAGATGACTACCTTATTTATTGACTCTATTTACTGCATTGATGGATTGTATACTAACACAATAAACAGTGTCTTGAGGGAATGAAAAGTATTTCTGCTTTCATTAGGGTTCTAACTTTCTTTTTCTGGAAACATTTTCCTTCTAGGGTCCTCAAGGTGAAAGCATACACCATTTGGTGCCTTGCCATAATATAGTAAATATTTCCTTTTTCTAATCATATTGACCTTGTGATCTGTCACTGCTGGAATTTATATTCCTGGGAAACTTTGAAAAGTTATAATTTTCCTTTCCAGGAAAACAGATATCCTTGTGAGCTCTACCTGATTCAGAGCTAGTTTAAAATGAATAGAGAGTTTTCTTGGTATCAGATTCCATATCCCGAATGAAAAAGGTGAAATTAATAAAATGTCAGGGATAATTGATATTATATTCCAGAAATGTTATTAAACTGTCAAGCTTCTGATGAATTCACATAAACAGCCTTAAAGCCAGTCTGAACATTCCTTGTTTAAGTTAGTTGCCAGCTTTATATCTTGTTTGCGAGCAGAAGTTGTTACTGGGAGAAGACAAGACACCAGTCATGGAAGGACAGACTCTTGACTCAGGTGAGAGAAAAAAGCCTAGGGCAGAACAGCTTTAGCAGGAAAATCATGGCTGAAAAGGTTAGTGTTACAAGAAGAGAATTAACTAGCTATGAAGTCAAATAGAGCTGTGCTCCAGCATGTACCCAGCAAGTCTCAGGACCCCAGGGTCATCTGTTCAGTCTTCCCACAGGCACTTTTCCCATCTGTTTTCCCATGCCATTCTTACACCCCTCCCTGTCAGCCTTTGTGCAGAAGGAGATGAACACGGATCAGATTTTAACCTCTCATTCACTGGGGAGTAGGTCTTACTGTGTCCTGCCCAGGGTTTGGAAGAAAGTTAACAAGGTGTTGAAAACATGAGGCCGTTTAAGTAAACATCAAATACTGGACGATCAAAATTCATACATTTTCAATGAAGACTGGAGTACAGTGAGCCAGCTTAGCAACCAGGGGCTTTAATGCCTTTCAGGCCTGGTAGTCAGTCATTAGTATCTGTAATAATGGGTCATCAGTGTCAATATGAATTTCCTGTACAGGAGCCTCCAAGATTGCTGCAAGGCATTTCATTCATAGAACAAAGAAACCAAACAATAGTGGGAGCTCATTACTTCAGAGGTTTTCTAAACTCTTTGGATTGTGTAAAATAAATATTCAAAAGAAATCATAGATGCAGTTTGATCTGCACTAAAGTTGCAGAGAAGTCCATCAAGGATCCCTCAGAGGCACAAGGAAGAACAGTATTACCTTTACATCCAGACTCATAGAAAACATACTTGTTCCTGTTTCAGAGCCTAACCTTATTTTTTCTGAAGTCTGGAACAGTTGGTGGCAGACAAATCCCTATTATTGCCTGTAGGCATCCCTCAAAATATATCAATTATCCTATCCAGTTGCATTTCAGATGAATTATTCTCTTGTTACCAAGGCAACCAAATATGTCTAACAAGAAATAACCATATTTTTTGTTCATGCATACCTGGGTTGCCAGAGCAACCTTAGAAAATGGATCACCCGAACAACGTGTGTGCAGTCTCAAGGGAACACGGTTCTTATCAGCTGTGGGATGTCCGCCTGTGGAGCCAAGAGCATCACCTCCCATCCCAGTCTGCCATTGGTGCAGCATTGCAAAGACCCAAGGGCTTTGGAGACCGCTACACTTCTCACACAACACGAGAGGAAGTAGAAGGCAACACTCGTGGGGAAAGCAGAGCACCCTCAAATGTCTGCAGTTAGAAAACAAAGCTTTAAAGTCTGTACTAAGAAATCTCTGTGTTTAACTGTATTTCAGCCACAATTCCTGCAAGGAGTAAAACATGGTTTATGGTTTATCCTGGTTTATACTTGCAGACCAGTTATGTCCATTACCAGCTCAACTTCATACATTGCTCACAGGCCATCAGTAGTAATTTTCTTTGGATAGTCAAGACTTCAAAGTTAAGTGGAAATACCAATCTATAAGCAGACTTAACACCAAAATACTTTCAATGCTCTTGGTATCAACTTGTGTGTAGACTAGCCCTATGTGATAAGAGAAAGAAATGAAGAAAATTATTTTAAAAGCTTCTTGAAATAATCTTTTATTCCTGAAGTCAGGAAAAAAATAACATTAAAATAGTGACCTGAATGGTGACCTGAAGTGAGTATAGTTATTATGAACACCACTTGCCTATCTGAACATTAATACTTCCTCTGTTGGATTTTTATGTTTATTCAGGAAGAAATTCAATAAATAATAAAACCCTTCCTGTGGCAGTACACTACAACACAGTGTGAAACATAAGCTCTCTAAACATATTAATGAAGGAATACTATTCAGAATTCCAAGTTACGACACAATTGAATAGTTTTACATGCACACACACAGAGAAAGAGTACAATATATAATGTCTGGTCTTTCTACACTGTAAAGAAGTTTCCATTTTCCAAAACAGCCACAGCTTAGAAACAAGATCAGCAGGGAATAAAGGTAAGAAGCAGATTGCTTCCTGCTTGATATAGGCAGAAAGGTAGTGGTCTAAACCCTCACTTAGGAGGGAGTTTAGAAAGTTGTGCCAAAGAGTAGCATGATTGCTATTCCTTCTCACCTCCAGTTTCAGATATGCTGTTGAGCTGTGTCACGTGCCAAAGTACATCCCAACCATACAGCCACTGAGTATCTCTCACATACAGGCAGGAAAAAAAATTGTATTAAAATATGTATCCTAATTAAACAGAAATCTAGGATGTGTTATTAAAGTATGTTGTGGAGTATGTAGTCCAGACTGCAATGCAGTCCAGCTATGGGAGCATTAGGAACAGGTACTCTGACAGCCTACTGCATAAGTCACACGTGGGATGGGAGGCAAGGACGGACGGGGAACCCTGTCCTATTCCCGTCCCCACGTGCTTTTAGCCAAGCTGCAGTGTGGAAGCTGATATAACTATGCTGTAAACCAGTGGGCCACCACACCTACTGAATAAAGAGGCCCTTACTGTTTATAATCCAAGAACAGTAAATAGACAAGTAGGGGTTAGAGGGTAGAAATGGGAGAGTCCAGAAAAAGGTTAAGATCTGGGTTTAAGATGGGCCAACAGCCTAATACAAATTACTAGAAGAATAAAAGGGATGATCAGTTTCTCCCTACAGCAAAGTGCTAATTTACATTATATTATAGGTATCAGTCAGGAGAGTCTATCTGACTTGCAACCCAGGAAAAGCATAACAGTAACTTTATATGCCTTGCACAACCCTGAAGGTTAAAACACTGTCTCTTTTCAGACCTGGGTAAAGATAAAGGACAAAGAAACACATTAACAAAGCATTAGGAGCAATGCAATACAGTGTCATGGGAAAGCAGCAAGCATTTCGGGTACTTCACATGCTGTTAAATAAAAAAATTTCCCTCTCTTTTGCAGTAATTTTCAAGGTTTTCTCTTTTTCCCCCCCTCTCTTCCTTGGAAAAAAAAAAACCAACCACAGCTGACAGCCTTTTGCAGAAACAGAAAGTATTTTGGATGTCTTTTTCACCCAGAGAAAAAACACAGAGGAATATATCTGCTTAGGAGACTGACTTGTAAAGTTGCTAAGCCAACTTCATGTCTCAGCAGCTCATTCCGACAAAATGGTCTCATCGCGGGCCAGTGACTTCATGACTTAACCATAAAGCACAAGAAAAAGTCAAAGTATTCATCTCTCCAGCCTTATTAAAACAAATATACTCCTGAGGAACATGCTGCATTTAACAAAATAGCACAGTGCTTTGCAATTATCCTGATAAGGTCTACCTGGTCCTATAACAAATCACAGGAAGAGTTTTCAAGAGCATCGGCTGAAGCCAGCATCAATAAAGTAAATAGCTAGAAGAGTGTTGTATTTTGCTGTCACTGTGAATTTAGCTAGGCACTAGAAGGTTTCTTAAAAAGATGCCCACCTGCTGGAGTAAAACAATTCTGAAAGGCGATCCCTCGATATGTACATTTTCCACATCACATTTCCAATGTTTACTAGGAATTGATTTGTTTGTAACTGTTAAAGCCCCTCCACTAAAGACAGAAATTGATCTTTGCTGCAGTCACCTCTAGAAACCTACCATCTGCTACAGGCTGTCACTTTGAGCAGTATTTGTTATTCTTCTGAAGGAAAGTGTTAAAGATGCTCTTTGACGTGGAAACACATCTATGGTACAACTGGGACAGCAAATTGACTTTGATCCTTTTGCTGTGGTAGCAACAGCTGTGGCAGTCACATGAACACCAGGTATAAATCACACCCCTGTTCACAACCAGGAGCTTCTCAAGAGGACGCTTAGTCCATACTCTTTTCTCTCCTCCAGAATAATCAATCCATTTCTCCATGGGAGTCTAAAAGTGTAAAACCTCCAGTGACAGGGACTGCACAGAATCCATTCCAGTAGTTGACTATACATAGCTTGAAAAGCAGCTTTACTGTTTAGTATAAGACCCCCTTGCTGTGTTTTAATCAAACTGCTGCAGCAGGTAGGGATACATGCAGGTCCTTCCCCTCTGCACTCGTACCATGTTGGATCTATCTTAAGGCTGTTACTCATTTCTTTAGATTAGATAGACTCAGTTCTTCCAAGATTTCCACATAAATCATGGTTACTAAACCTCTGAAAGTTCTTGCTGTCCTTCTTTAGTCACTGTTGACCATGCCCCACAAGCATCATTTGTTCAACACACACAGGGACAGACCCTGCTTGCGAGATCTTTTGGTATCATCTTCTGTTCATGAATGCTTTCTCCTTATCTACTTCCCCATCTAGAATTTTCAGAGTTTAAAAATAAGTCAACTGAGCTTGGAGGCCACAGGGAAATCTGATCATGCTTTTTTAATGTTAGCTGATGTACTCCACAGTTAAATAAGAATCATTTCAATTAACGAGATTCTCATTTACTGTATTAAGCATAAGAGTTTTGGTCTACAACAGGTGTTGGCAGGGAGTTGTACATTACGGTAGCAGGAAGTGCCACTATTTCATTTGCAGTTAGGCAACAACAAAAAAAATTCCCACAATAACCTTCTGTATACATCCTATACTACTCAAGAATCTTAAGACTTTAAGCCCATACACATAGATTTATGTCTATGTGTGCAAGGAATTGTTTTTAAGATAATAATGAGGCTACTTAGGAGGATACAATGCTTCTTTTTAGATTTCTCTCTTCTCAAAAGTGTAGCTTTTCTGTAACCGCAAATTGCACAGAAATCAGCACATCTGTAAGATAGAGAAGTTATTTCCCCACATGTAAATATTAAACTATACATAAAGCTGCTGGGAAAGATCTAATGCAGTTGTTTAATGTGTGAGGAGCAGGAGCTGGCAGTGCAGGGGGAACTGCGCATTTGCTTCCTAAAGCACACACTAGACAAGTGAGCACAGCATGTTTCATTAGAAACAATGAAATCTCCTTTTCAGCTAGCTGGCATTTTGGCAAGGCTCCTGATAGATCAGAAACCCAGAGCACAATTTGTTTGCCATGCTGTAGCCTACTTTTGTTTAATCGGACAGCCACTGTTGAATGTGACCCTGCTGTCAACAACAATCCTCCAGACCCGCATTCACACGTCAGAGCAAGTGTGTTGTGTGCGTGTATGTGTGTACGTGAGCTCTTGCTCATGCTGTGATTAAAAATGTAAGCACCTACTATTTTCAGTCTGAAAGGCAGCCAAAACCTTTTTGTTCAAATTGGCACAGGGAAGTCTTCTTGTGCCCATTCCATCATATTAGCAGCACTCCATAAAATGGCAAAGGAGGATGGATAATTTTGAAACTGTTTGTGACTGGAATGTGATGGTTTGACTTGCAACATTGAAGCAAAGGCAAAATATGCCTTCGTGCAGGATACATTTGGAGCATAATTGCAAGCTCTTTGCAGGAAACTGGTCTCCTTAGCACTAAAAATTCTCTCAATGCTTTTAATTAAGGGCCTGACTCAGCTCCTCCAAAATAAACTGAATCAGACCCTACCAAACCTGCCTCTCAGTAAGGTCCAAAGGTTTCACCACTGCTCTGATAGGAGCATAAATGAGTCTACCATTGGGCATTTGGACATTCAGTTTCCATCCCTCAAAAATATTCTCAGTTTTAGGCTGAAAATTAACACATGCAAACAGAAAAAAAGGAGGTGTGGAAATACTACCTCAGTGATCAATTCAAATACTTCTTTGTTCCCTTCATCTTTCAGATGACAAGTCTGCATTCTGTGATCCTCCCTGTTAACTGAGCTGACAGCACCTTCCACTTGGAAACTCTCACACCACAGTAAAGCAAGAGCTGCAGACACGAGAGGAGGCACTGACTCACAGAGGACAAAACAGAAGTTCAAAAAACACCATAAGATAACATAGCAATATTTCTAGGTTCTTGGAGAAAACAAATGGGGGAGGGGGAGGTTAACCAGATCCTTGGGAAACAATTCTTTTGTTTAAAAGAACATTTGACCATCTTTACTCAGTTCATATATATCTCAAGAAATTTCAGCTGCAGACCATCCATCCATCCATCCATCCATCCATCCATCCATCCGATAATTTCTCCATAGAGGTAACATAATAATGCCTCCACCCCCCTCCCACCTCCCCATTTGCCCTTAGAAAACCCAGCAAGACTGTCTGAATGCAGAATGTAATATCAAAACTAGTTCATGAAATGTTGACATTCTTAATAAACATGCATACATTCAAATATGCTCTCTGCAAAATACTCATACTTAAGAAACCGACCTAAATATCACAAAAATAAAATAGTATCTTCACAGCAGAAACACATTATGCATAACTAGAAACTGAAAAGACGGTTGAAGACAGTTTATTCCTAGATGTTGCTCTGTTTCTTCTACTCCACTAATACATTAGAAAACGCATTAAAGTAATATAAAGTATCAAAAGAAACCTTAAGTAATACCATGTTTGATAGAGCATGTCTTTGTTGCCAGAGATTTCTTAGATCACAGTTCATACATTTTGTAAATGTCTGTGCCTCACCTGCAGGAATTTGTACCCTTTGAGTTTCAGTTTCGGCATGCTCAACCACTTCCCTGAGCTGCTAAGAAAATAAGTGCTGAGATTTGTGGTTATGTTCTGTGAGTGTGTGGGGTGGGTGACTGGGAGAAAAATGGGGAAGGAGCCAAAAAGCAAAACTTTTTGGAAAGGAAAGGACCCATAAATGTAGTAAAGCATTGCAGTTTCCTCTTAATTACAGTAAAAAATATGACTGCAATCAAAATGCCCAGAGAGGTGAAGATATCCAATCTTACTAATTACATAGGCCTGCAACAGGTTGCAGAAACCTCCGCAGGTTTCATTGGCCCAAGTAAGCCCAGCATCCCAAGGATATTGCCCAATGCAGATGAACACTCCAAATTTACAATTTAAAATATTAAATGCAAAATGATCCAGAAAAAAGCTATGGGTTTCCAGCCGGTTACCACCAGGTTCCAGTAATTCTACTGAATTTTTTTTTCACATATGCAAAATATAATCCTTTTTAATTTAGTCATGTTCTGTCTGGAGTAATAGATACTATTTTCTGCCTCTATAAATTGCCCTTGAACTTCAACTGAGTAGCACATTCTGCTTCCCCTCCTGAGGAGGACTGTTTAGAATTGCTGTGTCCTGTTAAGCAGCTGGCCCATTTCCCCTCATAGCAAGCAAATTGTTCTCTTTCCAATACTTTTTATTTTTAGAAACAAGAGGTTTTGGATTTAAAAAAAAAAATAAATCTTGCATGTCACATCACCCTTGCTTTCAAGGTTTACTTTTTTTTAATCCTTGTGGTAAATCTGACTCACTTACCTTGCCACTATCTCTACCTCTCCCTTTCACACTAGGCTTATCTTAAAAACAGCTCTAACCTAGTAAGGAGGAAGATTAGAAAACAGTCAAAGGTGTGTCTGTCAACTGTCTATTAAAAGCCAGGTGTGTTTGGATGGTACTTGTTAAAACTCAACATATGAGTCCAATCAATTTTTATCCAGGACTAAATCACAGAATGGTGTTTTAAACCGGAAGGTTACACAAGGCCCTAGTACTTAACTTTATAGGAGATCAGACTCAACACACAATTTGCATAGATCTTGAGGTCTGTGTACTACTCCTAAGGAATTTGTCCAACAGATAAGAAAAAAAAAATATTTTTCTTTTGACCTGAAATGTGCACTGCTACTTGAGACCAGCAAGGCAACCACAAGCTGGAAGAGACCACCAACGGGACTGTGACTGTAGCTCATGATGGGGGAATTACTGCTGTGTGACAAGATCTACAAAAGTGGTTCTGCACCAGTACCAACACCTCCCTAAAGGTTACACTTCTGTGGTGTGCTGTCAGACAGTTTTTTCAGTCCTCCTTCTATTAACTTTGGAGTAAAAACAGCCTTGAAGGGAAAAAGACAGAAATTAAAAGGCAAAGCATTAGCATGAGAAAAATGAAGTACAGTTGCTCCCAGCTATTTCAGCTGATTGGAAGCAAGGAATCACTAATAAGAGGTGCAGTTTAAAGCAGGCTGTGCATATGTTAAGCAGGAGTTCTGATGTGCATTTTGCATCCTGTATTATATATTTGAGTCCAGGAAGAGAGGCAGAGCTGGGCAATCTTAGCACTCCGTGGAGCATGTGTTAAAAGGGTCCCAAAAGTAATTAGATAAATTGAACGAAATCTGACTTGACAAGTAGGGGTCATCCTATTCTATGAAGGCTCAAGATGGAGACCAAGGGGGCAAATAACAAGTGATTGAAGGGCACAGCTAATTAAAGTGCATGCTATATTAATATTTATGTTAAAGTTTCCTGTAGCTCTGGCCTTGACCTGGCAGCTGGGTATACAATGTGTGTCCTTAATTTTAATAATTTTCAACATTATTTCTCATATGGTTATGAAAGTACTTTAGACAGGTTGTTATGCCTGTCTCTTCCATGCTCAGACTAAAATGGCTGAGAAGTGTAAAAATTGCTGAAACAAAGTTAGGTAACGAGTTCAAAAACAAGTCCCTCTGATTTAGTCAGCAGAAGAAAATAAAGGTAGGAAACACTGCTATTATGAATGCTTTCTGTTTGAAGCTGTCAAAAACACTCTTCCATCTTTAAGATACCTTATCTTCATTTTATGGGTAGGGAAACTGAGGAACAGCTGTGAAGGCTCACTGTGAGATGCACTTACTAAGAATTCGAGAATCACTCCAGACTGGGATTCCTACACATCAGTACTCCAGAGGTGCAGAGCACTCCAGCTGAAAGCAAGTGGAGCTGGAAGATGCTTTGCATTTATGTACAGAGAATTATTTTGTTACTTCATCAAGTAAGCGTGTGAAAGAGGGACAGTGGGGAGAAGCTGCTGTGTATCAAGCCACAAACCCAAAAACCACACAACACCCCCGCCTCCCTTTTTCTTGCTGAAATAAAAAATTAAATAAATTGGGGGGTTGAATTCAATCTTTCTTTCAATTAAAAATGGAGAATACTAGATCCACTTGAAATAGTGCAATAGAAACTGATAGCTGCACTCAAGGAAAGAGAAAAGGTCAGTGAAGAAGCCATGAAGCCACCTCTCCTTCCACGAACCACCCCACACTCTTGGATTGACAGGGGTGGACATGACCCCTCCCCTGATCACTGCTCCCTGTCCTCTTGCTCCTCTGAGCCCTCCTCTTTGCAGATGCCTGACTTTGTGCACCAGTCCCAGCACCCACACGCAGAGGAAACTTGTCACCCTCTAGTTGAACACACAGACATATTCAAGTGGCCACGTAGTGGAGTGGACCAGAGGGTGTGCAGTCCAGAAGGCCAGGGCTGCCCCTTACTGAAGCCACAACGCTGCCACCCAAGACATCTGACAGCTTTTCTTGCCAGAAAGCAGCGCCTGTCATGTGGGAGAGCCCCACCACAGTGCATCCTCCTCCCATCACTCCCAAGGACAAACAGAGGTTAGGTGCCATGGCCAGGAATGGAGCCAGAGGCTTCCCTTTCTGCCCAAAGGCTGAAACCACTGAACAGCTGCAAGTGAAAATTCATTTCTCTCATCTCACAGAAAAAAAATTAATTAAACTGAAATTACAATTTGGCAATTTCATCCTCAATCTATAATGACCAAAGACATTATCTTTCAGAGAATAAACTTACACACATGCACACAAAATAAGTCAGCTAATTTAAGTCACTTCAATCTTTTCTTTGTGTAATGGGAAAGAAAGAGAATGTCAAACTGCTGCTGTTAGCAACACTGTAGACATCTCTGGCTGGACAATTAAGCACCAAAATATTCACAGCTAGCAGGAACATTGACTTAAACAATTTGCCTATGTTAAGACAGATTTAGGAATTGTTCTGGTCTTCTTTGCCTTGCCCTGATTTATTTCTAATGTTGAGGTTTTGCAGCACAAAGGGGTGGGGGAGGATGACACTTCCCAGCCTCACATGAGGAGCATGGCACAATACAGGTTCCATTCAAAATTATGTATATGGAGGGATAAGTAATGGTTTTCCAAGGTCAATTATTTCGGTGCCAAATTTCAATAACCCTTTTAATACGTTATTGTACTTCTATTTTACATAACAAGAGTGTATCTGGTACTTTATGTACAGTCTGCAGAAGTAGATGCAAACACTGGCTGTCTGGCACCTTGCCTCTGTGTCTGAGAGAGTTCTAAAGCTTGAGTAGCCATGCCAGCACATTTGTACCTGCTGCAATTCAGTTGGTACAGCAGCAGTTGTAGCAATTTAGCCAGTAGAACACCCATTTTACTGTCTGTTTTATTACCAAGACAGATAAAATTTGTACAAGTAGTGCTCAGGGAACCAGCATATAGCAGTACGTCTGAATTAAAAACAAAAGTATTATCTAGCTGAACTCATTAGCATTTACAGGAGTGGCTGAACAGATTTGTTTCCCCCATACGTTGTGTAGCTCCCTGCACAGCAGCCATTTGTTCTGAGCCTCTATCAGCAACTTACCAGAAGAAAACATAAAACAGCAGCGCTGACTGGATGAACAGCTCATGGCAAACAGTACTAACACCCCTATAGAACACACAAGAATAATGTAAGATTTATATACTGTATACCTTCCAAACAGTTAGCTCAGCAGATTTGATGCTTCATGAAAGACATCGCTTCCCAGGTTTTGTAAAGAGAACACAGGAAAATGACTTTTCAGTCTGAGACCCAAAATGGGACTTTAGCATCCCTAACTCCCACCTCAGGTGCCTCTCATCTCCTACATATCTCAGTTTTAAACTTACCTTTTTTTTTGAGCACCTCAAACATATTTCCTCCAGGATCACAGACAAGGCAACTGTGTCCACTCCTTACTTAGGGTGCTGTTCTCATTCTGGAAACCACACACAGGGCTCCAGCAGGCAGTGCCATAGCATAAGGATATCTTCACTTACAAATATATGCTGCATCTAGAAGCAGCATTAACAGTGCAAACTTTAGAAATCTTCCCCAGATTTGCTCAGGTGACAACTCATCATGATCAGCATTCCAGCAAAAAGGGGGCTCATTTCTAGATGCCTCAAAATCTAGAGCCAAGGAAGGAAGCCAAACAAGTCTAGTTAAGCATAAGCTATGGAGGCATTCAGGTGAGTCCAGAAACAGGTAAGAAGGATTTGAGTGCTGATTAATACATGTTACATAACTAGATATTGAATAATATTGTGTGTAAATATTACCACGTCTTCATGTGCCTCCCAGCTGCAATGCAGACCAAAGTTCTGGCTTTCCAGACCACTTGGGCTGGTTTTCCTCAGGTTAGAATTCAAAGCCGTTGTACATAATACATAGGGAAGGAAGTGTTTCTGCTTCTCAGTACAATTTAAAACCCACACCTTCTTGTTAAACAACATACAATATAGTGAGTAGTATTTGGAATAGTATGGGCAACTTTTAAACAGGAAGTTTTTTCAAAAGGTATTTCTCATACTGACTCTTTTTGGTATTGCTATATCCTCACTTTTTTTTTTTGTTATTTTTCTGTCCTAAGCCAGAAAAACACTGCCATTACAATCTCATTAATGAGACATATCTTTTTAGCTATATTCTAATATGTGAACTGCGTAATTGTGCTGTCTTGCACATGAGAAAAATGGGATCTCAGCAATTTCATGCAATTTGCACACTTTTCCAGTAAAAGCCCTTCAATATGGAAGTCCTGGAGAACACTGGCAGTTCCCAGTGACTGCAGAGATAGACCCAAAGCCTGTACCTACACACAACCATGCCAGCAAGCATTCAAGCAAGCAATTCAGCAAGCATATCTTAGTTCTGCATGAATAGCAAAGTCAGATTCGGTTTTCAAAACTTCTTCCACATCCAAGCATGGCTCCAGCCCATTCACAGTCCTGTCTTCCAGTATGTTTCTTTTTAAATAAATAAATAATCAATAAATAATCCAGGACTGACCCCTACATCTCACAGGAAATAAAATGACACCCCAGTTCTGACTTGGCTCCTCCCTCTGCCTGTGTGTGGAGGCACTCACACAGCTCCGTTCTCACCATCTCCTCTTTCCTGCTCTCCAGCTCTCTGGACCAATGAAACCATGTAACAATATTAAAAGCAGGGCATTACACATGTAAAATCAAGTATAGTAGTTTGATTTTAGATAAGAACTAATGAGTTATGACAAAGATTACCCTCAAGTGAGAGCCCTGTGCACAAAGTACTTTTAGGGGAAAAAAAGCAGAACTGCAAAATAAACAGCCACTCCCTTTGCTCTAATGGACTAGAATGCTTTGCTTAAAAAGAAATCTTTTCCCCCAGTCTTTAATTTAATTCCCTTCTCATATATTAAAATATCTCGACTTGGCTGTCTGAGGAGCTTCAGATGCTTGTCTTCTAGCTCCTCCTAAATGCCTGCTTTTGCCTTGAGCTCCTGCAGACAAGCACACATGGAATATGTATGTTGGATCCCTGCAGGAGCTCAGCACCCTTTCAAGACTTTGCAGAATATGCAAAATACACGCTGCTACAGATGTCAGCATCAAGCCACTGGCCTAACACCACCACTTAAGAACACTATCTTCCCCTCCTGAAAATTCCAAAAAGAATTGCAGGGGATGTTAAAGCAAGCAGTTAGTTCCTTGATTAAAAAATCTTTTTGGAAGTGCTGAGCCAAAATTAAGAGAGGTCTCTAACTTTTCCCACTGAAAGATTTCCTTGTCTTGTTTTTATTTCTCTTAGGCATTCTAAAATGACAAGCTGAAAACCTAAAGGCCAGTACTGATGCTTTCATTTGTAATATAAATTATTTAAGCATCTACATATATCTAAAAGAACAAAGCCATCACCACAAGCTTTGCACCTGGTGAGTATTAATAATGCTTTCCACAGACTGCTTTTTAGAAAACAATTTCTTGGTTATGTAAAGAAGAGTAAAGATTTAAATCTATTGTGGAAGGGAACAAATAGGATTCTTTAACCTTTAAAGAATCCAATAATCTGCTCAAGTACTTGAAGCTAAATAGTCCTGGCTATCAAACAACCCAATTAAAACCAACCTGGAAGAAAGTCAATGGGTTGTATGCCAAGGAAAAAAAAACAAACAGATAAATAAGGAATGGACATCTTGTGGAAACTGGGAACAGAATGTGCAAAGGTCGATCATTTTAAGGTATTAAGTGCTAGGCTTTAGAAACTGCCCTTATAAGAACATGGCACAGCGTTGAAGATTCGGAGACCTGCATATCACAGTGTGAAGGTGGGGCTGGAACAGAGGGGAAGGTATCTGCTTCTAAACACAAACAAGTCAGACTTGTTTGACAGACAAGTACTTGAATGTCAGATTTATTTGACGTTTCCTAGTTTCTTCACACAAGTGAAAAATTGCACTTCCACATCTTCTGCCCTTATTGTCTTTCCTGGTCCACTGCAAAGGCCAGTTGTTTGAA
The DNA here is from genome assembly GCF_017639235.1 of Corvus kubaryi. NCBI lineage: Eukaryota > Metazoa > Chordata > Aves > Passeriformes > Corvidae > Corvus > Corvus kubaryi. The sequence continues at coordinate 11,334,488 of NW_024582054.1, forward strand.
AGACAACAGGGAGAGTAACAATGGGATGTGACTGGAGCTACAAACTTCCTGATGGATGTTTCTGCATCTCTGCTGGTCATCTAATTGTAGGAGAGAAAAGGAAACCAGGTTTTTCAGTGTGTTAGGTTCTGAAACTTAGGAGTATTTTTCAAAAGTTCTGCCTCCGCACTGTGATGTTTCTTGACTGCTAAAACACTATAAATAAATAAATACACCTGAGTTTTGACTGGCTGACAGCAAACAACCAGCCCATGCAAGAACTGCTTGAAATCTTAAGACATAAAGTGTTGTAATGGAGCTGAAGATCATATGAGGAATTGGCCCTATTTTTGTCCCCTGCTAAATACAAAAAAAATCATGTCAAATCCTTACCAAGTTACTAATTAGCTCACTTAGGTATCAGTCTCTTAGCAAGCAATGTTCCTCTTTAGACATTCATTTCTTTAAAACTGGCTACTTAATTCACTGAAAAACTAATAAGGTATTGGATTATATCATCAGCACCAGATGTAGTCCAATTCATAAAATCTCTTGGAACAAATCAAATCCTCTTTTTATTGCCCATCTGATTCATGCTGATCTCAAGGGTTCATGTTTCCATTCATGTTTTCATTCTGAATTTAACATAACAGCACTGTGCTCGCTGTTACCTAAATTAACAGGACATTTAGGATCTCCAGTGAAATCCCAAATTATGCAGTGCTGCAGCAGGTAAAATTTTTAACAACTGAACACTGAACATTCATGAAGCAGCTACAAGAGCAATCCCCTGGAAGGAGGGATTTGAACTTCCCCCTTCACATGGCTGTGGCCTCCCAGCTGAAGCCACGTTCAGGTTTTGAAGCCAGACTGATCAAAGAGAACTCCTCTCCCCCCTCTCCATGCAGAACTTGCCCTCTGCACTGCTGACGTGCCTTTAGTAGCATCTCACAGTGATTTACAGCCATGCTGTAGGAGGAAAGAGTCAGTCAAACCTGTGCTGCAGCTCAGCAAAACTGCTTGAAGCTCAATAACCTGGTGCATTCATGCCAAAAAGAGAACAAAATCTCTTTGCAGGCAAAACCACGATGCTTAGACAGAAACACAAATATAAACATGCTCTGAAGATCCTCCCCCAACCAGAGTGAAGCATTCACTGTGGAAGTGTTATTGCCTGTATGTAAGTAGATATATTTTCACTTTTCTGTGCCACACAGGGAACATCTCTCAATGCTACTTTTTAAATAGCTAGCTTGCAATGAACCTCTGGCTGTCATTCAGAAAGCGAAAGGCCTTTTGGAAGTTCACAGAAAACACCAGCAAAACTTGCTTCAAAGTCTGTTTGAGCAAAAGTCATCTTTTGGGTAAAGATTTTACGGTTTTCCCCTCTCTAACTTTCCCCTGCAGGTTCTGGTCCAGGCTCAGACCTCTCAACCCTCCTCAATGCCAGACTCTCACAGTCAACCCCAATGCCCTGCAGAGAGCAGCCCAACACTTTCACCTCAGTGTGTTTCTTCACACGTGTCCCTGGCATGAGCAGAGGAACAGCATGACAATAGCTGGTAGGGAGATGCGTAAAGGAATAAAGCCTAGCCACCAACTGGGCAGGAAAAAGCAATTCCTGGCCTTCCCCCCAAAAGCTGAATCCCTTGTACAGAACACAGAGCTTCTGACAGAGCTTCAGGTGTCCTCTTTGCACAAACAGCTCTGCTGCCTATGAACAGGCCACGTGCACCCTCAAGCACACACCACACAGAGATACTGGCTCAGCTGCCAGAAACATTACAGCTGCATTAATGTGGAGCTGGATCCAGCTCATTAGCCCTGGCTGACAACTGGAACTATCAGTACTGTGGCCAAGCACTGCTCTATCGGGGCATAGCCATCCTGCTCTTGTCCCAGCTAGTGCTGGTCTAGCTCTGTGCTGTAGCTGCAGACCCTTGGTAAGGTGATAAAGAAGAATAAATAAAAGGCACAATAAGCTGCCCTGCATCCATTTACCACCCTTAGTAGAAAACAGTCTGTACCTAATCTGAAAAATACTGGGGTTTTCAGACATGTGAAGAAGTAGTTTTCAAAATGTTTAAAAGTTCTTATTTTTAATTCAAGGAAAAATTCAGAAATGCTGAGATTCCCTCTCATAATTTTTTTAAATAGAATTCAAATTTAAAGATTGTTTTGGAAATGGAAATTCTCATTGAAAATGTTACCCTAGGGAAGCCCTCCTGTTGGTTGCACTCAAGGACTACCAGCTGACATTTCTTCCTGGCATGCTAAAGCAGCACTCTAGCTGCTTCCATTACCTACAGCAGCTCAAGAAGACAGAGCCGATTGCTCCACAGAGCTGCACAGCAACAGACTTGAGGCAAAGGTCACAAGCTGCAACAAGAGAAATACCAGTGGGGTATAAGGGTGGAAAGAACATCAATAGAAGCAGTAACACATTGGAAAAGGCTGCCTGGCGAGGCTGTGGGATCTCCCTCTGCATAGATGTTCGTGCTTGATCAGTGCAGGCTGAGCAATCTGAGCTACTCATGATGTTAGCTGTGCTTTGAGCAGTGTGTCAGACTTAAACGACCTCTGCAAGTTCCCTCCAGCTTACTTGGTGGCTAAAATACAGCCCATTATAACAATTTCAATGCTGTCAGCTGTACTTTATTCCTCAAATTATTCTGGTCAGTTTTTCCTTTATATTAACTAAAACACCTTATTGCTTATATACAGCAAGTGTCTCCTGGTGGCTGAAATGAAGAAAGAGGATGTTTTCTCCAAATGGATTATGTAAACTATAAAACTGAAATGGCATGAACAATTGCTAGTACCTCACAGAATTTCAAACAGAAGTTTTCCAAAAACATTTAAATCAATTTCCAACTTCCCGGGAAATTTCTGAAATATTGCTTTTACTTAACATGACAAATTCCAAAATGCCAATGTTTTCCAAATTTAAACACCTCTAATTTTAATTCCCATCATGTAACTAAAATCTATGACAAAACATGTAAAGGACTGGTAAGTGCAATATACATGTAAGGATTCAACAGGTTCAGAAAATGTATTTCAAATTATTAGGATGTTTTCGTTATGACTATTGGTGTATAATCATATATTGCTCTACAGCAGTTCAGGTAAATAAAAAGCCCTTGATCTTATAGGCTTATTTTTATGGAAGAATAATTTTAAAGACAGTCCTTATTATTATTAAAAGTAGAAATGGAAAAGACATCCTCAGTGTGGCTGGAACCTGTATCATTAGGGAAGGAAAGGAACTTCAGCCTGGTCTTTGCTTGATTGTTTTCAGGGAGTACTCGGCCTCTAGAAGAGTCTATGAGCTCTAGAGGCTGTTTGTAAGAGTGATCACAGTTGAATACGGGTAGTTATAAACCAGTACCTTTTTGGGGGAGCAGAGGAAATAACAGAAAACATAGTAGGTCATTCAGAAAATGTCCTGAAATTGCCTTTTTTTTTTTTTTTTAATCAAAGCCACATTCTTGAATCTTAATACAAGGGAAGCATCTGTTGTATAATTAAATGTTTCAGAAATATCTGGACTTTCATCTCCAGAATCAAAGGTAACAAGCTTTTTCACTACAAATCTATTAATTATATTAAGGCTCATTAAAGACTTGGGAAACAAAAAAAAAAGGCTGTATGCTCAAAATTCCCAAGATAATTATTCTCTAGACCTTTACTGACACTTGTTGCTAGAATCAATCTGCAACTTCCCAGTGAAAGGGGGTTTCACTGCAAAGTGCTGAATCACTGCAACAGCAACAACAGCCATTCTGAAACGTGGCAGAACCTAAAAGGCTGCAGCCCACCACCTGCCAGGCTGCTCCAGCACCCAGCACAGAGACACCTCCTTCCTCCATCTGACACTTGCTTCAGCTGGCTCTGGCCACACCAGGGGTTTAGGAAGCCCAAGAGCTTCAAGTGAGTCCAACTCTGACAATACTCCCTCCTAATCATGCTTTCTGTCCATGTATTTGGCTACCTAGGATTAAAAAGCAATGCAAAAAATGTAGTAAAAGTAGCTTGCCACTCTCTTATTCCAAGTATTGATGTACTTGATGAGCTGGCAACAGGGGGGCTACTGTTTGCCATCACCACACTTTGCAGAGGGGGCTAAAATATGACTAAAATATGGAACTCCCACGGGAGGGAAGATCAGCATGTGACTGAAAAAACTCTGCCTTACCACTTGGGTTTCTTGTCCAACAACTAGGGAACAGATATTTCTTCAATGTACCACTGAAATTAGATGCACTTTTTCTATAATGCCTGTGTCAGTACCATGCTAAATACTGCAGAACTATCACAAACAGTCAACAGTGCTTTTTGTTCAAGGAAATCAGAAACTGGGAGAAGCATACTGATGTCTAGAAGCAGAGGGCAATAATTCTGACACAGCTAATCTGTGTCAGAAGATGATCTGTGTGAGAAGACAAGATAAGCGTGCTTTTCCTTACTTGGCTATGACAGCACCGGAAATGAGTTCAGAAGAATACCCTGGGCTGTACCACAGCTGCTGGGGGGCAGAAAACAAATGCATGACTTTTTAAGTCCAATTCTGCACGGATTTAGATCAAGAAGCCCCGCTGAATCCAGCAGACCACATCACTCCCCAGTGGAAGTGGAAGACCATGGATTTTCCACTGATTGCATCAATAGGTGTAAATTTTGCCTATTCCTGCAAAAGTCTCCATACATTTTGAAGCTCCTGTAGTGCTGACCTCCTGAGCCAGTTCCACAGAGTGCAATTCAGTAGACTACAATGCCAAGGACAGAAGTCAGAAGTTGGGAGAAAAGCAGGGAGAAAAATTACTGAGCATGCTTTAAAATAGACTGCAGTTATATTTAGATATTGCAAAGATCTCTTATATTTTTGTTTGAAATTTAACTGTAGCAGTAATCAAATCTGCTACAGCATAGTTTCTTCATTTCCCTTTCCTTGACCCTTTAGGACTTTCTTTGGGCCATTGGGAGCCACTTTCCTGGAGCTGCCTTGCAAGCACCTGCTTTGCTGCAGTTCAGCCAACAACCTCACCCTTGAAAAATAAAGGAGCAGAAGGGAAGAGCTGTCAAAGATAAAGCTACACTTAATTGTAACTATTGTTTGCAGCTGCTCCTGCAAAGCTAAATAGCATTACTGTTCTGAGGGTGGATACAAAATATAATGTAAAATGCATCCCTTTTTATAGCTGGTTCAAAATTCCCACTGATACTGAGATTCAAATGAAAGAAAGGAGAGAAACTTACTATACATACTCGTTAGTACAGGAGCTGGCAAAATGCCATCATATATTTTAAAAGGAGAAGTCAGAAACACTTAAAAAAGCACGGAGTCAACGTAACACCTCAGAAAACAAGGAGGTGACTGTTTGTGAGAGAATGCCAAGTTAGCACACTTGTCCTGAAAAACTCCCCCTGCCCTGCTAAAAACAGCTTCATTCCAGGGTGAACGTGCCATCTTCTCATACAAGAACACAAAGAAAGAGCACAGCAAAGCAAAATAAGAATGCACATTACTTCTAGTCCATGAGAACAAATGTTAAAAGGCAAGAGTTGTGCCAAAAGTCCCTCTTACTGTCACGTAAAGACTTAATGAACAAAGACTGTTTGTCTCCATTAAACTTTTTTTCCTATACCTCGTACTTGGCATGTCAAAAGTTGTTTGGCAGGAAAAAAAAACCAAAGCAAAATCATTCAAAGCTTTGGGTTTTTTCTGCTTCCTTTTCATCTTTAGGATGTTGAAAACTCAGGTACTATCTTTGCATACAGCACTATTCATCTTTAATTTAATAAATGATCTCTTCAATGTATTAATGGTTAGCAGCGCATATAAATTAGCATTTATAAAAATCAATTACATTGTCTCATAAGACAGAGGAGAAACCAAGACCTTCATCACTGGATCATTTGTATTTATCTGTTAATTATAAACCTTAATTGTCTCTTCTTATCAGATTCATTTGCATAAATTGCATAAGTTTAACGTTTAACAGGTTTTAATACCAGAATACAATTATTCTTTAAACATTCTTTGTTGAAATATTCATTATTAATTATAGCATTAAAATTAGAAGTTCTGATAATTGACCTTGTCTTCTCCTTGGCTCATCATCATCTGTCCATTGAGGTCATTTATCTCATGATTATGCATGCTTTGTGGCTCCTTATTACTGAGGTACTCAGTTTTAATTGTACTTTATAGCCTGTCAGATTTCTCTGAATTTTGACTTAAAGCAGACTATTATGCAGAGTTCCTCAAAAGTGGACTTTTTATAGTATATTCACCTTCTTAGCATACCTACACGTAATGACATAGTGGGTGGAAGGACTTTTTCTATATCTGGACTATTAGGTACAACTATTTCTGTCCTGGTGAGGAAAGGCTTCTTTTCATCAGACGACTTATGAAGTAAGAGAGACATTTAAGCTCCCAGCTAGCCTTGGAAAAAAAAAGAATTAGCCAGGTATTACATTTGGCAGGATCATCTTGTTCTTCATAACTGACCAGAAATCTCTAGCTGCCCTTTCCACTTTAAATATTGTCAGGGCTTGAGCCCAGGAAATAATGAAGTAAGAGAAAAGATGACCAAGACCAAATGTTGACAGATGTATTCACCTGAATTTGACTGACTTGAATGCAAAGATGTTTTGAAAAATCATGCAGTGGGTTTTCTCCTCTGTCAGATTATCCACTAAGTTTCACATACAGGGATTTACTGTACTAGATTTTTTTCCAGTAAAAAGTATTCATGCTATTCACTTAAGTAAATATTTTAGATATCATCAGTAATATGTCCAAGGAGAGAGACTAATATTTAAAAAATATTAAACAATGCTTTTTTATATTGCCCACAGTTGCTATTATTAAAATGCTAGAGGTGCCTCAGATCAATAGCTTATAGCGTATTCTTAAGTGAGTCTAGTAAGGAAACACTGAGTCCAGTCTACTCGAAATTTTCAGTATTTCCTTTGACTTACCTGTGCTCCTTAGTTCAAAGATTCAAAGCTACTGCACTCTTGTCTGAAAAGCATCACCAACATATTTCCAGCCAGTTGGTGGCATCAGGGTTTCCCAATTTCAGTTTTCAAATTCAAGTGAAACCTGAGAGTTACTCTGTGCAAACCATCTTTTTTTTCTTCTGCTGAGATTTCCTATGCAAAAGTGTATCCATGAATCAATGGAAAACAAAAAATCAATAATGGATGTTAGCATTATTACAAGTGATTTGGTGTATCTTCATCACAACTTACCTGTCCAAGAGGACACAGGTTATGACTTCTACTGATGGGGAGGCTAAGGAGAACTGGTCAGGTTATTATTAGGTCATGCAAAGTAGAAGTAATAGGAAATTGTCGATGCTTCCCCACAGAGTCTTACAGGTGACTAACTGAAGGAATGCACTGATCAATTGTTAGTCAAGTCCATCATCTTTGTAATAACTTGAGGCTGCTACTTGATCCCTAAAAGGAGACCAATATGTGGTACTAATTTGGAGAGCATTACCATTTTTTTTCCTGCTTGAAGGTCAGCTACAATTATCTATTTCATCTCAAAGCCAAGTTCCTAGAAAATGCTTCACTTGATCAACACCTTGATGTCTGATTAACTAGGTGGACATCTTCTATGCAACTACATTAACCACCTTGATTTGCATTTAAAGGAAGGATGGTGGTATCTTGAACATGTTATTCTTCTTCTTGGGAGAAGAGCCTGAAGCAAGAAGTAGACCCCTCTGTTGCCTAAGACATTTTGCAGAAATTCTGCAGGAGAGAGTGCTCAGTGTATGGCAACCAGAAATACCGCAGGGAAGCAGTGCCTTGCATGTGTGCTGGACCCTCTCCAGCCAGGGACTGCAGCTGGGCTCTTGCCACACTTGAGATTTCCTGTTCCTCCACATCTCCTGGCCCAGCTCTCCCCAGGAGCATGATAGCAGCATTTCCTTATGCCAGAGAAGTGGGAACAAACAATATACAGATACCCGCACCTTAAGCATCTGCTGCATCACAGAACAAGAGCTAAAACCCTTAACAATAGTTCCTCCCACATTAATAACTATAAAGTACATCCTTTATTGTGCAGTGGGAACATAAGGATGTCACAGAAATCCGCAGACTGTCAGAGGTTATTTCAAAGGCAGTTTTCTGTTACTCTCACCCTCTATTTAGTTTTCTTCTGAGGAAACCGATCTAACCACAAGATGATTGTATTCCAGGCAGATCCATTACCACTGCCCAGGACTGCCAAGCATGTGGCAATTCACTATTGTAACATCCACATACTATGGAATTACGGTCAGCCTAGTGGCTGCTGATCTACAGCAGATCTAATCCTACCTCAAATCACATGCTGCAAGATGACAGCCACTCTCTTCAGCTGCAGGCAGCATAAGCAGTTTCAGGTAATCAAGTGTGATATTTCTAGGCTTTTCTATACAAAGTTCACCTAGCAGAAAATCTTTATATGGAGTTTTTTGTTGGGGGGGGGGCCGGGGTTGGGGGGATTTTTTGTGATTCTGCATAGTGGCTGGCCAGGAATAAGGCAGTTAGTGGTAACAAAATGAAGGTGGGCTGACAGGATAACCCAAGTGCTATATTCTGTTCATGTTCCCTGTGATTTCATGAGCCCTCTGTCAAAGATGTCACGTATAATGGTTTTTTTTCAGACTACAGATTTTTCCTTCTATCTACAAAGAAACTCATTCAGCGGACATTTCAGCTGCTGGGTTCAATGCCTGTAATTTCATTTTAAAAAATGAAGGGGAGAATCCGACACTGGAATGTTTGGCTCTTTTTGTGTTCAGATCAGTCAAATCTAGGTCGCCCAGACTGTCTCCCCTGGGTATGGAATGAGGGTCCAGCCTCTTCCCCTCTGCCAAATACCTCCCTTTAAGTCTGCTGTCCAAGTCCCTCTGCAGCCATTGTGCAGTGCGTGCCAAGGAGTTGCAAATGTACCTCACTTCTACTGAGCTATTTATCTCTCTCTGTATAGTCCCACTTCTTGTGAGTCATATAAGGAGCAGATGAGGGATCTGGGGTTGTTTAGCCAGGAGAAAAGGAGGCTCAGGGGTGACCTTATCACTCTCCACAAGTACCTGAAAGGATGGTGTAGCCAGGTGGGGCTTGGGCTCTTCTCCCAGGCAACCAGTGACAGGACAAGAGGAAATGGCCTCCTGCTGTGACAGGAGAGCTTCAGGTTGGACATTAGGAAGAACTTCTTTACTGAAGGGCTGGACAGACATTGGAATGGGCTGCCCAGGGAAGTGGAGTCACCATCCCTGCAAGGGTTCAAGAAATGACTGGACATAGCACTTAGTGCCATGGTTTAGTTGGTGTGGTGGCGTTTGGTCAAAGGTTGGTCTCCGAGATCTTGGAAGTCTTTTCCAACCTCAGTGATATGTCTTTTCTGACTCTACCTCCAGGGTCAGCTGAAACTGAAAGAATCCTTCCAGTCAAATTGCAAACATTTTTTGCTTCCCTTTTCCACTTCGAGGGACCCCTTTCTGCATACCCCTTTAGGCCAGCCTGCCAGAGCTGTTGCCAAGATATTAAAACTACATCATCATTGTAACTTTACACCCACTTGTCAATGCTGCCGGAAACACCAGCTACCAAAATCATTTCCTTTCATCATTGCATCAATTATGTCATCCCCAACCTCATTACTCTGTCCTTCTGCTAGTTTTCTTTCTTAATGGTCTTCAGTTGTGAACATGTCATTCCTACTTGGAGCAGTCAGGAAGATAGAAGGCTACTTTATGCATAGAGCTATCACAGAAGAAAACATGGCCACAATCACATAGCTTTTTTCCTCCCAAAACCTGTACAATGTCATTAATCAGAAATGTAATGTCTTTGAAGCAAGAACTGCACCACACCGTGTATAGTTGTCAGGTCAACCCATGTGGGATATTTCCAAGAACAATCACTGACACCATGAGGATCATGCTGACAATGAAGGATAATTCCTCCTGATTTCTTAAGGTTACCATTCACAAATAATCCATCAAAGAGTACACCAATATTAGATCTGCTGCAAAGAAGTCTGGTGTTTTTCTCAGCTGCCACTTTGCAGGAAAAAGCCTCTCACCATGACAATTAAAACTTTGGAGAGGCCTGTTTCAAGAGGTAGAGCAGGTTAAGTCTCCAAACAAACTAGACCCAGGTGACTTTGGCTCTACACTGTGGAAAACTGAGGTTTACTCCATTGCCAAATCTGAAACACTAGTTCTCAAATTTCCTTGCAGACAAGCAGATGGCATTCATCCCAGTACAACACAGGATGAACAGCATATCTTACTATCCTCAATACTAAGAAGCTTTCCCTCTTTGCCTCTAGAACATACTGACAAATATTAAATCTTTTTTTGTGACTATGTAGAGTCTCATTCATTACATTTATGCAGGAAAAATCCTGTGCTGACCTCTAAGAAAACTGAGGCCAGGTTTGTTTTCTTAGTATTACATCTATATGACAGAATACTCTGATCCCTTTCTTTTCCTAGAATACAAGCAGGTTTCATGTTTCCCCTGTGTATAATGAAAGTAGTTACCCTTTGGCCGACTCAGATTGTTGTTTCTGAAAATTGTTTTTCTCTCTGGTTTTATTGGGCAATGTAATTATTTGAATTGCAAGAGAACTGTCTGAACAAAATCAGGGATATCAAGCCCATCAACTCACAGACTTCCTAGACAGTCAGGGGCAAATAACAAATCTTGCTATCTTTTTCTTTGCATAACAAGACAATAAAAGTGCAGTTATCTAAAGAACCAGTTTGCAATTTTGAGACGTGCAATTTAAAACCCAGTAACCCAGTTATGAGGAACTTCAATATTTATTGTGCAGATTAAGTGCACATTTAAAAACTTGTGAATGCATGCAACTCATGCAAGCTGCAGAACATACTTTGCTTTAACACAAGGTCTCTGGCACTTCAGAAGGATGTGAAAGCAGTTTTCTTCAGAAGCAAAGAAAACAGCACTCCTTGGTGACTTTACAATCCTTGCAGCTGACAGGGCTATCAGATTCTTGCTACATCACAAGGTAAGTTTACATTCACCTCCTATAATAGGCTTACCCCTCATTGAGACCCCTAACAAAGAAAACTGTCATCAAGAGAATTATGGACAAAAATGCTTACCAATGAGCAATGGCAGCACTGTCCCCTGCAGCATGTAAAACAGACAACCAGTCTGCATCCTGGTCTAGAAAAGCAGGCAAAGGAAAAAAAAAAAAAAAACAAAAAAACCAGGTAGAGGAAGATCCAGAAAAGCCATTAGGTCTTGTTTAAAAGCAGATAATAAATACATCAACGAAACTGGGGCAATGAAGTCACACCCTGCAGCAGGAACAGATATGATACTTGTTTTGCAACAAGGGTCACTGTAAGATATTTATGGGGCACTGATTATTTTGAGCTTCTCTGGTTCCCCCTCAGCTGCCCCTATGCAGAGCTCCTCTACTTAGCAGGAGGCAAAAAAGTCACCTTGTTCCTACTCTTAGCAGTTCCATGTCTAACTAAAGCTTTGATCATTGTGCTCCAGAATACATCACACCTGTGCTGGTTCTTTATACTCACAGCCTGAGTTGAGAACTTGCATAAAACTTCTGAATAGAAAAGGCTAAGAGCTAAATGATGCTGCCCACAGTTTCTGTTCTTAAGTCACTAAGAAATAATTGGTCTAACGTTTCCAGGAATCCCACTCCAGGCTCCAGAGAAAGATGAATCTTGTGCATTGTCTTTTTTAATTTAGGAAACAGCTCTTGATTGAGTTAGCTCTGCTTTTTGGTTAAAGTAAAAAAGCAAGTGGAGCAGAGCTTCTCAACAATACTGAACTTTACAATGCATGCAATAATCTAAGAGTGTGCTCAGCATGCATGAAGTAACAAGCATTTCATATTAATGCTGTATCTGAAGTGCACAAATAAAAGATAATTGAGTCAAAAATTTAAAATAAACCCCACACTTCTCCATAGTGCAGAGTTCAAATAGAAGTATTAAAAAGGGGTTGGAAGTCGATTGACATAGCCCTGTCTTTGCAAGTATTGGGTAATAAGCCACATGAAAGTTAGAATCATGCCAGTGGCTTCGAGGAGGTTACACTGGTTCTAAGCACCCCACAACATTCATGTTTTGACACCCTGTAATAAATATTTGGACTTTGTTGTCCTTCTTAACGCATGAACACTTAGGTCCAGATTAAGAGTATTAAAGTTCCTAATACTTCTGAAATTTTATTGATTTCAGTGGACCCTCAGACACAAGGGTGGAAATCACATGTGCAAATGAGCCTTAGCCAGTTACTACTACATGGAACCTAAAATCCCATTTACAACCAAATGGAATATAAGAAAATGTTACATAAAATGCAGGATGAGAAGAATAGAAAAGGCAATAAGTTGTGTAGCTTTCGTTTAGACTTTTTGTTTGCTTTTAACTAAAAAAATCTAGGGTCCCAGAATGAAGATTACTTTTCCCAAGGATGTCGATATGAGGAAAAGACATTAAATTACATGATGGGACTCTGAAGTCAAGATAGAAATTAGGTTTTCCACAGGCAACCTTTTAAGCAACTATCAGCAACATGGTCCTAGCACCAAGGGTCAGTAATTTTGGATTTAACACACAAGAAAACAAGAGACCATGAAAGAGTATTTGCACATCCCATTTCAGTGTGAGACAACTGAAGACACTGAAATCTCTATCAAAATTAGTGACACCCTAGAAGCGGAATTTTCCATTAGCTGCAGGAAAAACCTTTCAGCCGTATTGAATGGCAATAGCTATTATACATGCTTGGATGAGGCAGCTTCATTTCTCCTTTATCAAGCTGGTTTTGTCTTTACTAACAGCCCTCTATCCAAGTGCTCAGAAAGCTACTTTTAAATACTCTTATATTTTCAGAGGCTCATGCTAAGTTTGCCATTTTCATCCAAGACAGTAATTTCAAACTGATGAACCTTTAGCTATGAGGATCTAAAGGTCATTTAGGGAGTGCTGCTTTCCACGTAGCTGATTCTCAACATATACTCAACTTCTATGCAGCTGATTTACTTCTGCACATAACCAATCCGTTCCTTCCTGTCAGAAAACATTTTTATTTTACTCCAATCATTCTCACACCTCACTGACTGCTTGGGCTAAAAATTATTTTTTTAGATGTATTCAGTCTTTCCTTTCTCTGCTGTTACTACTTCAAGTGGAAGAAGATTCCAGTATCTGGGTACTTTAGCACATTCCTAGGGATTCCTCCAGATCACCTCCATCTAGTAGAAACACCAAGGAGGGTGTTGATACAAGTACCACAAGCCACCTGAATTTATCACCACTCTTTCTGAATTCACTAGAGATGTTTTAACTCTTCCTGCTAGTCTTGAGAATCACGAAGAATTTACTGCCTTAGTGCCATGTTGTAGCTTCAAAGATCTGGAGAGCAAATTAGTTGTTTCAGAAACATTTGTTCCACTGTTTTCTGAAGCCTAAATGATCTAAGTTCTGTATTTTCACTACTCACATCATTGAAATATAATTCTAACTCTGTAAAAGTGTCTATTAGTCAAATCCCAGGAAAAAAAAAACCCAAACAGAACAAAAAAGAAGTCCCTGAAGTCTCAATTTCTAAACCTCTTATCAGCTTCAAACCATAACTTGTGTTTGGTCTTCATTTTGCAGACTAGAGTTTGTCAAGCACAGTGTTGCTTATGTCATTTCCATGTTCTCATCAGTCATTAACATGTTAAACAATGAAAATATGAGTTTATTATGGGTGTGTTTTGGAAATGAAATGAGTTCTTGTGCTCTCAAAGGAAGGCGTTCTTCGGCTCTCACTCAGCTGGCTGGGCCTTGGAGCCTCTGCTCATGCATACATGGCAATCACCTTACTTGGGTTTAGAGACTTATTCTGATCCTGCAATCCTGCAAATTCTGCTGCTTCTAGTGACATCCAGCAATAGGAGCTGTCAGTGAAGCTGGGAATGCTCCCAGTCACAGAGCAGGAGGTGTAAATGCTCTTCTACCCCAACTCACTAAATACCTTAGGACTTGAGGAAATGAGGGTAAAAGAAAGAGAATCAGATTATTTATTGCATTCCTGACTGAAGTACATCCTCAAGTTCCAGCAGCCAGAAGACTCTATCCATTCTTCTGTGTTCCTTATGGGCACAGGCACCGCTTCCAGAGGCAAGATCTTCCCCTCCCTAAATATTAAATTATAAAGCAACTTGAACCCCAAATCTCAGACTTGCCAGGAAAGTATCCATACCAAATGTTGATGCAAGAGCCTTCCATGTGCCTAACTTGCTGTTTTTAACACACAGGACAGCCTATGCCAATTAAAACTAAATGAAGTCTCTGAGTTTCCTACTAGCTGCGTTTCAGGCCCAAGCAGCTTGACACCCCTCACAGAGTACCAAACCCTTCCATACACACAGAGCACAATTTTGGTATGTTGACTGAATGCAGCACAGTGCTTTTTGCTTTCTCTCTCCAGCTTAAAAATAAATCCCAGAGAAAATCTGGCAAATTTGGTGGACTTCATTTCTACCACTCTTTACATTGAAATCTGCACAGAGTGATAAAATATTTCTCTTCCCAGTGCTGTATGGGGACTTGGGCTAAGGAGCAATTTCTGTTAAGCGCATTTATCCCATTCTTTCCTCTTTTGCTCAGTGGAATTCTTGATAATATGTAACTATTTGGAGGTCATATCAATTATTACAATCTAAGATGCCATTTCTGGACTGAAAGTGAGAGCACCTTCAGTTTATCAAGATTTAATAGAGGTTGTTAAGGGTGTCTGACATTTTTTGACCTTTGCTCTTCTCCTTCAGAGTTTGAATAGGTCTGATTTAATTAGGAAGAAACAGTTTAAGAATGAATGCAAATGTAAAGGCTCAGAAGGAAGGATACACGTGTAAGAAAAATCACCAATTCAGTATCTTCAAACTGCAGCCAAACAAATCATGGTTCACACTGATGAGGACAGAGACAACAGGAAACATTTTACTGGTTGGAAATTAGGAAGAGATCACAACAGCACCACATTATGGTTCAGGAAAATCTAAACGTGAACTCAGCTCATGATTTTTTTTTAGCTGGAAACATAGACAGCCTTTCGAAGTGTCCACACAGAAGCACGAGAATTTTTTCTGCTGGCCACCTCATCCCCCTACACTGGCGGTTGTTTTCCCTCTGAAGGAACGAACCTTTCTCTAAGTGAGCAGGACAAAGAACAGATAAATTCAAATAACCAGAAACTCCCAGACTAGCAAAAAGCCTTGGGGTACCACATGTAATCTTTCTCCAGTTTGGTTAGCAACCTGGAAAACGGGCACTGACATCAAGTTAAAAAGCATTTTCTGAAGCTGATAATTTGTGTAAGTGAGCTAAGAGCCAGCTGGGGGTGAGGGGTTCAGAAAACATGTCCTTTTCTCATTGGGTTCATTGTTCCTTACTGGAGTGTTAAGAGGGTAGTTTAGTCCCAAACATGACATTTAGCTTCTGCTTCAAACTGGTACACTCTGTCATGACCCTGGCTTTTATTCTTGTCACCTGGCCTTCTTCCACATATTATTACTACTTCCATTGTCTCATCTCCTAAAAATAAAGAGAAACTGACATAAAAATATTCCTGCTCTGTGCCTAATGGAAACATACAGCACACAGAGTGTCCCCAAAGCTCCATAATGTCAAAGCTTTGAGAGGAAAATTATATTATATCCCAGATCTAGGTTATTCCAACTAATGTAAACAAAACATTACAACTTCTAAAGTTAACTGACCAGCAGCCCACATCCCACTATCAAATGGCTTATTTATCTGCATTACTTACAATACATCCTTTATCAGAACAGTCATTATAAAACAAGGTCATTCATTATCTTGGGAAAGAAAAATACATCAGAGTACAGTTGTATAATTATTTTCAAAAGCTTTATGGAAATCATAACATCATTTAGGCTGTAGAATTGAATCTCCTGAACTAATGACACTCCTGTCTCCAGAGCTGATATGTAGGTCTGCTGATTTACAACATCAATCTGATCTTGTGCAGGTGGGAACAGATGCACATATATGCACATATCTACAGGTAAAGATGGAGTTGATGTAATCGATGGTGGCAGGAATATTTTTTTTTAAAGTAGTTTATATATTAGGGTATTATCTTAAAAGGAAAACCAAAGTATATTTAGACAATGGATAGGGAAATTTTACAAAACAGATAAAGGTAAAAAATATTTCTCTGTAAATTAAGATAGGTGAGAGGCAGGGGAGGGAAGAATAGGAAGCCAGTTACCACAAAACCTCAGCAGATAACAGTGTGGAACTGAAGGATGAAATCTTAGGTAAAGGTAATTAAAATATTTTCTATGGTACATTAGATTTGGACTTCATTATAGTTGGTGTTTTGGAGTCTATATTGATACAAGCTAAAACATACTAGAGATATCCAAAGCAATCAGAATTATCTTTATAACTAAGAAAACAGGTAGTCTAGCTCACATCCACATTCTGAGGCTATTGCTCTTTTCCACCCTCAACCACACTGGGGTGAGCAGAGAATAACCTGAGAAGAGAAGCCAAGCAAACTGCATACCTGGGAAATGAAGGACTTCTATGATGAAATTAAAATCTATATTAGAAAATGTGAATTACAGTCAAATGAAAAGGTGGGCTTTCTGAAATGAGTAAGGCACATGACATGGATAATGCACCACAGTGCTAGACACTACATAAAATATTTATCATGGGTTCTTCCACACAGATACCCAGGACAAAAGTCGAGCAGAAAACTTTCAATGAGAGTTGTAATGAAAAGTTTACTGCATAACTGAAGAAAATAAGACTGAAAGATAAATAGAGGAGCTTGGCAATAAATCATAATCTGAAAACCAAATGATAGACTTTTGGCCAACAACAAAAAAATGGGGAGTTTATCTTGAACAAGTGGTATGGAATGAGTGCAGTTAAAGTAAAAGAAAGATTCAGGTGCCTTTTGCATGGCTTTGTGCCAAGAGCCAAAAATTCCTGCTGTTCTTTTTATGATACGATATACAGACTTGATTTATTGCAATTCAGCCCACATTTTTTGACAGGAAGTAAAATACTCAGATATTTGCATTGCTGTCTGCCAGGAACAAAAGTGAGTTTTAGGCAAACTTTTCCTTACCTCTTCTGAGGAAACATCAAAGTGTTGCTGCCAGCAAATTACAGCTCAGGGAACTGGGACTGTGCTTGGTGCACACAGAAGAAAGTGCACTAAAGCTACTGAAACCAAATATTTGGTTTCTTCCAACAGTCATAGGAAGCTGAGACCCTTCAAAGGAAGTGTTGGTCTCAGATGCATCTTCAGCACTGTTTGAAAATTCAGAATTTCTCAAGACCAACAGTTGCCAAGAACGCAGTTTGATATGCTAAAGAATTTTTTTATCATCCATGACCAACTTCTGAAAACCCATGGCTGAAACCAAGTTTCTCCCGGGTTTTTTTTTCATGCTTTGTCTGAATATTTTCACTGTTTTCCTATTGTAGTAATGAATACAATGCTAATACTTTCCATTTCCCCAAATCCTGCATCAGAGCCATGCAGTAAATATAGACCTTAATTCATAGTTCTCCTGATGGGTCTCAAGAGCAACAGTTTTCACTTCAGGGGAATTTGATGATCCAGCAGGAAAACCTAACAGAAATTTTGGCTTTATAGCTTCCATAGCTCTAAGGCGTCTTGCAATAGTTTATTTCTGTTCACCACAAGCTCAGTTATTAGCCAAACCCTCTGGCTATTGACCAAATTATCTTGTGCTCCTGGGAAACATGGACATTCACCTCCATTTAATCTTTAGGTGGAAATTGATGAACTAATTTCAGCAATTGAGCACCTACACCACTGCTTATTCCTTCTGAAGAGGCCAATATAGCAATAATGAAACTAAAACTGAAATTTTTGATGCCACGACACAAAGGAGGAAAGCAGAGCTGCTATATGGCAAGTTCTTGGATTCTGAAAGCATCCTGAGAGCTGAAATCGCACAGGATATGGGTGAAAGACCAAAGCAGCAAGCTTCAAAAAGAAAAGTAAACTGCAACTTCAGGCCTTAATCTGCTACCTTTCAGCCATGCAGATAACATTCACTACAAATAACTACTTCATTATGTTGGCTGTATTTTATTTCAGACCAAAAAATGCCCCTCAAATATACCACAACAATTCATACTCCAAAGGAGCCATAGAAGTGGAAGTCAGTATTTGAAAAATAGCATTTCACAACTTAACCAGAGAGTTATCTAGGATGCCCAGTCTGCAAGCCAGTTATTTTGACAAACATGGAAAGGTTTTCTGACCCCTTGAGACAGGCAATATCTCCTATTTTACTCTTTGGCCTTTTGATTTACATATGGAACGAACAAAATACTAAGTGTTACGACCTCCAGGCACAACATTGGAGGGAAAAAGCTACCAAAAACACATTCTGCATCCTGATAGATCTCACAGCTTGGCTTTTAGATCACCACAGGATTTAGCACTTTGGCACATTTATACATATGAATTGTGCCCAGGATAGACAGCAAGCAACTGACAGTCAAAGGTGATACCATACATACCATACGTAGCTGGGTTCATTGTGTGTTTTTACAGAGGTTTGACATAAACCACCTTAAAGATGTCACTGCTTTTCCTAACATGTCTTAACTTAATCTATATGAACATTTGATGCTAGTGTTCTCCTTACCAAAAGCTATTCCATTTACCTGGAGTCACACCTCATCCAATTTCATTCTCACCCTTCCTGAGAAACAAGATTTCCTCCCTCAGGCTTCACATATAGCAACCATAGGCCAACTTTGCCACATCCACCAGCACAGCATCAAAGGAGGTAAGCGTCTGTTGAAATATTTATAAACTTGACTTCCATGCCACAACACAAACACGATCTTTAAGAAACTTCCTCCTTATACATGAGTTAGATAAGCACCTATTTGAAGAAAAACACCACTAAGCTGTTCTGTGAGGTAGAAGAAGCAAAGTAAATTATTCAGGCCCAATTCAGTCACTCTGAAGCTGTTACAAAGGCCAGGACAAGAACATAGGTGTGACAATAGCAGTCAGGAAATTCCCTATCTCGATGGAAACTTCAACAGGCTGATGACTGATCCATCTGGAGGGCTGATCTAAACAAGACCTCTAAAACAAGGGCATTCCTACAGAGGAAGCAAAGAAGTTGGTACTGACACTGTCCACACTCTATAGAAAATGCACCAGTTCCCAGCAGTGCCACACTGGGACTTTTCAGTAACCCTTAGGTAAATATCTATGTATTCAACTACTGCAGGATAGTTTTGCACTTCAGTGCAGGCAGGAATTAAAGGAGTCTCTGTCAGGACACACTGGCATTGTCAGGAGATAGACCAGTATGAAAGGTCTGCTCAGGAGACCCTTACAGGCATTCAGCTGGAGGAATTTCAAATCCAGATTTAGTGAAGAGTGTGTAACAACTAGCATCTTACACAGAGAACCTGTGTTCATCTTGGCAGTGTCCTGCCACCCCTCATGTCTGTCAACACTGCAGCTACATCCATCCTTACTTGACACTGAGTTCCAGAAGACCACGTACACTGACAGAGTTTGGCTTCACGTTAGCTCAAGGCCTTTATCACACCCTTTTGCCACAAACCCTCTGCTCAGATTATGAGGATGTGGCACCTGCAAGAAGCCAGGGATGAGCTCAAGAAGCAGCCTTAGTACAGCAGAGCAACACTCCTGTCACCTTCTGTTGCCACAACACATAGAATCCTTTGCTGCATTGTGCCAGTTTCAGAACCAGTTTAATCAAGTAAAAATGGGACTACCAGCATGAGTAATTCCTTTTTCCAGATACTTTTCCCTGTGCTGATTACATCTAGCACAATGAGTACATTCACTTTTCTAGGAGCAAAACAATCTGGGCTAGAACAATTTTAACCCACTGCAATAACAGAAAACCGTGAGACAAAAACCTAGACCATCTGAAACCTACACAGTTAGACTAAAAAAACTGCTTGAAGGCATATACTAGCTTTCACACCCTTATGCTTCTTCTGCCTCCCCCCTTTTGGCAAACTCACAGGCACAGATACTCACCATTTAACAATTATTCTTACTCCATTTTCTTTGCTGCTAAATAAACATTACTTAAGAAAAGACAATTTATGAGCCATTACACAATTAGAAATCCACCCTGGAAAAAAAATGGCTTGATTAAAATAGCTAAAATTCCCTAGTGAGATCAGAGCTTCCTACATGGGATGGGAATCCAGTTTTTAAATGCAGTACTTTGATGAGAGAAATCAGAATGGCACCCACTAAGATACATGTAAAGAAAAATCCAAGTAAGTATTATCCATTCTCTTGGTCAAACTAAACTGAGCTCTAGCAAAGCTTTCAGAAGTGCCTCGTGCAAATTTCAGCGTGTTTTAAGACAGAGTTATAAATTTAGCATAGGTATCAAAGAAAAAGGTACCCACCGATGTCATAGTAAACAGAAACCCCTATTTTTAGCAGTAAATATAGAACAGAATTACGGAATCATCCAGGTTGGAAAAGACCTCTAAAATCATCAAGTCCAACTATTCCAGTAGTGTTAAAGTCCCACAGCTGGGTAAGAGAAACCACCCCCACAGGTAATCTTGTTACTGACAGCAAAACGGATATCCAGATATTTGTATCAGGCACAGAAGCAGTGATGTTCTCATAATATTTATCTAACAAACATAAAATTTAATAATAGCATGGCCACGTATCATCTTATTAATGTGTATAAAAATATGCCACAGCACCTACAGGCTGAAGCCAATATGCCTCAAGAAAGCCATGGAAGTGGTAAAGGATCTAGTGGGATGAGATGACAGCCTGAGAGAAGGAAAAAATACTACAGATGAATACACAATACCTAAAGTCTCCATATGGAAGCTATTTATCTTTCATCATTCTGTCCAGCTGTTAGAAAGACTTTTGCACATCTAGTTAGAAAGGAGTCTGGAAAATATCTGAGGTATAGTGTTGTAGTGCTAGGTTTAGTTCAGCAAGCTGCAGCCTTCCCTGAGAGCTCAGCGGAGCTGCTGAGGGCAGTGTGACCATTATCGCCCTCCCGTCGTCCATTTCGGACGGCTCCGCAGTTTTGCTCCAGCAGCTGTCAGCGCTACAACCAGTGATGGCAAAGGAGGCGAGAAGGGTCCCTCCATGACGGTTTCAGAGGATCTCTAATCTTACATCTTGCCCCGGCGATCGTAATGCCGGCACAGGGGAGTTTTCTCAGGGGCTCAGGGGTGGTACATGGGCGGAGCTGGGGTACAGGAACCAGTAGGGAGAGCCCGAGGGAGTGGCCAGGGCTAGGGGCAGGGGAAAACCAGGGGGGAACAATGTGGGATAGGAAAAACAGTGGGTAAACAGATCACCACAGTATAGAGCTGCTCGTTGATTTTATGAGAGTAAGTGTGCAGAAGCGAGGAGAAAGGTGCTGGTGGTAGGAAGGAAGAGTTTAAAAACCAAAACCAAACAAACCACCAACAAGGAAATGACTACTCAAATAGCTTCAGATGAAAAATTTGGGGGAGTGATATCACTGGAGCTTTGTCCTACAAAGTCTCTCAATACAGGTCTTAAAGATGCCTTCTCATTTGGAGCTGCTGTTATTTTAGACCTTTCACAGCAGGGACTCAAGACAGAAAACAAAGAACAAGTTAAGGAAAGACAGACTCCATATGCTTAAGGAAGGTGATCAGAAGTAAAAAATCACTTTAAGAGGCAGTAAAATTCTCAGCTCAGGAGAATAATTTGTTTGGGGAGACCATTCCTAAAGTCTCCACTTGAATCCTCTGAGTCCTCTTCTAGAATGATTTGCAGATGTTTTCCCCACTCACAAAAGCATTATTTTAGATGCATTTTATTGAGGCAACACAGACAGCATGGGTAGGTTTACCATGACAATTTTACAGGGATGACTACATTTGAAGCCAAGTTTAAATGTTTCTGCACTTTAAAAGTTGGTACAGTTGCCTAAATAACAAAAGCAAAATACCCCTCCAGGGAGAAGGGAAAAAAAATGACTACTCATTATCTAGAGAATTGTTTACACTACAGTATTTGTGCTACAAAGGTTGATTAAGTGATGTGAATAAAAGTGGTAAAGGGAATTAATTTTCGGCCATGGACTGCATTAGAGCTTAGGGCAGTCCCTCTCCTTCACCAAGTGAGAATGCAGATTGGAGGGGATATGGTGCAGAAGCCATGCAAACAACTACTTTTGATCTATGCAGTCACTCAATGTGATTTATTTGCTCAGAAACACAGTAGGTGCAAGACTTCAGGTCCCTTAAGCACAGGTGATAGACACACACACACACACACACAGAGACCTTTAGAAGTTTCATTTCTCAGTCCTCAAAATTTCTCTGAGCTGCTCTGCCAGAGTGAGAATGCCACCAGGTTTCTAGAATAGAACTACTAGTACAGAGCAAGGGGGAATCTTTTCTTCATTAAGAAGATTTCTGACAATACAAATCCCTCTCACATAATTTAAGAATCCCAAAAATAATTCAAAATAACTTTTCACATAGTAATCCTGAAGTAGATTGCTTCAATGCTTCTGCCACAGCTCTGCTTTGGGCACTCTTCTGTGCAATCCTGAACGCTTTTGTTTTCTGCTGCATAATACACCTGAAACTTAATAGAGTGGAAGGCATAAATGTAATTAACACTTTTAAAAGTTAACAGAAGTGTTTTAAGGGGCAAGAATCTAGTTAAATGCATTTCACATCGGCAGACAATTCTAAATATTTATCTCCTTAAAATTACATCACATTCATATGACTTGTGTTAGTAGTATACACAGGAAATATAATTTTAAATAAATACTGTAAGGCTCATGTAGGAAATTTTATAGATACACATCACAACAGAGAAGGAGGAATACCTTACTGGAAGAAGTTAGGAAAGCCTGTTCTCCACACTCCAGTCTAGCTGATTTTAAAGGGGAAAAAAAACAAACAAAAGCCCAGATGTTAACATGTAGCTGCTTTACTGAAAGATCCAGCTCCTACAGGGACTGGCCAGTGTAAAGGTCCCACATTGCATAACAGAATCTCTCCAAGCTGAACTCGGGCAACCCCTGAGGAGAAGGCATGTCAGTCCCTTTTTTCAGTTAATCCTTGGCTTTTTTCCAAAGACCGCTCCAGAAAGGATAATTAATGCTAATTACAGGGTTTGGGGTTTTTTAAATGAAGTACACAAACCTCTGTCTCTATAAAACGGGCCCCTATTAGATACTGAAATAAAGAAATTAAAGACTTCAAAGATTTTTTTTTTTACTAATTCTCTGAGCCATTCAGTGCATCTTGCATCAAAAATAAGTTGTATTAATACTAAATTGCTTTTAAAACAGCAGTGGTCTCTTGCTTGTGAGCCAGTCTACAGCTTTGAACTTCTATCAGGGTTCTTAAAGATGGGCAGGAGAAAAAATTGCAAGAGAAATACATTTTTCTAAAAAAAAAATAATAAAAAATGCATTTGTGGAGTTCCTGTTGAATTGCTCTAAACCAGGGATTAAAACAACATAAAACATATGAATGTTCTCTCTTTAAATAAAAAGTCAAAGTCTCGAAGTAGAATCAATTGATAACTTTTGTTTATACAAGATGCACAAATATAGCAATGTATTTACTTATTCTAATGCTGTACCCCACCTTAATTTTTTCTTTTTATTTATACAACAGTCATAAACATTTCCTCTCATTCTCCCTTTCTTCCTTTCTGACAGATGACTCGTGTATTAAGCTTTCCTTTGCACTGTGCAAAAGGAAAAATGTTCTGGCATCAATGATGGTATCCTGGGGTTGCCCAAGGTGAGGATTTGGTACATCCTGGCCATATTTTCAAGAGTTCCTTTAGGTAGCAACAATGGATAAATGAGTATGGCGGTTCCTGCTACTACATTTTATTTGCACCGTTGTAGCTGCTGGATACCTGTCAGGTGGAAGCATCCTATTGTGACACACACTTAAGGGCACATGAGTAAAAGTTGTTCCTTCCTCAAAATGTCTACATCCAGGCAAGACTGTAATGGGAGAAAGAGTTGGATGTAAGGAAGCCAGAATCCCCAACAGAGCTGTCTTCAGTCAAAGGGATGAGAGAAGTACAACGTGCAATACTGTAAAGAGTTGGAAAAGTCAGGGGGAAAAGGTCAACTCAAACAATTTCTGCCACTTTATATAATTTTTCAAGTCCACTACAGAAGAGAATGCAAGAGTTCTGCTCTGAATTATTAGCAATCCTTTTGTTTCAATTTCTTGTCCTGAAAATGCAGTCCACAGGAAGGTCAAAGCAGCAGGGTGGTGGATTTTCCCCTCCCAATAGTCCAATCTCCTCTTCAACTAAACGGATTTGGGTAACAAAACAACTTGAACATAAAGCTCAGATCACTTCTTGCATACATTGTGCATGAGGAAAACCAGCAACTGATGTCAGTGGAAGCAAACTGAAGCAGTGCCAGGTTAAGTTGCACCAAAAGCCCATGTACCATATTGCAGAGAGGGTTTTTGCCAAACCTTCCTCAAATCTTGTCCAATCTCTTCCAATGCCAAACCCAGCATCTGAGTCATAGAGAACCATCAGAAATAAATCAAACTAGTCCTCGGGCTATCCACAGCAGAAGTAGGTCAGGTTCTGATGTGCATTTGAAACATGGAGACTTAGACATCCTTTCAAAACAGCAGCTCTTCTCTCATAAAATGATCAGTAAAAAGAGAGACAACATATTTATTTTCACTTTTTCCTTCTACTTCATCCATTGCAGAAGACACCTGAGCAAACAATTCTGTCTTTTTTTAATGAAATTCACCCAAAAAATGTAAATATGCATTTTTGATGACCTACACCTGAGCACTCATTTAAAAGTTCATATTATATTTCTTTTTCATATAATGTTCATATAAAATGCATTATGCATTTTCCTGACTCACTTCCAAATACTCTGAGAACAAAGAGGAATCTTTCACATCACTCAAACAGCCAGAAATGTACTACATGACGCTGCTTCAGAGGTTAAGAAAAGCCTTTTAGCTTCAGCTGAATGCTATTCATTTCTGAAGGCAGAATTACTACTCTTGGTAATCTTTGTTACTTTATCTTTGAGGAAACCTTGTAATGAGATTATAATGCAATATTACTAATTTCATAGATTGCATGGTACTCAGGGTCAAAAGCAAACAATTCATTCAATTCTTAATGTAGACTTTATCTTTCTCCTTCTCATAAGCTCTTGAACATCCCTAAGTTATCTACATTTACTCCCAGTTCCCCATCACAGCTGTTTGCACTTACACCAAGTGAAGCTGATGCGCATGGAAAATTAGACCACTGTGTATGGCAAACACGTTTATTTTGGCACCTTTACGTGACATGAGGGACAAAGGCAAATACTGAAAAATTACTGCTTCTCCCCACCACATCTCTGTGTGCTTCCACAGCCTCTTGACTATCTGCTGTGCTTCCCTGTGAGCAAGATCAGCTCCTCTTTCTAATCCTGGCAACTACCTTGTCTTCTTCAGCTTGAGTAAGCTTAGACCTCCTTGAGCTGCTTTCCTGACAGAGTTCACATAAATTGCAGAGACAGCAAGGGTAAGATTTATACCTTTCCTCCTAAGGAAATTATTTGCTTTTCACATTTGTACTCATAGCTCAAGAGGCCAACCTAATCCTGCTTTCCATCTTGGTTCTCCAAATGAATGCAAAAATAAGATAATCTACTACTGCTATTTTAGCATAGAGTATTTTTCTGCATGACGCTTACCACCACTTGCATTCATAAAGTTTCTTCTCTGTTCCCCACACTGCACACCTGACCCCTGATCAGATCATTTCCTCAACATTATGAAACCTTTTTATTATGTACAAATTAATCTTTACTCCTGTCCAAAGGTTTACTAATATTGTATTTTAAAATGTTGGTTCTTCTCTGCTCTTTATTATAATCCACTTTAGGAAGTGACTCCATGAACTTAGATAACTTTGTTACTTGCCAAGATGATTAATGAGGTGATCTTAAGTATCAATAGAGCAACACCAGCATTTTGAAAAACTATTTATATTACACAGCGAAAAAGTGATTTGTAACTTCCAGATAAAACAACTCCAGAATGGAGATGTTTCCTTCAGTTAAGTCTTTATTTATCTTAACCATGACAAAAGCAGACCCTGTTACTCTAGGTTGCATGCACTCCAACATGGAGTGGTTTATATTCACTGGTTTCAGCACATAAACACAGAATGTTATCCTGTGAAATGAAGATGTGGCTCTGTGGAACTAACTTCTGTATTTATAAATTAAGCTTGTAAATGAAGAAACATTCCTGGAAGAGATCAAGACACTGGAGTGTTCCTTTCCTAAACATGGTTCGGTATTGTACAAATCAAAGCTGGAATGTTAATGGGTTGCATATAAAGCTTAAGACAAGCTGATTACAATGAAGTCTGCTTTCAACAGCTACCATCCTAACATTGACAACACATTGTACTCCACCACCAGGTCTCTTCCTCCAGCAGTTTGTATTTCTACTAAACACATAAGGAAATTTCTTCATATAAAGAGGGAATTAAGCTGTAGCTTCACCTGTCCAAAACACTAAAAGAATAAAGCTGGCAGAAATAAAAAGCTAGGGTAAGAAAGAGGGGTTTATAGCTTCACCTGTCTGTTTTGCAGCTTCTGTTCTTCTGTCCTTCCAGGGCAAGCTATGGTCAGAAATAGAAAATTACATGCCACAAAGAATGTCTTATCAGAAATCCAAGCTATGCTGAAAGTAGCAAGTGTCAAAACCACAGCAAAAGCCTTTCTTGTGAGATGTCTCAGCTTAAACACCTTGAGCAGTTCAGATAAGGTTTACCAAAGCCTCTGGATATGATTTTCCAAGCTTCTCTAACTGTCCATTCTCAACCATGTGGATTACACTAGCTTGTTCAGCAGTCATTTTCCATCCTTTCTGCTGGGAGTTTACAGTTATATGAACATTCAGCTTTCCCAAAAGCAATCCTCAGCTTGCCAGGAGTAGCCAAGCCTCCTAAGTATGGCACCCAGGCCAGCCTCACCTTCCTACTTGACCAAGGAGGTTGGGGAGGGCAGTGCCAGGAGGCCTGAACAGCCCTGGATGTGAGCAAAAGCAAGCCAGCAAGAGCACTAGGGAGCAGACAGACGGACAGTAACAGGCAGGATTCCTGTTAGCCCAGACACTGCTGAGCTGCTGGCACAGCTACCCCAATGCTCCCCCATTCTTGTGGCACTGCCAACACCTATGTATGACAGGGGCCAACCCAGACCTTCTATCACATCACAAAAAAGACTTGATGGTAGAGACTATTTAAGATGCACCAGGATACAAATACTGCAAATTGATGAGCTCTTCAGCATTCATTGCCTCTTCTTCATTAATAGCTACAGTACTTGCATGCCTTCTCTTACCCCCTCCTGCAGCAAAGTCCCAGCAATCACAGAAAAGAAATACAATCTATACACGCTGGTCATTAGTATCCAGACCACATTTTGGATAAAAAAAATTCCTTCCTAAAACATGCACATCTATTTCACTAATATCAACAGCAACTTTCAAATTTGAAGTGTTAAGAAAGACTGTACAAGTTCACCAGAGGAACAGATGAGAGGTGCAATGAATAGAATTTTAGTGATGTTCTTTGTCCTAATTACAGTGAATAATACTTTGGCAGAAAGACCAGAGTCCTGATTTTTCCAGGAACTTCCAACAATCAACAGACTATTACCTCACTTATTTACACCAGAGACCTGATCTTCCAGTCACATGAAGCACATAGCATGGGCTTTAAACACATGAACAGCCTAATTGACTTGTTTGGCACAACTGCGGTGCTGAGGAATGAACCTGAGACTGAAGCACAGGTTCTCCTGCTAAAGGCTTTCTCACTGCTCTGCATACTGAAATCACTCCAGCCTCCATTTCTTTTCCCCTCTAAAACATCTGTGATATAATCCCTGATGTCCTGCCACCCACCACATTGGCACAATTTGATTTGAACATTCAGTTTACTGATGGCTTACTTGCACAAGAGCCCAGTGGCGTTAAAAGGCACAAGCGAGTACCCCAGTCACTGAGGAATGGCTGGAGAAGATTGAAAGGTTTGGCTTTGTTTGCAGCAGTTACAAAGGTGGTAGCTACATGAAAGCAGACTCATGAAGTTCAACCCCCTGCTTTCGCCTGCACTGAGAACATACATCCAAATGCAAGACTTTAAAAAGGGTAGGAAATTTTTTAATTCCAGGTCTCCAAAAATAAATTTCCTTTGATTCATGGGTTGTCTAGGGCAGTGAAAGCTAACAAGGAATAAACCTAGAATTGGAAATCAATTAATCCTATTTAATTTTATTGTTGTTGACACAACTTGTTACATGTGTTTCCTACCAGAATAAATGAAATCATAGTCATCTGATTTCCAAATTACCATATCTATTGTTTCAGAAATACAGGGTGTAAATAATTGCAGTGCAATCGCCTATGTCTGGACCTCTCTCATCCGGAACCGTTATCAGGATTAGCATAAATTACGGTGCCATCTAATAATGAAATCACTGAACACTGATTGTGCCAGCTATTTAAACCTGTAATTATTGCTCATTAGAAACGTGTTTCACATTATTTGCCCCTTGCAGGCCCAAAGTTGTTGTCTAAAGGCTTCTGCAAAGAATTCTACAGAGAAGACTGTGGAGAAATTTGAAACAATGGGCATGAATTTCAGCTGCAAATACTGTCTGTTGGAAGAAACACGTTGTGGGCACCATTCATCCAGCCTGAAAGACATTTGGATCTGTTACTGCAAAGGAAAGTTGCAACAGGTAAGAAAGGAACACTCTGGTATCATTCAGATAGGTATGAAGAATATGTTGTTTTCTGCTTAAGTGGACTGCTCATAGTGTTTGTTATCATAGTACACAATTAGCATAACACAGACTCTAAATGCAATAAGCTCCTGACCTAGCCAGAGGGAAGGCCTTTTGGCAGCTCTTGTCATGGCTAGGTAAGGATAGACAGCTACCTGGGACACCACACCAAAGGCAGTTAAGGACAGATGCCAAAACTAAAGCAAAAATTACTACAACCTTTGCATGCTCCTCTGTAAAGGGTTTGCAGAAGACAGTTGATTAAGACCCGTCAGTTGCCCTTCTGGATCAAGCTGTTTAGAAGATGAAATGGCTAAGAGGCTCAGATAAGTGCTCTTCAGTCCTAATACATATTTTTAATCCATTTTCCTTGACAGAGTGAAACCAATTTATTTTTTGCCATCTTCTTCCCACTGCACATGCAAAAACTTTTACAGAAGATAAAATAATAGCTGTTACCACTTTCAGAAGCAAAATGGTACAAAAGCAAGAGAGGACAGACAAGTATATATCATTTTGAAAGACACACCTTAGTGCAAAGATCTCAGCTGACAGTGAGCCTATTCACCTTCACTGATGACTTCTTCCTCCAACAGCTGATTCAAGCCACAGTTTAGAGTTCCATTCCTGTGGTGAGTGGGTTCCATAGACACACAAACAACTCAGCTGCCAAGGTACACATCCCCTGCAGACTGCAGACCCTCATAGCAACTGCAAGCACACCTATGAAGGCTTGAGCACTCTTAAAAGTTTAGCATGTATTAGTGCTTCACAGAATTGTAGGAACCCATCTCCACTTCAGCCAGGATGCAGAAGGCTCAGAGTCTGCCCATTCTCTGAACAGAAGGCCCTTATTTTACTTACCATGGGCTCTGCAACAGGGAGAGTCTCCAGCCTTCTAATAATTGAGTGATTCTGCCCAGCTTCCAGCCACTTGCACCAACATATTGCCATGATGCAAGGTCAACAAACCTAATGATTGGATGGGGCATTTAACTAATGGGTTCTGTATCTTTAAATTTCCTACCATCACCTGGCAGGCCTTACCAGAGGCTGTAACTTGATATATGCAGAATATAGGAGAAACTGTATCCTTACATGGTGAGAGTGCAGCTCTTTGTTTTCACATTCAACAACTGGCAGCTTCTGAAAAAGAAGAAAATGTTTTGTTGAATGTGTGAGACATAACATGTTCAAAAAGTAAGCCACAACTGTTCTGTTGACAGGTGTTTGCAAATAAAATGAAATATTCCGGGCAAAGCCAATCTAAGCTTTTTGTACCAATGTGATGCTACTTGCAGGTATTTGCCCTCAGATAAAGCTTTGCATTAACTGAATATTGCCTTACTTACACCTGTAGTCTGTGATGTTACTACTGCAAATATTTGAAATTCAATGTCTGATGGAAATAATAAGCTGACTTGGGTAAAAAAAAAAATTGTAGGCAGTTCTTTTGTACCACTATTAGCTCTAGTTGTCTGCATCAGTACTCACTATGGTGAATATCCTTAGAGAACTGTTAGTTAACACTCCCCCGTTCAAAAAAAAAGAGCCATTCTTGGCTGTTCCGATCTGTATCTGTGAATGATGTAGAGCCCAAGGGTATTTTCTTTTTTATTACCAAATAGTCTTCTCCAATAATTTGCTGGGCACTAAGCCAGATTCCATTTTTTGGTCCTTCTCTACAACTTTTTGGCTTTGTCAGATCTTGCAGGTTTATTATTTATGTTTCTGGAGAGAAAAATCTCTAGGAGATTGTTTATTAAAAAGAAAATAAGCAGTTTGATAATTTGTCAGTCAGTAGCCTTCAACCTAGACTGTGTGGACAGCACTGGTTTCTATTGCACAGGATGATGGATACACCAAATGGAGGAAAAAAACCCCATCTTACACAGAATTGTTAAACTTCATTAAAACTGTTGAAATCTTTAAATGACTTGCAGTTTATAAAATAAATTGGTATTCTTTAACACCAAACAGGATAAACTGCAATTCTATTCAAATTATTGTTCTGCTTTTTCATTTTGACAGTAGAAACCAGGAATTTTCTTTCCATTTGACTGTAATATTACATTTGGTGCATTTATTCTGTTTTCTTCAAATAGAAGTGGTGATGTGTGGTGACAAGAAGACAGACCTCATATTACCATATATTTATACTCTGGAGAAGGAATGATGGTACATTAATAGGTTTATTAAAGAAGGCTGCTGTCCTTTAGGCACTTAAAAGGACAAGGCATCAACCAGTTTCACAGTTATCAACCCACTACCTATTTGTTTACCCAATTTAACATACCGAGAAGTAATCAAAGAGGAGAGATTGGGGAAAGAGGAGAGTTTAAAATAGCAGCAGTTAGCAAATACATCATTGGAGAGCTGAGAGATTTGTACACCTTGGACAAGATACCACAGCTCTGAAGTGATTTCACCATCTTAATATGGATTAATTGGTTTGGTCATATTTCATTGCAAGGTTGTGTTAAAGCTTTGATTAAGAATTATCTTAGCATAGCTCTGACCAAGGGAGAAAAAGGAGCACTGCTACTGCTGCTGGTACAAGAGCAAACCAACAGTCAGTCATTCAGAGGAACTGTGTTAATGATACAAAACATATGGTTTGTACTATTTTGTGTATTTCATACCTGCTTTCATCTCCTTACCATCTCATACAAGATAATAGCTAAAGAAAACTCTAAAGAAAAATTAGGTAAAAATTTCCCAATTCCCTACTCATACGATTACATATAAAAGTAAGGTTACTGGGAAACACTATTATAAATATGAAGGGAAAACCAGTAAGTCATAAAATACCTGAGATACTAGATCTTAAATGAATCACTTCTCAATGGCCTGAAATAGCAGAAAGAGCCTCAGAGGAGGTAGAATATGGAGTCAAATGCCTCTGGGTAGTCAGTAGTATACACTGAACACAGTTTGGCATAGGTCAGATAAAAATGCTATTATCACATTTAATAAGTGTGAGTATATAGGGTTTGTTGAGAGATGTATAAATATTTTCCCATTACAACGTGTGTGTGTTCACATGCAGGTATGTTTAAATATGATATAATGTACTGGTAGAAAGAAAATTGGGAGTTGAAATCTTAGTGTGGTTATGTCTCCCTAAAAGCCTGCCTAATAGCTCCAGGTCAGCGAGCCCTCAGCAACAGATGGCCTAGCTCCAAGCTGTAAGCAAAGCAGTATGGTTCTAAACTGAAAAAAAAACCACTAAAAAATTGCACCCTGAGAACTGGCTTTATAAATAAAGGAGATGATAGCCTGGTTGCTGAGAAGTCATTTCTCTCCACACAAGAGGGTAAGATCTTTCTGGTATTTCTACATGTAAATTCTGAGTCTTAACCTCTCTGGGAGAGATAAATGTGATACCAGACTCTGGAGCATTACATATTCTCTCTGTCTCTGTCCCTTTCTCTCTGTATATATTAATTTTATAGATCTTTTTATTGTCTCAACTATACTGGTTGCGTGAGAAGCAGAACAATAGGCCAAGTACTTCCATTTCACACATGCCACCTCCATAATTCAACAAAGAATAGTAAAGAAGATCTATAAACTTGTTATAAATCAGTGCCCTAAACTAAATTAACCATTGAAATAGATTACCATAAAAATAATGTCATAAAAATATTCTTCACCTTTCTAGCCCGTGTATGTGTGTGTGTGCTTGTGTGTGCCCACACTCGGGCCACTATCCCAGCACCAAGGCCAGTGGTCATACTAACCGTGTGGCAGGATGCCTTCCACAGCCTTGGAGGAGATACCAGGCAGGCCTGTGAGGATGAGCTTTAATATCTCTGTGTCTGGGAAAGTAACTCATAAACAGATCTCCTAATATCTAATTACTCTACATAACTCACCTTTAGTAGTAGTGAGTCAGCCCCGCTTTCTTATTAGCAGTGAAGCACTAGTCTTTTGGCTATATTTCCGTATAACCAAAGGAGCACTTTTGGAAAAAAGATAAAACCCAATTAAGTTGCAGGCTAAAGGATACGGCAATTTACACAATACACAGCCTCTTCCAAGACTGGGTCCTGCTGTCCCTACACACCCACTCCCCCAGTATTTGACCTTTATGTACATCAAGCTGCATGAGAAAGGCATGTGTAAATACATGAAGAGTATACAGAGATGACTGGATGAAGTTCATTACTGGACTGATAAGGCAGTAGTTCAAGAGCTGGTAGGAGTTTTTCTGTCCAGCTGACAATCACTCTTTAAAAAGACACAAGAACAGCAAAGCCCAAGGTGGTTCTCCTGCAGTTGGCGCTTTCCTTACCCACCTCCAGCAGTGTTTTCTCCCGAGCTCACTTGTTGCTATCATTTAGTTCAGTCATAACATGGGAGCACACCTGTATGACTCAGTTATTGTCTAACTTTAGCAATCAAAACGGCTTTTTAAAATCTGGAAGTGCCACACTTCCAGACACAGCAACAACCACCCCTGAGAACCAGCGGCCACAAGGTAAGAGGAACTTAGCCCCTACACTGGCCTCCCTCTACAGCCGGCCATTCCTGATAGATTTTCTCAATCTGTACTTTGATAAGGCGATTCTCTCAACAAAAGTGAACTGTGAAATCTTCCAGTAAGGCAATTCAGCTGCTTGAAATGGTAGAATTGGGCAGCAGGCACCTGGCACAACCAGGGGTCTCATCAGCACTGAGAAGCATTGCCTTCAGTAAAAAATGGGAATGGAGCACAAAGAACAAGTATGTCCAGCCAATAAAATGGGTTAAAACCCTAGAAAACTGCTCTCTTTCCTGCTAGTGAGATGGAGAGGAGAACGTGGAGAGCAACAACCACCTCATGAATAAGAAAGAGAAAGCCTGGGGGAAATATGTAAAGTCTGAACTGAAGGAGAGGGAGTTGTGATACATGAGAGAACTGAAAACAGCTCTTTGGGAGGTATCAGTCATTGTCTCAGCCCCGTTGAAAGGGCTGGTCACCACTCCAGGAAGAGCCTATGAGGTATTTCCTAACTGGGGATTTTAGAACTGGACAGGAAACATGGATCACACTGAGGAAATGGAATTATTTCTCTCTTCTCACTGGGTTCACAGGTATATAGCTTGGGTTTTCCACA
The DNA here is from genome assembly GCF_017639235.1 of Corvus kubaryi. NCBI lineage: Eukaryota > Metazoa > Chordata > Aves > Passeriformes > Corvidae > Corvus > Corvus kubaryi. The sequence continues at coordinate 11,368,511 of NW_024582054.1, forward strand.
ACCAAATGCTGGTGCGCTGTGTGTACAAGTCTTTATTTTGTTTTGATATAGGACATAGTGTTGCTGTAAAGAGTCAAGCAGATCACTGTCAACTAAAGTTTCCTTCATTTGAAATTAGCTCTATCTTTATCTCAAATGAGCAAAGAACAGTCTGTCATTACTGGGGCTAGGGCTGAGAGAGTAGGTGCTGAACTAGGATGGAAGTAAATTAAAGCAGCCGTACAGAGGTGTAACATGAATTTTCTAACATAACTGGCACTGAAGTTAATTCAAACTGTGCAGCAATTCCCTTTTTCATACACTGTGGGAAACAACGGGGTTCAAAGCATCAATGGCCCTGAAGAGGAAGGGCTATACTTTTTGTTTTTAAATGCCTCAGTCTGGTAGATAAGATAAATTCATCCTTCAAGATAGAACAGTCTTCATGCCATTCCAAATAATCATTGCTAGAAACACACTGAACTGCTAGGCCAGTTAATAACGACATCACATTTTATTTATATGGCTCCCATCTGCTAAAGCCTTCTAGGCAGCTCACAATGGGTTTGATTTTTGGCCAGAATTTAGCATAGCTTCTGTTTATATGGATGCAAATAACAGCAGTTGGATGGCTGTGTGCATAAACAGGTCTGACTACTAATCTTTGTGGCCACGATGCATGGTTTTACTCTTTCATGCAACAACAAAATGTCCATCTGAAAAATCCCTCTGACAAAGAATACAAAGTGGGAAAAAGAACTAGGTTTTTTCTGAGTTTAAATGGTTTCAAAGAATCCAGCACTGGCCTTGGCAGCCCCCACCACCATGAAAGGGGCATCACCACTATGCCCACTGCTCAGTGAGGACCCCAGACTTCACATTCCCTGGGATGGGGCACAGCCCTACAAAGAAGAACTAGATGTTAATTTCCTCCTCCCATCACCTCCTCTCTCACTCATCAAAATACCTTCCCCACTGTCAGCCAGCCCTAACTCCCTTTCTCACCGAACTCTGCAGGCATCTCTCTGCCAGTGTCCTTTCCCTCTTCCTTGCCTTCTTTCCGAGCTTTGTTTTGGCTCTTTTCATGCTCCTCGCAGTCTGTTTTCCAACTCAGGGTACTGACTTCTCCAATGGCCCCTTCCTACACCACCCACTGCTGCCACTGCCATGTGCACTGATGTCCACGCCTGAGCAGCCCTTGCTTGGCGCTGCCTTCCACATGTCCTTCACCAACACGTTTCAGCAGTGGATGACTGGCCTCTCTCTTAGGTGTCTGCGTAGGACAGATTTCCTCTTTTTGCCTTTCATGCTGGAAAAAGATGGAAATCTGAATACCCTGTCAAGTTCAGTGCTTATTGCTTGGAGTGCTTCTATCAACTTGATGGCAGTGAGCACAGTGCCTGGCAGTGCTCACTGAGCTGGGCCTTTGGATAATGGGGATATTTATAGTATATGCATTGCTTATGTACCGATAGCTGCCAAAGTAGTAAACAAACAAATGCTCTCCATAAAACAATGAGAAAGTAGGATCATAATCTTTGATCGATGAATGAGGATGACAGGTTTAAAAAGGCTTCCTCACTCTTTTATGCAGATTGTTTTCCAACTGCCTGAATCTCAGCCAGCATGAGGAGGCTGAAAGTCTGGAAATGGATTGGGAAGAACAATTCCACACTCTGCAATCTGCCCACCCTTGGAGAAGGATGTGAGTGTGTGTCTAGCACTGACCCTACAGGGCAAGAGATGCAAGAAGACAGACTCTCCAGGTGCCAAGAGTGACAGCCCAGAGCCACACCACAAGATGTGCACCAAGCAATCTTTACCTGCAGGAGCCCAGCAGGGACATCCCAGATTGGTGGAGACTTCAATGGGTGTAAGAATGATCTTCTACAGAAGCCGTTCTGAAGAGCGTTTCATTGAGATTTCCAACCTGAATCTGCTCTGGGAGGACGAGTCTAGGCATGGTTCATCCAACAAGTCCCCCAACAGGATGTATTAGAAAGACATGTTAAAACTAAGATCCATATATTGCTCTGGGTTTAAGTTTTAAATCAGTATCAGATCTGCCTGCAAACTCTAAATTTGCATTTGCATTTCCCTCCATACACCCACATCAAAATGAAGATATGCTCAGTGCAACCTCATTTATGTTTAAAATCTGATATAAACTAACCAATCTGTGCGTCTCAGCATGGCTCCATACACTGTCCTGGAAGTCCAGAGAGATTTAAAATCAGTGATCTTGATCAAGGCATATAACAAAATAAATTCCATGAATAACCGATTAAATTCCATTTAGATGTTTGTTTAGGTGATACTTCCTCAGTAAATTGCAATATGTATGGTTTAAAAAGCAGCTTAACTGAAAATGTGGGACAGTTGTACCACACTTCATGGTGGTTTTGAACTCCTAGATGTGAATGGCCTGATTTCCAGATTGCCATGCAGTGATAACTACAAGTTACATCTGTGGGTGTTCCCATCTTTGAAAAATAGGCCATTAGAGACATTCGCCTTGAAATTATATTACAAACATTAAAATATAATATTTGTGTGGATCCACTAAAATAGTATTATGAAAGATCTGTATTACCTGAATAAGAAGCATTATTTGTTGATTGAAATACTGAATAAAATTAATGTTGATGACTCAACTAATAACTTCGTATTTAAACAACAAGTTTCAAGCAAAGCTTCCTCAGGCATTATGGAGATGGGAAGCATAACATGCCATTGCAATTTTAGGTAGGCAGAATGCAATTATCCAAATTGGATTCTGGCCAGAACAATGGGCACTACCCCCTCCTATTCTTGTTTTTAGAAAAGCTCCCTGACAAAAGCAGCAACAGCTGTTACAAGAGAGGAATCCATCAGTTGCTCACACCGCCCACACACTTGATTTAAACATCCTCAATTCTTACCACAGACAAACAGCAAAGAAACTGGCCAATCACCTACACATGGAAAGTTGCATGCTAATATTCTCCTTCCTCTTGGACTTTATGCAGGAAAAATTCAAATTTTTTACTTGAACTGCTTTAATTTTTCTTGGAAGATGGGTGTCCAGAGCTGCTTTGAGTGGGCTGAACCTGCTGGAAGGCCCTGTTGGCCAAGACATACTGAGAGATGCAGGGGAAAAAATGGGTGTCTCCTCAACCATCCCATACCCCTGCCACTCTCCTGTAGGCATAACATTTTTAACACATGTGCTGCTACATCTTCCCTATTGCTCTCTGCACTCTAAGTTACATGGGTCTTTCCTGAGGAATGGACTTTGCAGATACAGATGGTAATTAGGTTTATGCCCACTGAGATGAGCATGAAGACCACAGCTCAGAGGAATTCTCCCTGTACCAAGATGGGACTGCAGAGCAGTGATCCCTTCTGGCATCTATTCCACAATATTACTATCCCAAAATAAATATTCTCAAAAGACAAGTGTTCTCCCTACAGTTTCTCCTTGAATTACAAGGCATTACATAGTCTCTCTGGGATTCAAGTATCATCACAATCACAGAACAACCTCTAATGGCCATTTAGGATTCACAAAAGTCCTGTTTCAGTGGAGCACTCAAGCCTGGCTCCAGATGATCAAAAACTGCAGGTCAGGAAAGCACTAACCTCCTGGAAAAATGGCAGAACTGAGGTACATGTCTAAATCCCCCCTGGACAGAGACGAGGTCATTCACACTTAAAAGTGCTTTACTTTTTTGGGGTTCAAGATTCCCAGAAGAATTGCACTGGACCAGTATTGAACCCTGCCAAAAAAACAACCAACCAACATTATCTCTGTCCCTTTCCTCCTGAAATGCTTCCAGAGCTGTTAGCAGACCAAGGCTATTCTAGAACTAAAAAGGGAAATTTATTCAACAAGCACTATAGCAGGTGGCAGCTGCTAAACAATCTGCCACCAATCAGCAGTTTATGAAAGAGAGTAAAGAATCCAATAATAACTCACAGTTGGGGAGGGAGACACCAAGCCTGCAGTTACTGAGGGAAGCTCATAACTACACAGAGTCAACTCTTCAGCAAAATTATTTCTTCTAAAATCTGCTTAATTGCTGAAGTTGGCACTCCCCAGCTCCTGCAGTTAGGACACCCACAGCTGACCCACCACGAAGTAAGCTGTAGGTTAGAGCCGGGAGGCTTCTTAGGAGGGCCAAGTTGGTAAAAATTGAGCCTAGTGGAAAACCCAAATAATTTTATCTCTGTTCTTTTACCCATTTCCTTCTCCTGGAGAAAGTCTTTCCTTATGCAAGAGCCCTGGATTTTTAGGGCATTCAGCCCTTTCCAAGATGTAAGTATGCAGATCAGTCAATGGCACTATTTTCTCCAAAATCTTCATGGTGCCAGTCATGGTGAGGTGGGGCTCAGGCTGTACAAAGTATGAGGAAGATGGTGAAGGTAGTATGCCAGGGCACCTGAGTCCATCTGCAGGTTCCTGTACCTCTTCATCTCCAATGAGCTGAGTTTGCTGTGGTCACTTAGAACTCAAAATCCTGCAGGTATGAAATTAAGCAAAATTGATCTGAGCTCAGCTTCTGAGGACTAAGACAACTCCATCCAGCCTCATAGTAAATCTGGTTTTTTCAGTTATATTACAGCACCATCTACAGGCCTTTTCTGATGGAAACCTTGCCTCAGACAGGTTGTTTCACTATCTGTGTATAAATATTTTGTGGCTTCAGAAGCATGTCTAGTGCAGTGACAGACTGCACGGTCCAGCTTAGTGTAGATGGGTCAAAATGCCATTAGACTGGGCTGACAAAATAGTTGGGTAACAGATGACAGACAGGTTTGCTTCTTCACAAGAAGTAGCTAATTAGTGAGTGGCCTTGGATTTCAATTGCTTGGCTCTAAAGCACCATGTAGGGTTAATCAATTCACTTTTATTTTAAATATTCAACTAAAATTGCATTTTAGTTATACAGTTCTGTGTAGAACAGTTGAACCAGAACTGCAAGAGAGAAAAGTAAAAATGCAGAAATCAGATTTCAGCTAAAAATTGAACAATAGATTTTTACTGCTGTAGTATAGGATTAAAATGCTACTGTCCATGTAGGAGCACATATGTGAAAGTAGTAAGAAAAGTTGATCCACCAGGATCCTTATTCTTATCTTAGCTGTTTGACACAGGTAGAACTCTCTACAAGACATAACCTGGCTCATCTCTGGAGACTATTATTTGCTAAATTACATGACAGAACAAAAGAAACTTAATTGCTGCTGTGCATTTATAAGATCCTGGGATAAGCACTGGTTCCATGTGAAGAGGGGTGTGGTAAAGCAAACCTCCACGACAGCAATTATTTGTAGTAAAATAGCATCTCTTCATGCAAAATTTATCTGCTGTAAAAAAGTGCTTCTGCCTTCATCTGAAGCATCAAACCACAAACACAATGTAGATTGGTCATTTCTGGCACCAAATGCAGTCCCTCAAAATCCAGAAGTGAGATACAAACAAAATGGGAAGCTAAATGGGAATCAAAAACTCCAAAGCCGGGGGGGGGGGGCCGGGGGGCGCGGAAAAACGGCTGGGAAAATTTTACCTTCCTCCTAATGTTTTTTGGCTCTTGGGAGGGGAAATGGTATTTCAAGCTGTTCTCTGCAGTTAGGAGAGAAATGGACTTTTCTTTTTTGATAGGAAACTTGAGATTCAAACAATCACATGTAGAGAAAACCTGAAGCTTTAGGACAGAATATTAACTATCACAAGGCTTGTGATAACATCACAAGTGCTGGCAGCACTTTGTGAATCAGCACACAAAGTCTACTGGAAATTTCCAGTCTTTGAACCTCTGCCATGAAAATAATTTAGCTCTAATATCTGTGTCATGTAGGGACCACATGCATAAATGCCTTTTAAATGGCATTCTCCCTCTTATTCCTAAATGGAGAAAAGGTAAGTGGACGGGGGATATGCACATGTCACAGTTACCACCTGTGCAAGGATTTTGTTGTCTTAAATGTGGTTGTCTTGAATACTACACATCTTATGGAATTAAAAGTAATAAAGTTGCTGTCTTATTGATGTGTAACAGCACAGAGTGCACACCAACCACTTCGGATTAATTGCACATATAAAAACAGATTTCTTTTTTAGAAGTCTGCATGCAGAGAAGAATCATTAATTTCCCTTGAAGTGATTCCCAAACAGGATATGGAGCCTCTAACAGCCCTTTGGGTTGTGCCAATTGTTTTGTGCAGGTGTTTAATCCAAGTGCTCAACCGCACGTAGGGAACAGTCATTCTGCAAGCACCGGGTGGAGTGGGAGCTGCATGGTGGTGTCACATAACTGCAAGGGGTTGATTCCTCAAAATCAGCAGAAACCTTGGGAAGCTGCTAATTCTTGTAAACAAGAGCCTGGGCTTTATGGAGCAAAATGGAGCATAAAACACTGAAGTACATGAGAACCAAATCCCTTCTGCGAAAGCCTCTTTTATTATTGTAGTGAAGCAGTAAAACCTGCCATAAACAAGCTGATTGCTCATTTCAGCCTCTCTCTGCAGTCAGGAAAAGCAGCAGCAACCACAGACTGAGTTGAATGGCTAGAATAGGAAACATCTCTTGAAGGTCAATGCTCCTTGTATTTTTAGGTTTCGTTAGAACTTCCTCATTCACACGGACTTGAAAAAAATATATACATATATAGGATAAAAGCTGAACTGCAGTTGTTGTCTGTACAATACATCCCACCCTTTTCCCTCTCTTTGTAGCACTGCAGTTTGATAGCAGGCTGCAGAAAGATTGCATGGCTCTGAGGTGAAGGAAGGGGAGAGGTCCCAAGACATCACAAACAATTTTTGAACCTACCACATCTGATTGTGAGGAGTCTGATGAAAAGAGAAGCTCCCTTAAAAGCCAGTATGGCATCTAGTGAAACAGATTGCTTGCCCACCTCTGACTTGCAGGAAAGCAGCCCTGCTGCAGGAACCAGGTTGAGTCATTGGCAGTGTCTTGGGAGGATGTAGAGAAAGAAGGGGAGGAGAAAGACGAGCAGGATGCGGGAAGGCTGCACCCCACAGCCTTGCACAATCAAAATATGTTTCTAAAGGGACAGTGACTGCAAAGCTTTGTGCAAGACTATCTGTGCAGTCTGAGTCACAGTCTCAAACCTCTTTGTACTTTTTGTCCTATTCTCTTTCTCAGAGGACACCTGCCACAGCTCTTCCTTCTCTAAGTGACTCAAGCAGGTCCTCAAAGTGATTCCCATACAACAGATCTGAAATTAATTCCAGGCAGTTTCAGTTTAGTAGCTTCTAGAGATGTGGAATCAGGACCTCAAGGAAAAAAAAAAAAAAGAAAACTATGAAATGGGTATAAAGGTTAGAGAGGATGCTGTGATCAAAACCCAGAAAGCCCAGGAGTTCAGCCCTTAAAAGTGGAACGTAGTCCCATGATAATCTGCACTCCAGCCTGCCTTGATCCAGAATTAGCAGTAGCTTTCACTCAACCCTATTCAAAAATCAAGTTGCTTTAAGTATTGTCAAATATTGTCAAATACCCAAACTTACTGAAGCAGTTGAAGGGCAGAAACGAAGCCATGGCAGCTGTGACACTCACAATGCCCAGCGTGCCTGGGACATGCGGCCACAGAGAACGCAAAATGCAATGAGTGCTCCCCAGCCTGTCTTCAAAACATCCCAGCAGCCAGCACCTGCTGCTTGGGGGGCCAGCAGCTGGTCCTGCCCCACATGAGCATCACACTCTTTCCAGCACATGAACTGGAAAACAACTTCTTCCACCAAATGGAATGGATGGTTGGTGCTATGGGCAGGCTGGAAGGGAGCACGTGAGCTCAGGCTGGGTTTCACCAATGAAATGTACCTGGCATAAAGCAAGTGCATTCACTAATGAATTATTCCAAGGTAATTAACAGTCTGAGGGAGACATTTGCAACAGTTTAATGCTTACTGTCAAGGGAAGCTAGTACCAAGCTCAGCACTGCCTCACCACTCACAAAAGGAAACAAAGCAAAAATAGAAGGGAGTGAAACATCAATGAAAAAAATATGGCATCTGTGAGCTGTTAATTACAAAGGTGCACATGTTAGAGTTACAAGGATGCTAATAGAGTTTCATTAGTAGACAAGCGATCTGGTTTTGGTAGCTTTATAAAAGAGCCAGCACCCAGTGGGCCCAACACTGGGCTGGTGCAAACAGCATTTCACTAAAGCCCATGCAGATCTGACTTTGGCACTCGACACTGTTTGCATCTCCCAGCTCCCTGGTAAAACTGCCTGCAAGGTGCACAGGGACCATGGGGTTCTGTAGCTTTTCACACACTAGGTGGTTGTATGCCTGGTCTTTGACATACATTTGCATCTTTCAAGCTGTAAAAAGTGTTTGTTTTTCAGCCTGAATACTGGCTCGAAGTGTAACACTCAGCCCACTAAGATGCTGGGCAGTTGAAGCCCTAAACACAGGCAGAGCGCCAGCTAGCACACACTGCCTCTGCAGGGAAGACACCCACAGGAGATTAGTAGCTTACCCACATATAACAGGGATAAATAAATGGCAAATAATCTGATATCAATCTTACAGTGTGCTTTTTTTTCTTTTTACTATGCTCGAGGCAACATAACTCAAATGCTTCTGTGCAGTCATTATGCACAGAGCCAACATGAGCTCCCACTTATTAAAGTATATTTAGCACCCTTACTCTGAAGCTCTCAGATCAATGGAGTCCACAGTCTTAATCTCACGTTGCTCTTGCTAACAATGTGGTTACTGTAGTGTTGGCCCCGATTCTCAAAGGAAAGAGGATATTAGAGCAGAAACCTCTGGTAATGAAATCTTGTGTAATGAAAGACTGTTTACAGTGAAATGTTCACATGTTGCCAGCAAATCAGAGCCTTACAAGGTGATTTCTGAAAGCCTTTATAATTATACAAGTGCCACAACGTGCAGTTGGGTAGCAGGCAGGTTATTTAACATTTATTGTTACCACATAACACACTATAACTCTGCAAGCAAAAAGGGTGTGAGGGATAGCATACTTCACAAAATACACACAACACAATTAAGAATCACAGGCTTGGAACATTTATAAGTGCTTTCAGTATATGTTACTCCTTATTAAAAATGAACTGTATGCAGCTCAAGAGAAAGTCTTTTACCTGTAGATAGCAAGAAACCACACTGAAGAAATCCTTCCAGTGGATGGTAAAAGAGTGCAGCAGCCATATAATGAAGGAGCATGTGAAAAAAATTAAGCATAGTAGGGAGAAAGCCTGTGTCCTATGGAAGTGCTGTCCTGTGGGACAAGGTGTTTCAGCCTACCTCGTAACTGGTGACAGGTGAATCAAAGCAATGTTCTTCTCACCAGTGGTATGAAAAGACTGGAATCCTCACAGTGCTCTAGGTGTGAACAAAGGCTGTGCATCTGCAAATCCTGTGTATGTGATGATACTTCAACACAGAAAGGTTATCCGTGTTGTGAAGGGTTGCAGGATTAGGCCCTCAAGGTAAGAATTGAAGCAAAGGGGAGCAGAGTGATTTACATACCCAGGTGCTTCCCCTTGTATCAAGAAACAGTTAAGACATTTGCTTTTCTCTTGTCCTCTGAGTCAAAGCTAACTGTAAGTAAAACCAGCTTCACCTCTTGCAGATCTAATGCCCATCCCGACATTCAGCAGGACTTCAGCAACCCTCATTCTGCTACCAAAATAGTAGAACTTTCTGTTTCATAAAACTTTATATTTCAAACATCCTTTCAGAATGTTCTCAGCAATATCAGCAGCTTTCAGGAAGATGTACCCATGTAATCATCAACCAGTTGATCACCTACCTTTTACAGTATCCCACACTAGTTACTCTCTCCACAACCAAAAGGTCCACAAAAAGACCCTGGTGTTTGGCTCCTTGTTATCAATTGAATTTCAGAGGTGGTGTAGGGGTTAATAGATCAGGTACTAAGAAAGCCAGGAAGCCATATGTCTCCTCTGCATGAACAAGCACACTAGAAATATGTCTGTCTGCTTGGCCAGCTCTGCCAAGATCATCTTCCATCAAGATCACTCTTTCAGGATAGCACAGGTGCAGCCTGTGAATCCAGTATATTCATCAGCAGAGCCTGAAAACTCTATTACAAATTGGAGCTCATTTGATCTAGACATGTGTTGATGCATTAGAGACAGGTCCTAACATGGGATATTCAGTGTCTGAACAATAAGGCAGACAAAGACTGGGAGGGAAAGAGACAGCACAACTCCCCCATGATCATAAAATAAAGGAAGAACCAGGAAAAGAAGTGCTGTAGCCTACCCCATCTGCTGTGCTGCTCAAGGACCTTTTACTTTCTGTTCATTACTTCTTAATTATTTCTGAATGCTGGAGAAGGCAAAAAAAAGCTAAAGACAAGCCCCCATAGAGTTAGAAAAACATCCCTGCTGTAAGGCAGACTCAAACTGGTTGAGTTTGAAGCCAAAAGCATTCCCAGGAGAGGGAGCAGAGCTTGCTGCTACAAGAAAAGGCCCAGTTGGTTTCTGAAGCCCATGGACATATAAACAGAGATAAAGCTTGAGACAGAAACTTGGAGAAAATTGCACAGTGGAAGCTGCACACTCATGAGCAAGCTGTGTCTTTCAGAGGATGGGAATGTGCACTAGCAGGCTGCCACGTGCAAGCATGTGATGACTGGGACACAAATGTGCCACAGTAAACCTGGCTCCTTCTGCACAGGGTTGCCCCAGTCCCACACTCTGCTGCAGCTCCACAGGTTTTAAACACGAGGTGGCTGGGTCACTCCAACCCTGTGTCCCTGTAAGATAACCTGCAGATGAAAAACCATCTCGGTGCCACTAAAATCCCACTTTTCTGTACTGAGGAGCAAATGTCCAGTGGACTGGGTGTGCACTTTGGGGGACAGCATTCCAAATTATTTGAACACTGAAGTGTGGGCATGTACATACTACCAAAGGTACTCTGGCTCAACGTAGATGCTGTAGATACTTATGCAATTTGCACAATAAACTCACCTCAGACACCAACCTCCAGAAAGTATCTTCCATTTTGAGGTTTGATGTCTCATCAAGTCAAAAGTCAATAAAAATTAAAATATGACAGCTGTACAGAATTTTATAGCAACAACATGAAAATTGTGATTTACAGAAATTTTTTTTCTTTTTTTTAGACAAAATATGAGGGGCAATCTCTTGTCTGTAAAGACATATCCTTCAGTAAAGCTATCATAAAGAATTTAAAACCCTGATAATGATAATGGCAAGGTTTAATTTTTCAGTACTTGCAGTACCTATGCCAATGCAAATATTCTCTATGGCTTTGCTCAACATTTAATCTTTCCCTTTTTTTCCCCCTTAAAAAAATTCTCAGGTAAATTTCTAACATATCCAGAGATATTTTAAGATAAAGTTGTTTTTTGAAAAGCTTTTGTATGAGCTAATTACCAAGTATAAGAGAAATGAGCAACAGTTTTCTTTGTCAGAGTTAACAGTAATGTTGGGTCAAGCAGCAGAGTCCAACTTTAGAGCTGTTTGCAGCATTTATTACAACAGTGATTAAATAAGCAATCTGGAGCTGCCTGCTTTTACTTCTTGCCTCAGCTCTGCCCTTTCCATGGTGAATTCTGCTATGACTGATGGGAACCGATAGCCACTCCTCATCCGCGTGCCCCCATGACCTGCTGAGCACAGCAGCAGAGGGAAGTGGGCAGGCAGACATGAACACCACTGACAGCAGTAGGTCCTCAGGACAGGAGTGATCTGATGGGGCTGGGGCAGGCAGCTGCTGGATCCCCAACTACCACCTCTGCTCCTGAGGATGGGTAGTGAGGAACTTCTGCACTCAGAAGCAGCATTAATCTCACTGCACTTGACAACCAGCAGTTGACCTACCCCTCTAAAAGAGTGTCCTAATCTTTTTTTGAGCCCATTTAAAACCTTGTTTTCTAGTCAGGTTAAAAAAATAGTGCACAATTCAATTAGGAGCTGTACAAAACAAGAAGTTTCTTTTATTTCCTGGCTGAAAGGTTGACAGGTTACTCAAATGAAGCTACAGCACTGCTGAGCACTTTCATGTCCCATTGGCTTCAAACAACTCCATGAACTCCAAAAACCAAGTCCAATATAAACACATAACTTAAATTACATGAACATTTCCTTTCTCATTCATCTTTCTCTACTCTACAGAAAGGTTGACTTTCCTAATGATGTTTTAGACATATTGGGAAAGTGTATAACCCATTACATAGCCATAAATATAACTATGGAATTACACTAGTTTTCTGATTGTCTAAAGAATTAATAGGGATATGAATGCCCCAGCTTGCAAAATCAATTTGCATATTCAACTTAGATGTTTATGCTTCAAAACATTTTAATTTCCAGTTCAAATCATTATCATCAGTTCTGCTCTGATCTTGCCACACATGTAACTCAAGTAACAAAAATCGGAGAAAAAGCTATAAAGGAAGTCAGTGAAAGTTCTGTGATGACAAGGTCAAAATACTGTTCAAATTTGAAAGAGAGGCAGTGGTGTTTATGCCAATACAGAGTCTGTATTACTCATTGCTTTTCCCCAGCTGGGTAGCTTTGCCAAGCATCATATTCTGCTGGGTTTCAGCTATACTTGTGTGGATGTTGCTCCACAGATAAAAGACAACCATAAGAGAAGGAGTCATATACATATACATATGCAATGTGCTCCTACACCATTGATTTGGTTGCAGAGCTATAACAGTTGCTATGCCATCACTAATCCTCTCTTTCCTGATCAGCTTTTATATGTTATGGCTGAGACTGTACTTACTTCTTTTTAGTGACTTGGTAATGCAGATAATACTTCACACAGGTCTCTTATTCACACCGATGCGTGTAAAGTACAGGCGTGCTTTAGAAATGCCACCACAGCTTCACAGAGCACAGATGACAGACACACAAATTCACGGACCCTGTAAGGCATGGGCAATGAAAGCGGTGATGGAGAGCTTCCACTGGTAAAACATGGTCCAAATAAAATTCAGAAAGGTTTAACATACTCACTGCAGATGACTAGGATCCTGAATAATTGCTCCAGGGAGTGTGTGCAGTGTACAGCCATTTCACTGTAGTAAATCAGGTGATTTGGTTTGAATGTCTCCCTATCACCACTCCAGCATTGATCATGCTGCCAGACCCCAGGTAAAGTGTCTACCAACAGCCTCAAGAAGCCAGAGAGGGATTGGTTACGTCCTGGCCACGAGTGGGGTGGAAAGTTTCTCTCTCCACAGCAATGCCTTCGTGTGAAAGAGAATGTGAAGAGTTGTAAGCAGGTTGTTTGCAGGCAACACACATTTAATCTGTCTGCCTCTAAGCATGCACTGTCCAGAACTGCAATTAATTTGCAGATCAATCTGTCACATCCAGACTCCCTCTAGTTCCCTCCGCAATGCTTTCTAACAGGTCTTTGTTATGAACATGATTGTGGATGGAGATACAAACAAAGAAATAAAATGGGTAGGAATAAGATCTGAAGTCCATCAGCAATTTGATTCAGTTTGTAACCATGAACATTAATGTCTGTAGTAATATCCCTGGTTTTAAACAGCTTCTGCTATGGAAAACTGGAAAACCACAATAATTGGAATCAACCTGATGAATTTAGTACTAGGACACAACATTTTGGAGGGGGATTCATGTAAGTTCTGTTGGTTTCCACAGATCAGCTCTAGTGTATGGCAACTCTAATGTCAGGTAAAAGACGTTGATGTGTCTTTAGTATAATGTTATTCAATCATACTACTTCTAATTTATTTGTAAATTTTGAGCAGAAAATAGAAGTCTGGAATTTGTTTCAGCAGACATCTGATAAACGTCTCATAAATCTATAATTCCCTCCATTTTGTCCTACCCATTACCTTTTGCACGGCAGTTCTGTTTGAGGGTTCTTTTCTTGGTTGGTTTTGAGGGTTTTTTGAGAAGGGGATACAATGAATTTTTTTTAAGGTAGAGTTGCACCTGCTGCATATTCAGTATACCTGTACAGGAAGGCTAATCTAAATCCTCCTTACTTGTCATTTTCCTAGGTTACAGTCATGTTTCTTGCAAAATGTGATGTGTTTTCGGTTCACAGGATCCAGATACAATTCACAGAATTTCCAAAGGTTGATTCTCAGTGTTGATCTGACAGCATTTCCTTTAACAATGACCTTCCACTTGCCAGCAGTGTGGAGAGGACAAACTAGCACAAAGCACTTTTGAACCTACCCTGAGCACACTAAACAGAAAATTACTTTTTTAATGATCATCCTTCTACTTTCTCTGATAACTTCTTTACTCACTCTTATTCTACTATTTTTGTGTGGTTATCACATGGGTCTCATACCTTCAGAAATGGGTCTCTTTTCTCAACTCTAGACACTTATTTGATCTAATGCAAAATTTGCTTTCTTTTCCTTTCCTTCGCATTTTTTGCCTCTCAATGAGCTCCACAAAATAACTTTTCTAGTCTTGCCATATAAGGCTTATTTCCTCTGAAGGCACATTGGTAACTTTTATCAAAGCACACTTCCCCATGTATTTTGTGACCTCCGCTCTCAAAATCTCTAGGAACTTGACTGCAACTGAAGTTCAATTTACTAGCCCTTTATTTCCTATTACCATACTGCTTCTTTCATAGACTAAGGTACTGTTAGTTTCCTTTGTGTCCATTTACACCCCTCTACCTCCCTATAGAGCTATTAAATATTCATTAATAATGCATTTAGTATTCTCCTACAGTGACGAAACTCAGCATGCTCCTATCTCTCCCGCTTGCCAAAGACCAGCCAGCAAGCAACTCATCTGAGACCACAGATGCTAAAATTTATAGATGTGGCCTCTTTTTTGTCATTTCCCAAAATAGCACAGGCTTTCTCAGCATTGCATTTGATTTAAATAATAGCTTTTTAGAAACATACAATCTAGGTTTTAAGAATTACTACTGCTGAGAAACCCACTGCAACCTATATGAATTTGATTTGAATTTGGCTAACTTCAATTTTGTTTTGTAAACTACAAACAAGTCAACCCTAAACTTTCTTTTAATGGAGTTAATCAGATGCTTGCATATGTGGTTCATTGATGAACCTATTTATGTTGTTACAACCTTTTTGGGTGGTAGACCTCGGCAGGGGACAGACCCTCCATCACGTGGGGTCTGGTAGAGGGACAGTGCCACCAGCCTGGTCCTACCTTGCCTTCTGCAGCGGGAGCACTGGTCTGTGCCACAGTGTTGCTTTAGGACCTTATGTTACACAGACTATTCATCGCTGTTCCTGAAGCTTTGCCCACAATCTGAGCCAACAGAAAGTGAAAAAAAATCCATCAGCTGAGCATCCAAATCTTCTTTCTCAGATTTTCTTTTAACTTTCTGCTCCAGGTTTCCATAAGTCAGTAAAATCTTCATTCTTAGCAGCAAGAAGCTACCTTTTCCATGAAAGGTAGTTTCAGCAGCCAACCTTATGACAAAGGAGTGAGTAGCTCATTAGCTGTGAGGAAAACTCAGGTGTCTTGCAAATGTCCCTAGCCAGGAGATGTGAAGGCATGAAAATGTTCGGGACCACACATAACAATTCACACACGTAATTGTGTAAGCTACACCTTGTAGATAAAAGTGGTTTTTTTAGAAGGGAGGGGGCTGGGGGTTAGAGGTGTAGGTATTCTTCAAACAGCAGTGAGGATGGTATAAACACTGAGTAAGATGAAACCTTTTCTACAACGTTTATTCGCAAAAGGCAGACTGAAGTGTTTCTGCTCCCCACAGCAGAGTGCAGGAACCCCTCTGGCTAGCCACATGTTTAGAGGCAATGCCACTATAAGGGGGAAAAAAACCCAGAGATAATTTGCAAAGTTCTGGCCTTCCAATATCCTTTCCAAGAGTGTAACGGAAGTGCAAAGCAGACCTCAGCACCTAACCTGCCCTCTCCCACTCTATAAGGCGTAAGGAAATGAATCACACTTGCAGGAAAGCAACACAGCTGATGCGGCCGTTAATAAAACACTTTTTCTGGGGTTTTATTCTATTCTGGTGTTATGCTCCTTCAGCTCAGCTCTCAGCATCTTCCAACAGGATCAGCAGCCATCTGTGATGCTGTAGCTGCTGGGGATGCCACCCGTGTGGCAGAGGCTGCACACTGGGACGAGGAGTCCACAGCCACTCCCATTTCTTGGCCACAAACTCTTTTCCTGGGTCAGGCTCTTGAATAAATTTGCTGTTACTGCCTTGATGAGCAAACACAAAGTATTCCAGACCCTGTAGCACCACCCTGAGAAATTTCTCCCTTTTCCTGTAATCAGATTTTTCCACAGGCAGACAAGCCTGGGAAGGTCTTCTGGCAAATCCCTCCCCAGAGCATTTCTTTGGAGCCAGCCTTATGACAAGAGAGCGAGTAGCTCATTAGCTGCGAGGAAAACTCAGGTGGCCTTGCAAATTCCCCTTGCCAGGAGATGTGAAGGCAGGGGCTCCAGGGCCTGCCAGCAGCTCCATGTGCCTTTGCATGGGCCAGCAGTGCCTGGGGGGCTGGGAGGAGGCTGGTGTGGGCTTCCTCGACTGGCAGGATATGGCAAAACAACACTGGTTTAACAGAGCTTAAGCCATGAATCATTTCTAAACACAAGAACTGGTCTGCCAGTCCTAAGTCTGTCCTGAAACTCTGTGGGTTTCCCAAACAACGGGAAAAAAGGTGAAATAAAGCAAATCTCTCATGGGCTAAGCTACCGACTATGTCCAACCCCTCCCCACTTGTACTGACCCTAGCAAGTCTAGGTGATATTCTTTGTATCCAAAAGAGCATAAAGCAATATCAAATTAACCATTAGTTTCGATTTATGACAAATCCTTTACTGAACTTAAATATTTTATGCAAAGAGAGATGTTTGCATGTAGACTTTTGGTGCATGTACCTTTTTGGGTATTTCATTAGAGGCTGTTTTTGCTAAGTTGCATGCCTAGTAGGAAGCCTGGCTCTTACCCATCTTTCTCCTAAAACACAACCAAAGTAACAGGCCTCATGCAATCAGCTGCAATGGGTCTGATCCTTAAAAACAACATTTGAGGAAGCAGGTGTCTTCCAGCGAGCCCCACGCTCCGCAGATGGGCCGGGCAATTAAGTGCCGCGGGAAGAGCTGCCTGGCACGGCAGAAGCCATACCAACAGCTTGGTAATGGCGCTGTTCTCGTGAGAAAAGCAGGGTCATTATTAAATGGATGGAAACTGTTGTTTGTAAAAGGCGTTTATACAAACATAAACCCTTCTTTACTGCCATATTAAATTTATCACAATGCAAAGAACTGTCAGTAAGAGGGTGCTCCGTCTTCCCCATCCACCACAAGCCCATTTAAAGCAGATAACTTCATCACCGGTGTGTTAATCCAAAACAGTATGTTCAAAAATGGATCAAAATACTAATCCTCCTCAAATCCTTTGCATTCCTGGCAGAATCCCTTTCATTCCTGTTCAAGGTAAAGTTAGTTACTGATTGCATGACATACTGGGAGCAATGCCTATATAGGGTACTTAACACCTTTCCTTATAAAAGAGAGCGACAGAAAGAGAGAGAGAAATCATTCTTCCTGAATAAATTTGTATGCAGCTATTACTCGCAGTAGACCTATGACATTTGATTTGAAGAATAATGCCTTTACTTTCTTTCATAAAATTTCACTTGTGCTTTGCTTGGCCAACAGCTGAGAAGCAAAACCTCTCTTCTCTGGCTTACATTTTCTGAGGAATAGCAGCTCCACAAGCAAGTGCATAAGCAACAAGCAAGCAGCACAATTTTTTGCTGGAAATCCAAGAAATTGCTGCAGCACTTGGAAAAGCAGAAGGGAGACAAAGAGGCTGACTGTTACCCAGCTACATGGTCTGTGTAGCTTACACCCCACCAACACCCAGAGACAGCAGAAGCACTCCCAGAAATATGAAAAAACAGGAAAAAAAGGCTGCCATAATCTTTCCTCACTCTGCTGAACATCACCAAGATCCAACAAGTAACTTTTACAGTCCTATCCATCACTGGGATAACAGGATCTCCTGCTATCATTAGTTTTCAGTTCAAGTGGTAGTAGTCTCTGCTGAAATGCTTAAGGAGATGGATGAAAATCCTATAGGTGACAGGGAAAAGGCAATTCGTAGCATCATACAGGACTCAGTTTAACTGTTTTTCTTTAAGTAAGTCCTGGTTTAAAAACAATGCTTCGCTTTTTAAAGCGATGCTTTGGTTTTTAAAAAATCTTTTCAGATTCAAGCACTGTGAAATATCATTTCTTCCCGAAATGCATCCCCATATGGCACACGTAAGGGACACAGTCATGGACTAGAATTTCTCCACAGAAACCTGTCTCAGTCAATGTACAGATTGAAAAATTAAAATCAGAGCAGCAACCAAAGCCTTCTTCAACAAAGGCCGGCTGGGTTCTGAATGTAAAATTAGTAATTATGCATAATTAAGAAAAAAAAAAATCAAAACACCCAGCAGTTTTCTACAAAGGAAGTCAATTTCAGTTAGTTATTCTTAAAAATATTTTCCCCAAAAAGAAATGAACAGGGGGATACAGACTGACCTTGAAGTGTTACACCATTATCTTCTGTGATATCCAGCAGAAAAAAACCCCCACAAATTATTTTATAGGCACCTGGCTCATTATGTCTTACAAATTAAATCCTCATTTATCTATATGCACCTAACAGTACCTATTCATCGCCTTCACTTAAAAACACATTGCCCTTCTTTCTAGCCTTGTTAATTTCCACATGCTAATTAAATTTAAACTCATAAATGTATCTGTTTAGCATGCATGACTAGATCATCCCTCAATATCCATTATCCACTGTACATTCCAACATGTTTACCTACTGCTTTTGTTTTGGTTTGTTTTGTTTGGATCCATTTCCATCAGTTTAAAGGAGGGAGCTTATGAATTTAAGTTTCCTATTTTGATGCTGAGTGGCTGGATTCTCAGGCTTAGTGCTTTTGTAAACACCTTTGTCTCAACTGACTGTGAGGCAGAGGTATTTTCAGATTATACCATCAGAATATGGAAGAGCAGAATGGGAGAAAAAAATCCTTCTGCAAAGCAGCATATGGAGCATTTCAGCAAAGGTAGAAATTCTTTTTTTCCCCCAGTCCTTCCCACCGCAAAGTCTGGCTAAATACGTTTTCTGGATTCCCTGCTCCACTCGGTTCAAGCAGCAGAGCCCAAACTCATCAGGAAGGGACTGGGACTGTCATGATGGAAAACAGCACCTGAGTTCCAGCCTGACTCCTCTGGCAGGTTTGCAGGATCCAGTCAGGGGGATGACCTGGCAGCCCAGCTGAGCACCACCCTGGTGACCTGACAGGCAGGTAGGTGACCTTCAACTTCTGTACTTGACCCAGCACAGAGCCTTGAAGACAAGTCTCAAATGGAGAAAACCTGAAAGGTCTCTAGAGCCCTGTCCCTGCTCTTGTCCCACACGCTGCCACTGCATCTGCCCAGACTTGCAGCACTGGCCAGCAGCACCCTGGCCTTCTCTGGCTGTCCCTGCAACTGGTTCCCAGACCTCCCCAGCCACCATCTGGCTCTTAGGGGAAGGACAACAAAACACTATTCAAAAAAGCTATTTCTTCTTTGTTTCTGAGCATGTACTAACACCCTGATCTCAGAGCCTGGTCCACTCCACACTCTCCATTTTTGTGTGTTTTGAACTTTTTTGGAATCAACTAATGTCATCAACTTTGGTCTGCAACTTAGTGACTGGGATTTGTTGTCATGGAGGATACTTGTTTATAAAAAATCCTAAGATTTCAACAAACGTTTCTATTTCAAAATAGGAATAAAAATCTGATTTTTAGCAGTGGAGAGCATTATGGGAAAAAATCTGCAAGTTTTGTTTCTCTTCTCTCTCCCTTACTAATATTTCCTTACTGAAATCTGATTTTTTTATACTGAATTACATCAGCCAGGGAGGAGTTCAACCCAGTTTGACATTTCACAGTGCAGGCTGCATATCAACAGTGTTCCCTGCCCTTCACTGAAATTAAGCCTCAGATCTGTCTTAGATTCCTAAAAATCTCATTCCAGGCTGCTCCTTCTCCCCTACCATGCTCTGTGCCCCAGCATGACCACAAAAACCATGACTTCCAGCATAGCTCTTTCAGTCAGAAAGTCAAACTTCCACTAGCAGTGGTCATTGCAGCACTTTTTAGGACACAGATGAATGTTGATTCAATCCAAAAGCTACACAATTTGATTGACATCAAGTACATGTTGAATTACACCAGTTCAATGCGAAAGAGAACCTACCCTCCATTTTCTCTACAAAAAACATGACTGTGCAAAGCCTACTTTTTTCTGCTAAGAAAATGTAGTGAAACACTCCCAGTGCAGAACTGGTACATGTGAAACTGTGATGCTTACTTGGGCAGAACTCAAAAACTTAGGTTTAGCACGCCCCTAATGCATGTCCCCAAAACTACCAAAATATATCACTGCTCACACCAACTTAATGGAAAAGATTCTTGAAAAGAATTCAGGAATATTTCAAGAAGGATGGCTTGACTGATGCATTTAGCTTTGAAGATTACAGGAATGGCCTAGCAGGAAGAAAAGAGCAAATACAGTTCTTGTCAGATGGGCTGGTTTTTCTGCTGGTAAAGTGAGGAGACTCCCACTGTAAGAAATACCTGAGACTCCGTTTGCTGCAAAAGCAGAGGCAGACAATGAAGGCTTCTGGTTCATTTACACGCCACCAATTCAGTGATTTGCTTCGGCACAGGATCTGCAGTGATATTTCATTCACTCTAACACAGACAATCATTATCTGCATGTGGGTGCTGAGAGGACAAGGCGCGAGTGTGGAAATCAAGGTCAAGGAAGCACGGAGAACTCCCTAGTTTATCCCAGGGAACAGTTATTCCATTCTGCAATAATGCAGGTTAACAAATAATGTAATAAAGATTGGCGTGCTGCCAGGATGACTGAATTGATTCCTACACGGCACAGCACAAATCTTTTGATCTCCCCATAAAGAATGGGAAATTATAGCCACAGTGTGTACCTTGCAGGAAAAGCAAATAAAAATGAAATGAACATTTCTAGCAGTTTTGACCTTGCTTTGGGGAATACTGCTTTAAATTTGATTGCCCTGCCCACTTATTATTTCACAAGAAGACACAAGCAAGTCACAAAGACAGTTTTTAGTATTCCCTTTGGTGAGGTAAAAAACTGGATTGTCTTCTCCCACCCACTTTTTTTTTTTCCTTCATTCTTATACTCAACAGAAAAGATCTTATCCAGGCTTTGATTTGATTTTCAAGATTTCTGGTGGGAAATTCTTACAGCAGATATTTTGCTTCCATTGGGGTTTATGGTGCTATTCTGTCTAATTATTTCTGGCATTTTGCCCATCAAATTGTGAGTTTCTTCAAAGGAACGAAATGACAGGAGGCCTCCTTTAGAGCAATCATGGATCGGGTTTGAATTTTGTTGTCTTGGAAACAAGCTAGTTCTTGTCATTGAATATATTCATAAAATAATGGTTGAAACATCACTGATAATAATGGGCTCTTTCCTTGTCAAAATTCATGTTCTGGGGACTTTGTTGCAAGAGGCTCTGTCAAAGAGTTTTTGCAGATGTTGAAGCTAATTTCAACACTTCCATTTAAAATCTCCGGCTCAGGATTCCCGTCTCTCCACACCTGCGGCCAGCTCTGCTCATGGGAGGGGTCAGCAGGGGTTGGGAAATCCCCAGCATTCCTCCACAGCCCAAGGAGCATCACCTAAATGCATCCCTACAACCAAGACACCAAGGCATGAACTCTCCTGGCCCCATTTGTCAGCAACAGATCCAAATCATCTGCGATGAGCACCCAGTATGAATAACTTAGTCTGCATTGTACCAATTAGGTAGAAAAAAGTGGTTTTTCCCCTTGCTTGCTGATATAAGTCCCAAGGTTCAGGGTATTTACACTCTCTGCCAGGGGTCTTACCAGCTTTTTAGCAGGTTCGTCACTTTTCAAACAGATGTATATTGACTGATGAGTAAAACCTGGAGACAGAGGCGCTGTTCTTCAGGAAGACTATTCAAATCAGGAACCCACTGTCTCTCTTTGAGCTTCTGTATCAGTTAATCTGCCTTTGGTTTCAGTTTTTCATATTTCCCTTGGTTTTAAAACCAAGGGAAGAAGAGCCCTTGCATCAAGATGCTGATGATTTCTGAGCAGTGTGAATTAAGCTGAAAACTGTGCAGGACTGACAAACTCCTATGTCTCCCTGAGATGACTTCTGTGTGTGTCTGTGTGGATGTGCATGTGCATGGGTGTATGTGCATAAGTGTGGCACACAAATATGGAGGAAGAGGGGGTGAAGCTTTAAAAGCCACCAGTGGGGACAGATCATAAAAAACTTCTATTCTGCCAACTTGTCCGTGAAGCATTTGGCTGGATATAGTAAACCTGTGGGACGCTTGAGGAAATTAAAACTCTAAATTATTACGAGTGAGACTAGCCATAATAGATCTGCTGTGAGAATCTTACTAGCAGTTTTATGATTTTTTTCTGTCCTTCTCAAATCACTACATAATGACACTCAATACTCAAATGTCTAACAAGGCCATTTAATGTAGCCTGCAGAAGAGGATTCTCCTGTGAAATTTTACTACAGCCTCTTTAGCACAAAGCTTTCTCAGATTATTAGTAATTTGCATTAGATCTATTTAATTTTGAGGAGTGCCAGTTCAGTGACCACATGCATATTAGAGCTTAGCAAGTACATGTGTCTAAAAAGTTACCAAAAGGTCATAGGAATTCTACAAGGCATTTGGGATTTTCAAATTTTCTCTTCATTGCTGCAAGAGAAACCAGCATGAACCTTTTCATGAGGCCAGAGCCTCTCATCTGAGACATGATGAGTTGCAATGCTGTGCAATGCTCATGTCCCTGCAGCAGAATCCTTTTCTGTATATATACTATACAACAGTCTTTTAGCCAAACTTTCCCATTTCACTGTGGAAGAATAGCCTGATGATGGAGGAAATTCCTCCCAAGAACTCTGAGGAAAAAGCACAGCTTTCCTTGCAAGAACTGGTAAGAGCCCACTCTTTCCAAGCAAGAAACACATGGACTGCTGGTTTGACACATACGCTGTCATGGAGTTAGGGGTCATTACAGAAACTCTGTAGCACTTGAAGACAGGGCTAACAGAACAATCAAATAACAAAGGATAGCAGCAAATAAAAGCAATATAAAGAAAGGTCAGTTTTATTTCACAAAGACATTCCTACTTTCTCCTTTTAAAACATCCAGCTTCACGCTTTAAGTTGCTCCCAAAGCCTACGAGAAGTGTAACACCCAAAGGAACAGGCATGATAAACCTTTCTTGAGAACCCAGTTGCCTGGTAGCTGTGTTTCAGCAGAAAGGCCACATCCTGCACCCAGCTTTAAGGTCATGCCTCAGTGGATGTAACAATTGGTCTCAGAGCCATGTAGTCTCGTGACACAAATGCCAGATGATAACTGTTTCTTCACCTTGGTGAGATAGAAAAAAGCCCTGGGAGTGTCTGCTGTCCTGTGCACCAAGGGCACATAAGCTGTACATAGCCTCACCACTTTGTGAGGAATTTTTATGCCTTGACTATTTTACACACATGCAGTATTTCAGACTCCTATCACAGCCACCTGAACACCAGAAAAAATATGATTATACTGGCTCAAGAAAGCAGGAACTTGCCAACAAAATTAGCTCATCCTTGTGAGTCAGACACTCCAATCAAGATTATAGAGTCTGCTACAGTAGGTCTGAGAGAAACACAACTTTACAAGGACAGAGCATTTCAGGCTGTCCCACATCAAGATTCAAAAGGAATTGGTATTATGAGTTGTACTATTGCATTAGTCTGAATGCACACTGAAGCCTGGGAAGGTGAGGAGCAGACGGAAAGGAGAAAACTCTGCAATCTGTTCTTCGTAAGTCAATGATTATGAATCAGTTATCTAATGAAGCAGTAATAGGAATGATGACTAAGTAAAGTAGCTAATAAAGCTAATTTATGTGAAGTTGAAATTTTTAGTACTGTGCATTAAAATAAGCATGATGTCTCAGCATAGTAGGGACAATATTAGTGCTGTTTATACCAAGCACTTGCATTGCTTCAAGATGGTAATACAACCAGATATGCTGAGCTTCTGCACGTCTGATTAAAAGCTTGGTTCTTCAGCACAGACCAGCCTACTGGCCTTTCCATGCCATCCACATTCAGAAGTCCTGGGTGCCAGCGTATCTTCTCAGCCCCACCAGGAAATAGAAGAAACAAATGAAGGGCCTGAGAAGGCAGTTGTTTTTCCTATTACCAGTGTCTCCATTTACCACTTACTTTGCTTTTTTCTTTTTGCCCTTTTTTTTTTTTTTTTTAACTTGAAACCAAACATGAGCATCTTACTAACCTTGACTGGAATGAACCTGACACTCTGCAACACATATAGTGGGCAATAAACTATGGCACATGTAGCATCCCAATACTGCATTTCCATTTTAACTGCTCAGCTATGAGAGTATTTCACTCATACTGTAACTCAAATGATTACAGATTACTTTAATGCAATTTGCTCTTTTTTTGCTTTCATGGACTTTGGAAAATTAATAGACATTAACAAGCTTGCCAGGAAGTTTGAAGGCAGAAACAAATGAAAGTCTTGGGAGTCCAAAACACAAGCTACTTAGCTACTCAAACTATACCCTTCTGAGAGAGGAAATGTGTAGCGTGATATATTTGTTTGCTGTCACCGGCAGGAAGGCCTGCCAGGATATCATCACTGTTCTGGCACATCGTCAAGTTCTCTCCCCACACACAAAGTCAAACCAAAGCCAGAGGCACAAGGACACTCCAAGGCTCTCACTACCTTTGGCTGAGAACACTTTTCCTAGAGAAAAGATAGCTGAGATGATTCAAAAACTAATATTTGAGATAAGACTTCACAGTTCAAGTTCCCAAGCAAAGAATCTGAATCTACCCATCAAGCCATCAGTTCATCCCAGCACCAGAGGTGAAGGGCTCAGCAGTGGGTGCACAGAGAGATTGCATTACTGGCACCCCAAAGGGGCACAGCAGCTGGCAGCTCCCAGCACCAAGACACAGAGGAGCATGTCCAAGAGCCCTGGCCAGACAAAATAGCCCATTTCATCACTAAAGCACACTTTGCATCATCTGCCCCAGAGGGACCAGTGCTTACCATACAGAGTTCCCATGATGCTGAGCACACCAAGGTGCTCGTGCACAGCTGCCTGCAACCCGATGTCCTCGCCACCCTGAAATGACAGCAGGAACTTTAAAAGTTGATTTTTTGTACTGGTATCAAAAGACAGATGATACTTTATTAAGATGCAATTTGTGGGCAAGAAAGATCAACCAAAGGCAGTAGCCAAAGGGGCAATATTTCTGAACACAGGCGTTTTATTGCTTATCATTTCTCCTAACCATTCTCTCTCCCTCTCTGAGCCTCCGCCCATGAAATTGAAAGATTTCTAGTAGAAATGCCTTTGTTGTATCAGCTTTGGAAATATGGATTACACTATTCTGTGAAAAACATTTATTACTCTGAACTGTGACTTGGACATTGTTGCATTTCTAGGGTTATAGATTTTCTTTCAGCTAAACTAAGGCTGTAAGTCACAGTGACAGTTGTAATGTGTGTAATACCACAGTACCAGATTCTATTACATACATATTTTTGCTAGAGGTTTATGATGTTAAAAATATTTCTTTTTTTTCCCGATACCTTTCCCTACCTGTTGTGTAAATATATTGGAACCTATAACAGTGAAGTCAATTTCCAGATGAAATGTGCATGAGAACTAGTAGTTTTTCCTTTTTCAAAAACAACACCCAAGGATGGGGGGAAGGGTATACTGCATAAAACCTAATTATATTCAAGTACAATATTGAATTGTAATAAAAGATGAATGAGAGAAAGTGTGTGTCATTGTGAGGAATGAGGAAGGTTACAGAAAACTGAGACTAGGGAAGGATTTATCATGTGTGATGCTTTAGGCATTGTGTTGAAAGATCTGCAGACTTATTTGCAAGAGTGTTTTACGGGAAAAATAGAGCAGTCTACATAGGAAAGGATTACTATAGATTTTTATCTTTTATATGAGACAAAGATACAAAGATAAAACACTGTTTCTGTTAAAAAAAAAATCTATGGAAGAAGTCCCAGTTGCAATACAGAGGGGGAAACCTTTCAAACTGAGCTCTGAGGCCATCAACTGCATAAATTCAGGGAACAGACAGTTGTTAAAATACAGCTGATCCATAATTTTTAATGTAAGCACAAAAGTGTGCTGGGTTTAAAAAAAAAACACAACTGCAACAACTAGAAAGCTTTCCAGTTTTGCTTGCAAAATCTCAGTGCACATATACATGCAAACAAACCTTTTGCCTGGTTGTTAGAATTCAGTTCTAGTACAGTCATAACACAGCTGTGGAAGCTGGAAAAATAATGGCATTCGGGTTGTATTAGTATGCAAATGGGCATGCCAACACTTCCATTTCACTTCCAGAATTCATCCAGTCTGCACATGTCATGTTTCAAACCAAATAGGGCTGGAAACCAGGAGGGTCAAGTACACCTGACATTCCTCTTCAGCCGTTCCTCCTTAACCTAGCACCCAGCTGGGGCAGTGCAAGGCTGCTCCACCGCCTCTCCCAGCAGAGGTGGGAATAAGATGCTCTAGCACCATTCCTAGCAAGCATGAACCTCCTGTTGACATTATGTTTAACAGCTGCAGAAAGGCTCTGGTTGGGCTGGCCTGTGCACCAGACCCACAGAGTGCATTGGGAGACTAAACTCCCTACCGAGAAGCATGCTTTGCTCTTCCATTGTGCTTCCAACCACAAAGGCCTCTAAAACAGGCATATCTAAATTAAGCTTCAGGAGGTGTTTACCCAGCTCACAAGGGTATTCTGCTCTCTATTTTACAAAAGGAAAAACTGGGTGACTGAGAGGTTAAGTAACTTGCCCACGGTCATTGTGCTGAATCAATTTCAAAACTAGGATTAGACAGAAATTCATTCTGAGCATCTGATCACAGCAACACAGACAGCGTCAACTATTTTTTTCCCAAAAGAAGCTACTTATATGCTAAGCTATTTAGGGTTGAAAGGCAGAAGTAAAGAGCTTATTTGAGAAATGAAGGGATTTGTTTTTAAGGAGTTTAAATTCGAGGAAGAAAGAAACAGGAAGCCACTGTACAACATCCCCTTCAGAGGTGGAGCCTCCCCTTGGGTACCCACCAGCTAGCTAATGTAGTCCTTAACCCCGAGGGCTGCACAGATTGTCCACGTGTCGAAGTCCAAACTATAGCACCCTAAAAACAGCCACTGTAGTAGGAAGGACAGGTTCCACCCCTCAGGGCTCTGCATCCCCACACATCCCAGTGAAGGGAAGAATGGGGCCATGACATCCAGCCTCCACCTCCAGCTCCCACACAGCAGCTTCCCCAATGGCACTGGGCAGGTTGGAGCAATGCCAGCAGCCTCCCAGCCCATGACAGCTAAGAGCCAGGATGGAGAATCTCCCCTCACCCTCTCTCCCCACCCCATCACAGCTGTTCGAATGGCATGGGGGCACTGACATTTCAGTCCCCTTCTGGAAACTCCACTGCATTCTGATTTTTCTGTGTGGAATTAAAAATAACATTAGGAAAGAAGGCTTACCAACCACAGAAACTCAATTAATGGGGCTGTCAAAGCTCTGGCAGACTTCAGTGCCACCAGGATTTCAGATGCAATCCCCATGACAACTTTAGCCTGACCCTTCTGTACATATGAGCTATGATAATGTCTACACAGCTTTAAAAATACTTCCTTGTTTTAACCACAGGCAAGTGCATCCGGGCCCTTTCCCACAATGGATCACATTAAAGGGGATGTAGCACACCCTTCTGAGCTGCTACACAGCCTTTTATCTCATCTGCAGTCTCAGAGAATCCAAAGCTTCAGCTGGGATTGAATGAGTTGCATGAGCTATTAGGGGAAGAGAAGATAAGGGTCACTAGAACAACAAATGCCCACTATGTTCTGCTGCTAGTAAATTCATGTCTATTAATTGCAATAAAGTATCGGGTTATACGAGCAAAGTGACACACAAGAAGTTCTCAGAAAAATAGGTAATGACAGGAAAAACAATCAGGCTACAGGTTTTGTTTGCCACTCCCCCGGAGACTATGTAAATTGAAGCATTTTTTCTTATGCACAGAGTGGCACCATGTAAAGAACAGAATTTGCAAAACTGCTGAGAGTCATATGGAGTATGAACACGCACTACAATTACAGAACCAACTTTTAACTGCCAGCAACAGGAGTGACTCCAACAGCAACACCAGCAAATGCAGTGATGCCTTGAGGCCTGGCTGGGACCAGCATCCCATCATCCCCATTCATGTATGCCCACAGAAGGACATTCTTAATC
Organism: Corvus kubaryi; assembly: GCF_017639235.1. Lineage (NCBI taxonomy): Eukaryota > Metazoa > Chordata > Aves > Passeriformes > Corvidae > Corvus > Corvus kubaryi. Next base: position 11,396,913 of record NW_024582054.1, read on the forward strand.
TAAACAGCATCTCATCCAAAGATACATTCAGAGATCTACCCTCTTCTGCTGGAGTGTTTTGAGAAATACCAGTGTTAACAAACACCTAACAGACAGGAGTTGGCTTGCTTTATGTATTCTGGAAAACATGTGGGAACTTTTTGAAAACTTTAGTCCCTAAAGTGAAACTTCCCATATGTTTAATTTGTTCTTAGGCAGACTTTACTTCGTGTTTTGCAAAACTCTTTTGGAATTACAGAAAAGCAAAGTACCTTACCATTTTTCTGTGCAAGTAGTGTTTTAGATATTGGCCTATGTGCAGTTCAAAAAGGGGCTGTGAGATTACAGGCTGAGCTCCACAGGTTAACTAACAGGTTTAATAGCTCAGCTGTAATGTTACATTAACATTGATTTTTGTACTTAACAGCCTACTGAAGTCTAGAGCACTGGCACAAATTCATTCAATTTTCCTTTTGTCACAGAAAATCTCCCAGTTTCACCCCCTTCTGCTGGCTTTGCCTATGTGGCCATCACCACCACTCTGCTTGTTCCAAAAGAGAAATCCATGCACATCATGGTTCAGCTGTGCTGCTACCAGCATTGGCCAGGCTGGTGCAATGGAGGTGTCTCCCTGGTGATGGCAGCACAAATGCTGTCTGAGAGTGTAATTTAGAGTGGTGTTACATCCTTTGTGCAGCTCCTGACCACAGCACACAGGAACAGACCAAATAACTTGTTCAAGGTCACACTAAGAAGCAGTGACGTGGCCAGGATTGACCCTAATGCAGAGCTTCAGGTGGACCCCCCAAAGGCCTAGACCACCTTCATGCTGCCCTTTGAGGTGCCCACACAGGCTAAGCTCTGCCTTCACCCATTTATTTGGGGAACAAATGGCAGAGAGGATGTTTTCCAAACCAGACATCTTGAAAAGAGCTTTCTTCTGGATCCTAAGAGCCAGCCCCAGGAGTCAATCCAGATCAATAAGTCTAACAAGCTTTTGGAAGCCTTTTCTTCCAACAAAAGGCTTTCGGCAAGGGAGGAGACAAGACACACACAAAAACAACACAGAAGTCATACGTGCTCAACAGAAAAGAGCAGAAAGAAATTGCACAGCACTAGGCAAGAGAGACCAACTGTGAGGAGATCAGAGTGTGCCATGGTGCTCCCCAGCAGTCATGCGTAGCTGGACTGGTTAAATTCACTTTCCGTAACAGGGTGTTATTTGTGAAAGCTTTCAGCGGGGAGTGATCTGCAGACACCTTATTATAAACTTCTGCAGAGGTGAAGTCAGTGTTGAAAAGCACTTCTCATTCTGTCTTCTTCCTGCCTGCCTTGTTCCTCACATATCATTTTCTTTTATCAAAATGGATGGCAGTATCAAAATTGAAAGGAAGTAGAAGCTGTGAAAATAACAGACCCAGGAAAAGAATTTTTAATTTTGCCTCAATTTCTTTGATGATGAAACCAGTGTTGAATATTAAACAAGTCCTGAGAGTTGAACATCAAGAATAGCTGGAAGTTTTGCTTCTGTCAGAAATGTGAACAGAATTCCTCTATGGCCTACTTCAGCTTGTTATTCACATACAGATAAAACTCTCCTCAGCTTCCCTGGACAGATCCTGCTGTGCTGTGTCCATGCCCCCATCCTTGGACTTCCCTGTGGCATCAGTGTTTCGGTGTTTTAACCAGAAAGGGTACGGGGTTTTCCTCCATTTAAAACCAGGGTAGATTTTTATTCCAATACTTAAAAATAATTTTGAGAAATTTATTCAGTAAATGAAAAAAACCTTTAAAAATACTATGATAATGATTATCATTCTGTTTGGCTTATAAGAACTTAAATTACACTTTAAGGCCTAAGGGCAAAGGAAAACAAATAACATTTTTCTTTTTGACAAAACCCAAAACCATAGTGGAAGACGTTTTCCAAACTAGATTACAGTAATGGTCTCTTCTAGCCCTAAAAACCTCTGAGTCTCCCTTGATGTGATTAATAATAAAATTGTATCTAGGGCAAACAAAACAAAAAGCTCCACTTTGCCAGCCCTGTGCAGGGATGGTAGCAATTTATGAAACCTGAAGCGGAAACACTACCAGAGGCAAAGTGACTGCTTCCCAGGAGTGTGGCAGGATCCTGCTGGACAGGCAAGCTGCTTCTCCCAGCATGGAGCAGGGGCAGCAAGGGGAGACACGGACGTCACTTGGTCCTGGGATGGGTACGGAGCCACTCACTGATGGTGGGTGAGGAGAGGACTTAGTTGGACAAGACGTCCCACATGCTTCCCAACACAAGGGGTTTGAAATTACAGAACCTGTCTTATTTTTTGCTTTTCTTTTTAAGTTGGAAGGTTTACAGTAACATCAATGTCTCATTACTGAATCTAACTCTGGAAATTTAATCCTTTCTCTTTTATAGGCACTTCCAAAGACTAGAGAAAACTTTAGATGAGAACACTGGGCTCCTCACAGATTGTGTCAGTGCAGCCTGGCTTGCCTAAGGATGATAAACTCTAGTTTATTCTAGTTCTAACAATCTCTCTTTTGATTTTATCTTTCCACACACAAGAAACAGATAAAACTATTTCCTCCTATTTAAAAACAGAATAGTGTTTCTTTGTTATTCAATAGACAAGCTCTTTGTCATAAAAAAACCCAGCACAAATCTTAACTTTTCTGCATTGCTTGATTATCGCAAATAACCAGAGAAAAACCTACTGGCCTCCTATCACCTTGAACATTAGGTTTCATCTTTGCCAATATTTCCGGTTGCATTGCATGTTAAGGGTCTTAATAAAAACATCACTTATTCATTTTTAATCCAACTTCCTGAAGCGATGCAGTTGATATGACTGTGCTGCCTGAATTTCCAAGTTCTACTTCCTTCCAGTAATGTCAAACCTGTTGTCCAGTTTTAACCAAATCTGACAAGAGCGTACTGCTTCTGCTAGAACAAATTTCTAGTGGGAACAAAACTATCACTGGATGTCAGAAAATCTACACTGGAGATATTTTATACATGCTGTAACTACAGGACAAGTTTTGATCAATCTCTGCACTCCGTTGGACAGGATAGAGCCTCACCATGAGATGCAAATGAAGTGCAACAAATTCCACTGCTCACTGACCTCGCAACACAAGGACTGCAATGGAGAGTCCCACTCTACTCCCCCTGTGCAGGTGGGAAGCACCCAGGAGGCACCAAGTCCTCCTCTTCTCACCATCCAACCTGTTCAGGGTCAGAAGATCCTATTTACCAACATTCTCTCCACTGCCATCAGAAAGGCTTTTTAGTCTCATGGAGGGCTTTTCACATGTCACTGTTAGGAAATACAAAGACTGGGCAGGGACTTCTATGGACAATTAAAATCTGACCACGTTTGGTTGTGTCCACCAGCAGGAGTGATGGTGAGATGTGTGCCCAGCACTCACCAGAAACATCTGCAGCACTCAGGAGCAAAGGCAAGCGAAACAAATAACCCAAGGACCATGCTGCCAGGGGAAATCGCACAGGCCAGCTGCAGGCGATCGTGGCCGACCCCAGTGGTCCCTCTGTGGAAAGCAGCCCATGACTCAGGACCAAAGCCCAGCCAGGCTCTCTCCAGCATGGCCCAGTGACCCACGCTGCAGAGGTTGAGGAGCCAGAGCCATCAGGATGAGCCTACTGCCTCTGTCCAAAGTCCCTTTTTTAGCTTTCCCTCTCTCCCTGAACTGCTGACTTTCCTGTGCATCCTGCCAGGCACCAAACCATCTTGCTGGCTGCTCTGTGCTGTGAGCAGGAGAGAAAGCAGCAGCATGACCACCACGCTTTTCCACTGGCAGTGCTCACATGGTACAGCACATTAACCAAGCAGCAGTAAGCCAGGGCCTGCAACAACAAACATCCTTTGACAAGGAGATGGGGATCAGTGGATATCAGAGGCAGGGTGGCCCAGAGGCAGCAGATGGGCAACAGCTCAGGAGAAAGCTGCCTGCAATCCTCATGCAGATGCAGAAACTGAACAAGTGAGAAGGCTCTCAACAAGCTTGTACAAGGGAATTAGATGAGGAGGATCTCAGCAAGTCTCCTGCCCTAATTCTATTTCAGTCTCTGGAGAGCACTGGGATAGTGTCATGGTTTAACCCCATACAGCAACCAAGCCCTGTGCAGCCACCTTCTCACTCCCCTGCCAGCAAGACTGGGGAGAGAATTGGCAGGGTAAAAGCTAGGAAACTTGTGGATTGAGATAAAGACAGTTTAACAGAAGACTAAAAACTATGCAGACAAGCAAAGGAAAACAAGGAATTTATTCACTACTTCCCACAGGTGTGGGCAGGCAGATGTTCAGCCATCTCCAGGAGAGCAGGGCCCCATCACACATAACGGTGACTTGGGAAGCCAAATCGCGTCACTCCAAATGTCTCTCCCTTCCTCCTTCTTCCCCTCATTTTATATAGTGAGCATGATGTTTTATGTTTTGGAATATCCATTTGGTCAGTTTGTGTCACCTGTCCCAGCTGTGTCTCCTCCCAGCCTGCCATGTACCCCCAGCCCCCTTGCCAGCATGGCAGAAAAGGCCTTGGCTCTGTGTAAGCCCTGCTTAGCAAAAACAAAAACATCTCTATATTATCAACCCTGTGTTCAGCACAAATCCAAAACACAGCCCCATACCAGCCACTGTGAAGAAAGTTAACTCCACCCCATCTGAAACTAGCACAGATGGCTGCCCTGCCTTTGACACAGCCACTTTGTCGCAGAGCACTACTAAATCATCCCATTGCAAAACTGGAGAAGACACTTCTCCACTGTCTTGCATCAAGTGTGGCAGGGGCTAAAACAGAAAAACCAAATGCTGTCAGAGCTGCTCCCCCACTTCTCCTCACCAGTTCTCACACCTTTACCCTTGCACCAGTGTCCCACTGTACCAATAGGCTTTGACCACTCTTTGGGACCCAACACAACTGTTTCGAGCAATTGTGCTTACTGTAAGTTCATTTGCCAAATACCTTCCATTTCGGCTGTGACTAGAGGAAACAAAATCCCAGACAACCAAGCCTCCTGATGACACGGCACGGGAGCACTGGCCAGGAGCTCGGCAGGACAGACAGTCTCTAAAGCAGCACGTCGGCACCAGTACAAGTTCTCCACCCAAATAACAAACTGCTGGTGAGAAAACAGGCAACTCCAGTGCACCCAAAGGACACGCAGGAGCAGCTGATGAAGGGGGTTTTGCACAATACATAATCAGAGCACAAAGGAGACTGATCCTTCCGCTAGAATATAGCCTGACAGTCCCCAAACCGTGTGCACAATTTTGGCCTTTGTTGTCAGGAACAGTTATTTAAAGGGCTGACAGACCAGCTTGAGTTGTGCTGTATTGCCCCCTGCAGCCCACGGGTTGCATCGTCCTCAGCACAGGGCTGGCCTCACATTATGGCACGGTGCATAAAATTAATCCCCGAGAAAAGGCTCTGCAATCATTTTAATAACATTTTCCTTCCTGGCTGTAACCACAGAAAGCTGGTTTGCTTGTTTGTTTCCATATGATTCTATTTGATTGCAAGGGGAGCTTGGCAAAAGAAATTACCTTTTAAGAAACACTACAGTCTCATGTAGCCTTTTCTTCTGCTTGTGGACAGCGAACACCTTTTCCTAGGTATTTCCTCTCTTTTCACAATATGAAAAGTTGTGGAAAGAGAGGGGAAAAGAGGAAGGAGACAAAGAATAGGTGTTAAAATATTTTCTAATTCCCCCAAGCAAATGAAACAGCAGAGCAAAGGAGATGTCGAAAGAAGGTGCTTTTTCCCTCTCCACACACTTCAAAGATACTTACCCTTGTTTAAAAGATACAGTGCAGGCAGCCAGAGACAACTTTGAAGAGTGCACAGAGCACAGATGTGGAGAAAACCAGGGTAGGCTCTATTTAGCTTAGCAGCAAAAGCAGTACCAGATAATCAGTTATTTTACTCATGTACTTATGTCTCTGCCTCACCACACTGCTGTGAAACTTTTGAAGTATCGTGGTTTACTTGCTAGTAAATGCTGGACTTCAAAGGAATAGGAAATGGATGCTGAATGGCAAAGTGACCTTTTATTACTCCAGCTACAGTTTGTAACCTGGAACGTGACAGAACATTTTTCATTCTATTTTAACAAAAAAAATCCCACAAAGGATCGCACCTTCAAAGCAGCTTCAGTCCAAACATTACAGAGCAGTTTTGACAAGATACCAAAGTATATTTTCTAGTTCTAGTCACGCAACATGGACTGGGGTGACAGGAGGTTACAGCTCATTGAAGAAGTCTCTTTCTGGCTTCATTAGCTGTCATTATAGGCTCTTTTCTGGCCTCAGATATTGCCCTCTCACTGTCTCCAGATGTTTTCACTGGCAGAAGCAATCTTCAATTTCTGTAGGTAAGTGGCTGCCACTGGGCAAGGTGGGTAACAGGTCTCCTCTAATTTCAATCTTCACAACCCAGTGGTACATATCAAAATTTGGTGGCCATTTTGGAAATGTGATGAATGATATTGTCTCTTAGGAATAGTCTCACCATGAGAATAGCCACCATTATAACATCTTTTGTTCATGTGTTTCGTGAATTTCCCTTCGGCTTTGTAATGCAAAAAGGTTCTGGCAGAGACTTGAGATGAGCTATTTAGTTGAGGCTTCACAGTCCTACCAAATGAAAGCAAAAGAGTAGCCTCAGATTGCAAAACAGGGTTCATAAGGTATACCAAGTCACCAATATTTATATTTATACAATATTTATATTACCTTGGGCACTGATTAGCCTGGAAAGTAATACAGGGTCTATCAGTGCATCAATGCAACCCAGGAAGGACAGTGACGATTTGTGCTAACACACCCAAACTATGTTGGTTAAAAAGCACTAACAGGGAAGATCCCATCACTACTTAGACTTGGGTTCCTGGCTCTAAGTCTTGGCAGAATTTCTAGTCTGGGAAAAACAAAATGAACAGATGTGATGCTTATCACATCACCATCACTTACATGATATTAAAATACAGCACTCTTGCCCTGTTTTGGCATGCTTGGGTGTCCCTAGGCAGCAAGAGCTAAAGAAAGGCAGGGGATTCAGCTCCCCATGTCATACCCAGCACAGTCAATCCTGGCATCTCTCCTTGCAGGTCCCTGTTCACAGAGGCTGGGACTCCCCAAAACCTCCCCCAGGCTCAGATGAGATCTTTGATCCACCTTCACCTCCTACCACTCAGCCCCGCTCCAGCCATTTCTTTATCTTTGAGATAAAGGCTGCAGGGCCTGATCAAATCCTCTTATGCCAAGGATGCAGAGGGAATGAAAATGTATTCAGCAGCAAAGTAAGTGTGGAAGGACTTTGGAGAACAGGAAGAGTGAACTGCAGCATCTATATGATAACAAGCAAGGCCAAGCTGATGAAACACATTGGCAAAGAGTAGTCAGGACACAGGAAATAAAAGAAAGAGAAAGAGAAAAGCCAAAGAAGGAGAAGTGAAAAAATATTAGAACTAAAAGGGAAAATATTCAGCCATTTGAAAATGAAGAGAAACCTAACTGGAAAGAAACATATGCTAGGAATAGGTGAGAGAAACAGGAAAAATGGATAAAAGATCACAATCAGAAATTTACACAAATTCCATAGTGAAGTGGGAGACTGAATGAAATACTCAACAAAGCAAAATATTAACAATACTGGCACCATATCCTATAACCATCTCAGGTGTATTATGATGTGACCGAATGAGGGCCTATTTCCTTCTGCTTTTCCAGAAACTGAGAAAAATACATGATAGTGCGGACAGACACTCCTGACCAGGCAGAAAAGAAAACCCAATGCTTAGGAGGATGAGTCAGGACAGGTAACTTTACCATGTTCTTTTCCTCATCCGTAACAAATGGATTTAGCACAGAAAGGAAAACGGAAAGAAAATATAATTGGGTGAAAGGAAAGGCAGGGGGATCTAGAAAAAGAAAAGTATGGCTAAAAGAACAGGGCAAGAACTACTCAGGATAGACATAATGGATTTTAAATCCTATCAACATTTCAATATGGCACTTTAGAAAAAAACACTGAGTTTAATAATCCCATCTGTGAATTTCATTTCCCTTAGCTTGAGAGGTTCAAAAGTTCCTCAAAGGTTGCTCTGATGATATCCTTGCTTGACCCTGAAACATCTCAGCTTCCTCCCAACTGGATCTAAGGGTCTCCATCATCGTTGAGAGGGAGGTGGGTACATACCTAGTAACAAAAAAGTTGCATGGGTAGTTTTAAAAAATTCCAGATGAGCTACTCAAAGAGAAGAGCTGGAGAAACCCACCTCCCTGATGCAAAGAAATAAGAGAAGGCCACACTGCCTACACCACCTACAAGCTGAAACCAAAGAGTAGAAACTCCACTCCCCACTTAGTCTGTGTTTTCTAGAGAAATAAATTTTAAAGTGTATTTCTCTCCACCTGGTGAGGAATAAAGCCAGAATTTTGGCTGAACGTCAGAAAATTTGTAAACGCAAGCATGGAGCCTCCATAACCAGCTTAAACCAAGGTTTCCTTCCAAGCATGCTGATACAGAGAGTGTGTGGGAGACAAATTTAGACATCAAACAAGGGCCTGCACAGTAGAAATCCATCTGGCTACACTCAAAAATGGGCATTCACTGACTCAGACGTGCTTTTACATTATATACTAAGCCATTTGGACGACAGTAAAACTGAGCCAGTCAGAAACATCATCATGTTTATATCTGCCAGTTCTGCCAGGACAAAGTTGGTACATCATTTATGAGCGTTCAGCATTCTGCAAGGCTCACAATATGGGAAATTTATCTACGGCCTCCTGTACATAAATAAATATTGCATTATCTCCTACACTGGTACTACTGATATTGTATGGGAACAGATTTTGTCTTCCATCAGCAGACTGGTGGAATTTAATAACATTTGTGGTCATCCCATCCAACTGAAAAGACACATCACACCCATCAAACTGAATGGCTCATCATCAGCTGTATATATAAATCTGAGAGAGCCGCAAACAGCAAAAGAGGGATGGAATCTTTTATTGAACAGGGATACATTTTTCTCTGACAAATGGGAGTTTCCAGGGACTTAGAATTTGTCAGTTGTGCACCAATAGTGTGCTCAGTATTGCACATGATTCAATGAGAAGATGGGCCTGATGAGTGTGCAATCCAAGGTACTGAATTTTGGAAATGCTCTGGTTGAAATATTCACAGGCATAAAATTAATATGAGGTGTCTGGTGTATTGGGTGATGTCTAATGTCCATGGAGATACAAAGCAAGTGGAACATAACATGAAATTCAGAAGAACTACCATCATGGTTTTGCAGTCTGGAGGCTTCTCTAATAGCAACTGATACCAGCAGCAGGTAACTAGCTGTCATCAGATACGCAGCAGCAGTCAGTGTCTCCAAGGCTTTCTTTCAGTGTATATGACGACTTTTTTCCCCTCAGTAACTAACAAGTCCTTCCTCTACAGGACAAACTATATTGGCCAAAAGACTGCAAACCAGTTCATGGCGCTCTGCCTAGGACTATGTGGCCATTAGACATTACCTAAAGTTTGTGGCAAGTTCCTGCTTCCCACATGTAGGTTCAAACATTTTAGCCCTGGAGCTTCCAAGTAGTACCTCAGCTGTGGTATTTCCCCACTACTTCCATGTAGCATTTTAAGACATCTCAAATACTCCCATGACTGCACATTCTGGTTTAGATGGCAGCACCATTTCTCTTTGAATGTCTTCCCAACACCCCCAACACTCCTCAGAAGGGGACAGTACCTGCTGTGTTCCCACCTTCTCTCTCTCTCATCAGGGACTGAATTTGGTCCTAACCCAGGTCTGGGATCCCTGGGAAGCCAGAGGGACAGTTACTCTTCCATGAGATCCCACTGAGGTACTCACATTTGGCCAAAGTCTCACCAAATCTCTCCCTTAATATTTTCTTGATTCTAGGTCCACTTTCAGCCATCCAAAGACTTGTCTTTTGCCTCCTGCTTCTTTGCTGTAGGCCACTGCCTATAAGAGGAAACTCAGAAGCAGAAAATGAGGTAGAGGTTCTGCCATAGAGCCTGAGAGGTTCCTAGGGCCAGAAGAACAGTGCCATGGAAACAGCCAAAGCACAGCCAGCAGCTGCCTGTGCATGGGGAGCAGAAACCAGAATGAGGGAAGGAGACCAGAAGATGTAAAAGTGATGCAGAGCTTTAGGAAACACCCAGTCCTAAGAAAATCCCTGACCAGGCATCCTTTGAGTTCAGAGGAAGTATGATTTCACTCCAGTTGCCACTCTGGCACATGACTGCAAAAGATACTGTGCTCCCTTCCTCTGCAGCAAAATCTCACCTATTAGAACTACTCTGAAGAGCTGCTCTATTTACCCTGCTCTGGGTGCTGTGCCTTATTTTGATCTCTGTTCTTTGCATGAAGAGTAGAGTACAGTACCTGAACACAGAGTTCATAGAAATGAAGTCTGTGTAAAGTCTAAGGCGTTACAATAAAAGCAGAGCACATCTCAGGTGTAAGAACCTGTTCGTAGCTGATGCAAACTAATAGGAGCCAGGTAAACTTCCAGCAGTTTCCCCACAATCCTCCAACTCTCTTCTGCAGTTATGTGAAGATATCAGAAAGGCTGCTGAAATTTGATAATACAATAAATCTGTTTTTAAAAGAGGCTGAGTTCTGGGATCATCCCCATTTCCTTTGGAAATCCCATGTGTTATTTCTGAACCTGCAAACACCATTATGTTTTTTTTAATTTAATTAACTTCCAATAAAGCTGCTTATACTGGAAACAATAAAATTCTTTCTACCATGTCACTCTCCCTTCTTTAACACACACACAAAACACACAGAAGCCTCAAGAAAGAGCCAGGCACTCTAAGAATAAAAGAAATAACCAAATACCACCAAATATTTAATTTTCTATGCCAGAAATGAGAAACAGGTGTAATTAAAATAACACTTTTTAAATTAAGTGACCTCTCTTGACCAACCATCTGTGAATAATTCAGATTTTTTTTCCCATTATTACTGCAAAATTAAAACTAGGGCATATAAATGATGAGATCCTCTTTAACTATCTTTAAGCACCAGCAATATATATTTTCCACCAGTTAAAATCCTTAATGATACCAAAAATCTGTCAAGCATAACTCCCCCAATTCATTTGCCTGAAACCATCAATATTTTATCATGCATTTGCAGTTGGCTTTAATTTAACAGTCCAGGTTACTAATCAAACAAAACACCCAAGTCATTAAAAGTTAGCGTGCCATTTAGAAAGTGCATTTCACGTTTATTAAAATATCTTTCATGGAGCCATTAGAAGGCTAAAGTTTTAATTACAATCAGATATTTAGTTCTACTTCAGTTATGCTTTTGGCACTCTCTTGCAACTGCCTTGATTAATCTTCCAGACAGAGCTCATCCATTACCTCCTGAAATTATTTTCCTCTTAACTTCTTCATAATTCATCTTTTTTCTTCCCCCCTCCAAACATGTAAGATGCATTAAAAAGGTGTGCACAATACCTGCCTGAAAGACAAGTCATTAGAAAGATTCCATTTCAAATGCAATTTATTCTCAAAAGTACCAAATAGCCATAATTCAAACAGATGTATTGAAATTGAAATGTAGGTTTTCTTGTCTTTGTTGTCATTTTAACTATTTTCCTACAAATGAGAGACTAATCTGTGCCATTCTTTCTCCTGTCTCAGGTTTTGAAATATACAGTTCAGCTGAATTTTGCCTGAGTAATTCTGGGGGCACCTCAAGCTCACACACAGTCTCTGTCATAGAAAATTTTCCATTTTTTTTCCTCCTCTTTAATATAATGGTCATAGTGCAATACATTTTACCAAACTTCTGTGCTGAGACCATTTCAATGGCTCTTTTCTATCCATTTTAACTAACATCATGTGGGACCTCAGTCAGGAGTAATGAGAAAATACTCTCATGTTGACTGATATTTTAGAGCTACAACAGACACCTACACTATGTTTTGCAAAGTTTCACCCTAAATGGATGTAAAATTTCAAGGACTGAGGAAACAAATTTGGAGGAAGGAATCGGGCCTAGAGATCCCTCTCATCTCCAGCTGAGCTTTCACATTTCCCCTGGATCTGGAGTAGAGACAGATTCAAATCACCTAAACTCTACATTTCTCATTCTGCATGCTTTTTTTGCTGGAGGTATAGACATATTTGGATTACACACACAAAAGCAAAGCCTTGAAGAAACCCAAACGGACAGCTGAAGATCAGGTTTGTCACCCACTGCTTTAGATTCTTAGGTACATTGGATACTACAGCCCCTTCTCCAGGGCTCAACCTCATCCTTGGATTGAACAGGAGCAGAGAATGGTCTTCTCAGACTCTGTTATGCATCATCATCCTTTAATTTATCCATAGCTGCAGTAAGTCTACTGAGATACAGACTGGAGAGATCTTGCCAGACCTCAAACAGCTGTTTCCTCCCCCACAGCTGCCCACTGCCTACTTCCAGGAGTCTCCTGGGGAGAACAGGCTGGCCTAACCCCATGCCCAGAGCCAGACCAGGAGCCAGATATCATCGGGGAGAGGTTTAGCCATGCTCCCAGCAGAAGGCTCACAACAGCACCACATAAACCCTTAATATGTCTCTCCTCCTTCACCAGCTGGATCCAGGGTCACATCGACCTGCATGAGGAAAACCTCTATGACCATGTTGGTCTGAACCAAACACAAGTCGACATCTCTCCTACAACAGCATCTCACTACAACGTTGAAGCCTGGTATTTCACACCAGCAGAAATCATATGGTGGGAGGCAGGGAATAGAAGGGATTCAAATAAAGGCCTCTACCCTCATTCATGTGGTCATCAGAATTGGCTCCAAGCAGACTTGGGAAGAGAGCAGCAGAAGCATTTCAAGACAAATCTCAAGCACTTAGGCAGCAAAATGGGAGATGCTTCAAGAGTCTCTCTACATGGCCCTTGTACAGCACTGTCTGTGTTGTACTGAAAAGCCTGCCTTCATTGTCTTCTGTGCTGGAGATTATTGATTTCTTTCTTTTGAACCTATCCAATCCATTTTTTAATTGAAAAATACAGCAAATTGCTTTAAGCAGATCTGTTTAAAGCAGGTTTAAAGGGGTTTTGAAAATTTAAGTTAAGAAATGGGAGCATATACGGAGCAGGGAGGGAGATGGGGAATTACAGGAACAGATTAATGGGATACTGTGGTTACCAGTAACCGCAGGTCTCTGATGCCTGTCACATACTCCACATGGACCAAGGAATTACAGGAAGAGCAGAGCTATTTCCAAAAGAAAAGGAAACAAGTAGATTGGGCTGAACGATGTCCAGGTTTGGAACAGACCCTGCACAAAACTGCTCATGTTTAGAATTAGAAAAGGGTCTTTCTGCTGTCCCCATGTTTCAGTGTGAGATGGATGCGTTGGAGAGAGCAGCAGGCTGACGCTGCCGGAGTGTTCCGAAGCGAAGCCCGGTGCCGCAGCACCATCTAGTGCCAGCTGTGAAAAGCAGGGAGGAGACGCAGTCATTTTCCAAGCTGCCCAGAGAGAGCCGTGTTCCCTAAAGCCAGACCCTGCTGAAGAATGAGCCTGTAGATCAATTTAGGCATGAGACTTCCAGGTGAGCCAAGCAAAATTCTGGCTCAGGATGTGGAGCACGGGGCTCCAGCAAGAGAAACACTAGAAAACCCAGGGCCCTTTGCAGTTTTTCACAAAAGTGAATGGCAAAAGTTTTGGTTCTGACACTGATTACACAGTATTCAACTGTATCAGGAAAAGGATTTGTATCACTGAGCCTCCTAGATGCTCGGTTTTTCTTTCCTTTAACTTCTTGAAGATTGTGTTCCAATCATGTTTTGGTGTTTGAGACCTTGTCATTACATAAATTGGTTAGATTTACTCCCCAGCAGAACACTGAGCAATAATAAACTGAAATTATGTTTAAGATCCTCTCCACCTAGGACATAAAAGACAATTTCTGCAAGAGGAACCATTTAAGAGAAGCCAAGGACAGGCCCTTACCAATACACATTCTGAAATCCTGTCCTCACTGGAGTACAATGAGTGTAACTGCTGATTTCAATGGAACTATGATTTCTTTCAATCCTCCTACATCTCATCATGGCAAGTGCCAGATGCTGATATAACTTAACTGAAGCCTCCTGTCATATGTACTGCACTTCACTAAATTCAGAGGTGTGCCAAAAAATGCAATCTACTGGAGCTATAGGCAGCATGATAGAGCTGAACGTAGGAAGAAAACTGACTGCCTTTCACACAGGGCTTCAGTATTGACAGCTGATTGCTGTACTTCACTTAAGTGAAACAAAATCTTCAGAGAAGCATATTGACTAGTCTATGCATAAAAATCATTCCATAGCTATAAAGCTGGAAAACACAGACTTTTCCTGACAGCAATATTCTTCTGTCCCTTAAGAGGGCTAGGCCTCAAGGAGACGATACTTTAATTACTAAAATTTTATTTTTCTCTAAAAAGTATCTTCATTTTCTTGTAAGTAGCTGAATAAGGACTGCTAAACCAACTGGAGGTGGATTTATTCCTCTGCTTATAGAGCATCTTTCCAATTTGGCCCTTATCGCTGCAGATTTTGAGCACCATAATAGTGAAAAAAATAACATTATTGACGGTAGTATTTTAATAATAATAAATGTTGATTTAAAAAAACCCAAAACTAAACATAATAACCAGAGACCAATAAAAATGCCAGTTGCTCTTTTGCCATAGGTGAGATATACTAAAAGGAGTGGAAAGCATCAGTTCTTCTTTCTTTACCTCTTATCTTTGGTGGTAAGAGTAAAGGAATTTAACACAAAAACAAGGGAAAAATCTAATGTGGAACTAATGCAACATTTACCACTTATTATCTGATTATTGTCTCTGATGATATTTCTGCTTCTCTAATCTTTAATCTTCTTGTATGTAGATTGAAAGACCTTCAGGGCTAGATGTCTACATGTCTGCGTAACATCTAAACAGTCAGATCCTGATCCTCCCTCTAGCCTCCAGAAATTTATGAAATTAAAATATACAAGTGATAAGAGTCTCTGAGCTTGACTCACCAAAGAATTTGGGAAATACAGTACTTAGTTTCCCAGCACTCCTAGGTACTTTGCCAGCTTGCAGAACTGGGAGTCCTAAATCAGGTGCTCAGGTTCTGCTGGCCTGGGCAGAAGCAATTGCAGCATGGATGACAGACCAGTGCCAACACATTACCAAGAATATGTTAGTCAGGAACTGGATGATCTTGAAGGTCTCTTCCAACCTTGATGATTCTATTATTCTATGAAGCATTAATGGGACCCTGCAGGTCTCCACACCTCCCTGACAAATCTGCAGCTATTTTAGGTGTCTGATGACAAGCTCAACAGAGCCATGAGCATGCACATTACCCCAGAGCACGCACAGTCACAGATTTTCTCTGTGTTTTATATTGGCTCAAACAGTTTTGTCACTAAATATCAAATTATGTCTAAAAAGGAGGTACTGAGCCCAGGAGCCCAGGTGCTGCTCAAGCAGAGCAGTGCTGTTCCACAGCCCCACAACTTCTGCCTTGTACAGGGCATGGACATGCAAGTAGGTGTCATGAGGTGGGAGATACAAAAGAGAATTGCATATTTAAACCAGAGACCTGCTATAAGAAGCACTGCCCCTCTCTGGTCTGGATGCACAACCTTCAGCTCTCCCCTACATTAAGGAGCTAACCCTTTATGATGGACCCATGGCCACAAGTCACACCTACCAAAGAGAGATTTTGGTACAGCTTCCCTCATGTCCCTTGTGAATTCAAACTCACATGTCTCACATCACAGGTGCGCAGCATCTAGGGCCAGGATGGTGTCAAAACGACCAGATGGAAGCTGTTCTATTTTTCCAAGGAATACTTAAATATTCCTTGGGCCACAAGAACAGAAGAAAGCCCAGCTACATCCTTAAAGCTTAAACTGAAGAGAAAGGAACAAATTCTTCTTCTAATGAATACTTTGATGTTCGATTGTAGGGATTCATTAATGTTAATTGATGTGTTTAAAGCCACCTATAAGATCTCAGAAGTTTTCCTGAATGTTACTTCCCCCTCCCCCCCATACATAAAAAACTACTGTCATAAAAAATATGGTAGCCATCAAAAGGATAGATGAGTTGAGGAAATATAGATGCAAGATCTCCACAAAATAATTTGTTTTTTCCAATGGTTCTGGGAAAGTTTCAGAAACTTTGATTACAAAACAATTAATTAGTCATTTAGTGCAAGATGCATTGCAGACAGTTTAAGCCATGTTCAAACCAGACACCGGAGCATAGCTTTCTTTTTAGATTTCTAGAACATGCATTTCTTTGAGGACAGGATATTGCTACTCCCATGTTTTATGAGCATAGCAGTATACCACTTTCCTGCAGGAAATGAAATTTGCCTTTTTCACCCATTAGTATGTGGTTACAAGAAGATACCTGATAGAACAAATTAACAGGATGAAAAAGTAATAATTTTTTTTAAAGAGCCAATAAAACCAGTAACAATGCAGAGAGGGGACTTCTGCCAGTCAGTCAGCCACAAAAACTGTGGAAGACAGAAACGTGTGAGCCAGAGGAATCCTCCCTGCTGGGCTCCCACCAGTGCTACAGTGGAAAATGAAACCCTGCAAGCCCACAGCAAGCGAGCTGCAGAAGACAAAGTGGAGTTCAGACTGAGAAGTATCAGACAAATAAATCAATACACAGCTCCAGTGCTCCTGACTGGAGTCCTCCATGACAACTACACAAACTCATTCCAGGAGGGCTAGATGACTATCATGATTCAGAGAGAGATAGTTCAATGCTCCTCCTAGATTTACAACAACAGGTTTGGGTATTTTGAGTATTTACATGTTACAGCAGGAATCATTGCTTCTAAAACCCAGGTAAGGCACAGAAAAGAGGGTGTCACCATGGGACAGAGAGCAAGGAAGCAGATCACTGTGACCAGCCCTACTTCAGCTGCAGCCTGAGGAACGTAAACACTCCTTCAGGCCTTTCCCACATCTAATTTTTTTGCTTCCAGCAATGATCTCTCAGAGCCAATTTGTGCCAAACAGCTACTCAGATACCTCAGGAGCATCTTCAGCATTCAGGGTAAACACAGCAAAAATGTGTGTTTGAAGAAGTAGAGTAACAGCTAACAGCAGGTGGTCCAGCAAATAAAATAATTTAATCTCAGCAACCATCTACTTGAGACTGACAGCTCTCCTTCCTTGGTGCTTCTGAGCAGTGGGGAACACCAGCTGAAGGACTCTGTTAAACTGAGATAGTACAAGTGGCTGACTAAATGTCAAAGATGATGTTATTTTAGAGGTCAGAGTCCACTTCAGAAACTCCCAAGAAAGATATACCAGCAACAAGGATAATGAAATTGAAAAAAAAAAAAAAAAAAAAAAAAAGAGAAAAAGAAAGAAAAATTATAGAACTTTCCTAGAAGAGCAGTCAGCAAGAGGTTGTGCAGAAGAGTTGATGGCAGAAAGGAATTCACAGTGAAAGACAGTCAGAAGTACTGAGCTAAAGCATAAGTAAACAGCACAGTAATAAGAAATTACTCTGGAAGGCATTTGAGGAAAAAAAATAAGAAATATAAACTCAGGTCTATGGACATGCCAGGACACTGTTTTAACTGGCTTATAAATCATTACGCATGGTTTGCTAATGTCAAGAAACAAAACTAGTAATAGTACTAGACTGGATAATCAAAGTTAACAGTCAGTTAAGGTGATATTAATTGTATTTGACTGATGAGAAGGGGCAGGAGAGTGAATAGCTGGCAGAGGGAAAATGTAAAATTTGATGCCTGCTAAATGAGGCATGATGAATAATGGTTTTCTTGTCAAAACCACTGCTAGATTCCCCTCAAGCTGTGAGCGGGTATTCAGGAACACGTGTCTGGTTTTAACCAGCAGTCTGATTGTTCTCCTAATAAAAGCAACAAGAAATATGATAACTGAAGCAAAAAGAAGCTGAAAAAGACCAAGATAATATCCTACAGCCACAAGCTGAAATTCCATCTTATTTCACAAAATGTACATCCAAAGCAAGTTAAAAACAATCCAGGAAGGGTACCTATTATCTTGCATGAACAGACAGTAGTTGTTGACAGGAGTTAATAGCATTTCCCAAGAAACTGGGCTTAATCTGTTTTTTGTTGAAACATTTTTTTTCATGTATTTATTAACAATAAGTAGAATTTCTGACAACATACTCTCTAAACAAAGCATTAAAAGTGGATCTCGCCTAAATAAAATAATACAGCAGAAACATAAGTAATTCAGATCTTAGGATAAGGTTATTCAGAGAATTAATATCGGTGGTTTGTATTTATCTTACTTGCTAAATCTTTCCAGAAATTGTTCAGCTGTTAGCCTGCTCTATTTATATAAGCAGTTATCCTGTTAAAATGTGCATGAGGCTGAACAGCAGTTTTTTGGGGAGAAAAGCAGAAAAAACTGCATCTGTTGACTGCAGTCTGATGTATTCTAAAACTGCTCTCAGTTCTTGTTCAGGTTTAGAGAATCACGACATTTCCTATCATCATTATAAAATTTGAAATTGTGGTAGGGCAACTAATAAATCATTACTCTCTTCAGTTTCTTGTTATGCACAAGACAACTCTGTCCAATTATTGGGTCAAATGCCCCAGGGGTTACGCACACAGAAACTTACTCCACATAACAAACCAATAAAGATGCTGAAAGCCATATGCAGAACAGAGATGTGCAATAAAAGCAACAATGCCTGAGATTCATTCCCTCTATAAACTACCTTTCAGACAATTTTTCTCTATTGTTGCTGAAGCAAACTGATGTTAGATGTTTAACAGCAGGATGCAGAAATAATTTGGGCACAGAACAAGCAAGTCATGTCCTGGGGATGGACTGCTGAGTGAGCAGAGCCACAGACCCATCAAGGTTCCACTGATTCCAATGAAAAAATCACTGAGCAGCAAGGACTATGTAGTTATGTAGTCTCCACATCTAAACTTTTAAATCGAAGGTCAAAAAGAGCCTTAGGGAGCCATTCCATTACAGAGCTTCTTATATCTTGCCCAAAGCATTTGTTACTGACCACCTTAAATGACTGTGAAACAAACAGATCCAGTGATTGCCCAGATTGCCAGGCACACAAAGGAAATCAAACTTTTGAGAGATACAGAATTAGGACTCCCACTAAATCATGGGATTGGAAATGAGACCACATCACCAGATTCATGCCAAAATTCAAACTTCCCCCAAATTTAGAGGGACTAAAAGTCCAAGTTCTAATTTAGGTCCACCTTTAGCTGGAGCAAAGATTAATTCATAAGATCAAGGGTCTCCAAAGTCTTTTTATGCATCATGCTAATGACATCTATATTACAAGTGTACAGTGCCACTGAGATCAGTGAGGAGGCCTGAAGACCTTACAGAGCCCTTCCAACCGTTGCAGGCAACACAAGGCACAAGTAGAGATCAGGCTGAAATGCAGAAGGGACTTATCTGCAGGACTTAAACCCAGCATCCATTTGCAATGTAAATTCAAAGGCGCCCCCAGTCATGTGTTAGTATTAATTAACTGATCCCAGGGAACCTTACATTTGACAGCTTACCTTTCACTGTCTTTGCAGGTCTGTGGTTACCCATTTTTTTCTAGTCCAAGAGCTCTGCAACACTGCTGGAATACTCAGAGTACTACCTCTGCCAAGTTCTTCTCACTGCAGAGATGGCTCCAGGCTGTCCCTGCAATGGTCTTGTAACCACAACTCCTTTCTCAGACACAAACATGTCTTCATGACTCACACACACCTACAGCCACAAGCACCATCTAGACACTGCACCTTCTCCCTCCCTCAGACACAGCCTCACAGAGCCTGCCGAGATGCTCCAGCATTTATCCCACCACTGGGAAACACAGCAACAGCAGTTCGCAGATGATGTGGAAGCATCTACCTCCTGACCACCTATACTGGGAGAGGTGGCAGATGAAGCTCTAGCCTGGGTGTGTGCCAGAGCAGGAGTCTGGCTTTGTGGGCAGTGTCTGAGCGACAGAATAGGCAGAAGTGTGCGTGGGCCCCATGCAGCCTGCACACTGCTGCTCAGACCACACTGTCATGCGTCATTCAGAGAGAAGACGCTGCATGCTACTACAGCCTTCTACCTAACAAAGCCCATGAAGAGGAAAGTATATACTTACTACCCAGGTAGTAAATAATTCAAGGTTTTGATATTCCCTATTTTGCAGAGGTTTTTGTGGCAGTCTTTTTTTTTTTTTTAACTTACACTTTTTTTTTTTTTTTAATTGCAATGCTTGTGAAAGTAAAAATACTAGCATTGGAATGACATAAACAAATTCCACATAAACTTGTAATCAGATTCCTACAAACACTTCTTCAGCCCAGTCTGAAATACCCCTGCTGATCCTATGCAAAACCTGCCAGTTTCACACAACTGCCTGCTGTTGATGTGACCTTTTAAAGATGTCGAGTTGAAGTGAATTACAGAAGAGTTCAGTATGCCTCAAACAGGCACTGGGAAGAAAGCACAGTTGTATGTGTTGTTCAGGAGAGGGGAAAGCACTATTATGTATGTGCCTTGCTGGAAACCAGCCCTTCATTTCTCTCTAATAATAGGGTCTCCCATTCTGTGCTCAGTTTCTGCAAGGAGCACACATTGGTTCGTTTAATAACATCAATGTAAGCAACAAACAAAAAAGAAGAGGAAGTTTCACTCCTTTTTGGTTTCACCCTCCTCCCCCAGCCCTGCATGTATATGAGATTATACCCCAACCACCCCCCCATCACTTTGTGTTGACTTTAGCAATAGGCATCTTACACAAAAGAGGTGCTGAGGTTGATTGGGACCCTCTGCAGGTCATCTAGTCCATCCCCTGCTTTGCTGCAGATTTCTAATCTCTGTGTTACAAGCATGCAAAAGCAGAACACATGCAGGAGGTATTCATGCATGTCCTTTTCAAAGGACTCAAAAGCCTTCTAGCCTATTAACTTACCCAGACTCATCCTTTTCTATTTTTGCCACCAGAGAGAAAACAAGGTGTCTTCATATGGCACCATGAGAAACAGGCTGCAGCAAATTCCCATAAACATACAGAGGGGATCACCCTTCGACAGTGAACATGCAGAGGCAGGCGCAAAGGAAGGCTTTGTAAATCCATTTATTTATTAGTCGATTGTCAATGGTAAAACTATTGAGAAGGTCGTACTTCCACTACGTGTTATCTGCCAGAAACTGCAGCAATTCAAGTCACTTTTTCTGTAAACGGAAATACCCCATTTGCAACTCCAGCTCCTTTCCCTGAGAGTACTTTGATAGAACCTGTAAAAACAGCCCCCACATCAGACATGTCCTTTACATGTGTTCATACAAGTGTGGGCTGAGGGTCTCCTTGTGGAGGTTCTTGGTGGGGTGAAGCAGGGACAACATTCATCTGTGAAATCTGTGAGAGAATCTATGGATTCTCTTTATTTTCAAACCAAGAAAAGCATTTGTAGCATTGAACTAATATGCAAACATGATACACCAGCCTGCAGTAAAAAAAGAAAAGTAGGTGGGCAACATCCCTAAAAGCTGCATCTGAAAATCGGGCTCATGCAGATGAGCTGAAGCCAGGCTGTTAGGCTTCCCACTCGCTCACAGCAGAGGGCTGTGTTGGGCTGAGCAGAGCCGGGACTGACAGCCAGGAGACTTACACAGCTGCAGGGGGAAAAAAAGGTCTTAAGCAGAAACAAATCCTCAGGTCTCTCACGGTAGGACAGGGAAGAATCAGGAAGGACCAGTATGACCTCCTCTCATCTTCCCTCCTCAGAGCACTGGAGGTCCTGCTTCATCCCAGTAATTCACAGTACATTGTGAACTTTGGGCCATGCAACTCATCCTCCCCTGAAATAAGCTTATTTTTCCTGTGGTCTCACCCAATTTCAATTCCAAACATTAATTTATTTTCTTACACACATTTATTCCAGGAGAGAGTGGCTCCTTTGCTGCCACTGTATAAATCGATTGTCCGCTCTTTGCCACAGGCACACACACATTTCTGCTCGCTCCATTACAAAAGGGATACATCAGTGCTGGCAGTGTTTCTGGGACAAATGTTATGGTTGATTAGAAACCCCGGAAGGATAGAGCAAGTGCAAGGAAATGGAGCTGTTATCTAAGAAAGGAGATGGGTGCTACAACATATCCTTTAAAACACCACAGATTCTATGTACCTGATAGAACACAAAATATTTCATTTCAGTGATATAAGGTGGGATATTCTGAGATATACAGTATGCACTGTTGCTATAACAACATGTCAGGAGTGCTACCATCACAGCATTAAAACTGCAGATATTTGTGATGGAGCTTGATTTATAAGCACAGAGACAGAAGCTATAATGAGCAGAAGCCTGAGGTCAGAACAAATACTTTTAGGGGAGGAGAGGGAAATAGAACTGCAGGATTTGAACAAGGCAAAAACAGCATTAGGTAGTTGCAATGACCACTCAGCTCAAACAACTGCCTAGCACCAATACTGCTTCACCATAAAAGATTCACTTTTGCTGTAATGACAAAAAGTGGCCTGTGTCAACATGAGGAAGAGCTCTGTTTCACCTCTTGTACGACTTACGCACTTAGGCTGACCTTCAGTGTAAGAGGTGCTCATTTAAGGGCAAGCTCTTCTGTTCCTGGCATATCTTTGGAAAGATGAATTGTTCTTATTTTGCTCACTGTGACATGTTGATACTCTGAAGAAATTACACATATTGCAGTCTAGATAAATCTATTGGTAAGCAGCTGCCTCTCATATTTTTGTGAAGTAATAGTTTGGGTGTCTCCTGGAGTTTTATCAAGGGAGCCCTTTCCTGGCAATAGCATGAGGCAGAACATCAGCAGAGAGACGTTCAGTCTTTATGGCACTTACTGTTGAGCGGGCTCTGTACCCACTGCTATTTTCATTGTTGAGTCACCCAAGCACTGAGGCACTTCTCACAGGAACAATTTGTATAGAAACCTATTTTGAGAGGGATAAGGTTCACTCTCAGAGGTACAGCGACTGCACATCAGGCAACTCAGCCTGTTCTAAAATGAGTCACAAAAATCGCCTCACAAGGGTAAATGTCAAGATACACTGGCCATGAGTCACAGATGTTATCCTCTATTTTAAAAGGTTTGAAACCTTATGAACTGTCAGTGAGACTGAGAGAGAAACATGATGTTGCTAAACTTGAAACAGTGGAATTAAGCATTTCCACCATAATTTAGATGGGTCTGTCCCGTAGCACTATGTCAGGTGACTGAATTAGCACCTGGACCAGAAAGGTGACAACTTATATAAATAGGAAAGAGCAAGAACTGTCAGAAACTCAGTATCCCACAGTAGCAGTATATTTCAAATCTAAAGTGTTATATGAGATAAATCTCATTTAGAGGCTGTGGATTACTGTCTCCCTTTTTATTTTCCTGTACATCCAGTACAACCTAGGAATGGGGATTTGTCTGAATATAAACAATCTAATCAAAGTAAAAATTAGGCAATGTGAGAAATTGCCAAGGAAGTTATACATATTTTTCAACCATCTTGAAAATTGGTGGGTCCCATATAAGAGTAACAAATCAAGAACCAAAGACAAATTTAGGAAAGTGCTGCTTGTTTTTTCAGACAAAACTAGTCTATTCATGCCAGCCTGATACATACAGTGATCTACTAATGCAAACAAACTAATCCGACTAGTAACTAGTTTGAGGTTTTGAATAATTTGCAGCTACATTCATTGTCAGTTTACAATAAATCCTAATTGGCTCTAGATTATTGCACTGTATTTTACACACCTGGCTTTGTTTTAATATCAATTAGCATTGCTGACACTGTAATCCCATTATTGCTATTATGCTGACAAGGAACGAGTGTTTGCACATGTTGTCTATCTGCCTCCAGAACACAGGCTCCATGACAGGCTGCAAGGTTCATCATTACTGAGCTGGCCGCCCCTCAGTATTAAATTTGGAAAGCAATAACCATCTACAATCATGAGCCAGCGCAGATTCAACCTACTCTTTGCAGTGCTGAGAGTTGTGAGCACCGCAGTCAGGCCACCTGCATGTAGCATCAGCACCCGTCCCTGGGGATTGCAAGAGGTAAGCACTGCTCAGGCACGGCACCACCCACATCTGCTTACCTTCTCCATGTCCATCACAAAATCCAAGAGGAGGTTGGACAGTGACAGTGGAGTCAGTGACTGACTGGAGTCAGTCAGTTAATTAAGGTTGTTAATCAATAACCACTCATTAATTTAACAAATGCACATTCCCCTGTGCAGGGGAATAGACAGAGCAGGGATGTTACAAAATCACTGGCACTGGTGATGTCTCAGGTCAGACAGCCATCAGTCTAGTTCAACAAAGTGGATGCTGCCGATCCTGCACGTGGATGGGACATAAGCAAAGCCATGTCTAGCATAACTTTTTCTGTGGAACTCAGATTTTGCTATCCTAACACTGCCTTTCTCTTTTTGTTTTGTCTGTTCATCAAAACAAACAACTTACTGACTAAAAACCTGCAAACGTGCAGAGAAGTGAGACTTGTCTCCCCCTTACATCAGACTTTGACCCTTGGCAAGCTGATCATTACACTGTCTGAAGAAATGCAACAAAAGGGGACTGCACTGGCCAGTCTGCTCAAGGTCACCTCAGCACTGAAAGCACAGGGTGGAACAGTGTCACTCACTGGTCCCATCTGCAATAACTAATGTGGACGTATTGCCCAAGAGTAGCTGAAACACTTCTGATCAAGCAGACAGGTAACATACTTTCTAGATTAGACATAAAACCACAGCGCAATTAGAGGTGTGGTAGGAGTACACCCCGGCCAGACCTGCAC
Source organism: Corvus kubaryi (assembly GCF_017639235.1). Classification (NCBI taxonomy): domain Eukaryota; kingdom Metazoa; phylum Chordata; class Aves; order Passeriformes; family Corvidae; genus Corvus; species Corvus kubaryi. The sequence continues at coordinate 11,421,788 of NW_024582054.1, forward strand.
TGCTGGTGTCCAGCAAATGCATCTGACACAGTAGAACCACCTACTTCTGCCACATTTCAGCATGGAGGTAAGATTTATATGGACTTTTGAGAAGTACAAAAGCAGGTATTTGTTCTTTCCCCACACCAGACACTTCTGATAAAAATAGTCGGCGACCTGGTTGTACAAGCCTTCCCTGACAACTCCCAATTATTAATTCCAATTCCCCTCACAATTATTACTTATAATTAATAATATCAATTATTAATAATTGGACCTCTATTAATATCCAGAAGCTCTGGCTGGGAGAAGGCATTAAGTAATAATAAGGAGTAATTTTATGGCAAACCAAGCCAAAACAACATATGGATTCTGGCTCACCAAGGGAGCTCCTAGATAATCTGTAACTAGCACTCCACAGTTCTATTCTAACCAAAGTATCTACAGCTACTGTATGAAAACGCCTTCAGCAAACACAAGTGTAAACCAAAATGTTGAGAAAACTTAAAGTCCTGGGCTTTATTTGTTGTAGGGTATGCTAAAAAGCAGACCAAATAAAACCAGAAGAGTAGGGTAATAAATATGGAGAGGATATCCGTAATCTAAAGTATTACTATCCTTGCCTCAATAGCCTCAAAACAAGGAAAAGTATAACCAATCAAACACTAAGAAAATGGGATGAATTAGGAAACAGACTTTCAGTACAATCAGAAAGAGCATAAATTTAAAATAGCTTGGGAACTGAAAGTGTAAACAGTGAACAAAGAGGGGAAAGAGGGCCAACAGCAGAACAAAAGCAGGACAACAGAAAAGAGCAGTCATCAACTTTCATCTTCATAAAAATAAGAATTCTGCTTCCAAAACATCATTAAAAACAACAACAAAACAAAAACAAAACAAAACCCCCAAATAAACAAACAAACAAAAAACAAACAAATAAACAAACAAAAAAACCTTCCGTATTTCAGGACTGAAAAGATTCCCCCCTCCTTTTTCTTCTTTTTTTTTTAAATAAAGAACGGGCTTCACCTCACTTTGTTTATTAAAGATTTTGACTGTGTGCAGAGCCTGCACTTGGGTGTGCCTTGTTCGGCACCGAGTTGCAATACAAACAAACTCCAGCTGTGATGCATGAAAAGCTTAGGAGCAGCAGAGAGCTTAATGTCTCTAATTAATGTCTGTTTGGACCTAAAATGAGGCATTGGAGACTCCAGACAAACTCTGGCATGTAACATATTTCAAAGGGGAATTAGTAACCAGATAAATAAGAGTTTGTCACTACTGTGCTCTAGATGTATTTGCAAAATGGAGATGGTGATGAGATCGGAGTATTTTCTTCTGTGCTGTGCGTAGGCATAGTCATTCTTGTGTCTCCCTTTTACTGCGTGGCAGATCAAGAAAAGGAGAAAGATGTGAAAGAATACCATGTTTAACTTAGGTTCAAACCTCAGCTTCAAACCGTTAAGCACTGCAGCTATGTCCATATTTGACTTGAAATATCAACCACCTAAAAGTATGGGTTTGTGCCCCTGTAACAGGTTTTTCAATGCAGATACTCTTTTCAAACCAAAAATGACAGAAAGTCAGCTTTAAGTGGGGATTAAAAAGACCAGGTTTATCAAAGCTTTCATTAAACCCATAAGCCATAAAATAATCATAATCTTTCTGATCTCTGTGCATCACAGAAGAAAATACACATGGAGCGTGCTTCTGCCACTGCTCAATAGCTGAGTGCATTTGTGGGGGTACAGGCCATCCTCACTCAGCTCCACCATCCTCAGAGCACAGACCTTTACTTGGCTCCATATTCTCCTGCTGAGGTTTCACTGGCTGTGATAAAAGCACAATTACAGACAGTGTACAAATACCATCTGCCTAAACTCACAGTCCCGAAGCCAGGATATTTACTCTTCACCTCAATACTCCTCCTTACCAAACAATGTTACGTACTTCCATGCTTTCGTTCTGCCTAGGTTCTCGTTCCTGCCTACTTGCCCAGGCTTGACCACAAATACTTAGATCCTTAATAAAAAGACACCTAAGTCACCATCCTGTTATGCAGCACACCTCCCACCCTTCACAAGTGTCAGGAAAACAACACAACAGGTCTGGCTCTGAGGCCATCAGTTCTGACTTGCAGTGCTGGCACAGACACCAACCCCACACTTCCCAGTCCCCAAAGATCCTCTGAAGCCAGTTCTAGAAAACTAAATAGGAGTTGAGGCTGGCCAGGGACAGCAAGGTGGTGGTGGCTAACTAAGAAGATCCTGTAGAAAAAGGGTTATTTCAGCTTCTTGTGCATAAAAAGAGACCTAAGACAGCCAGTATGTGGCAGCGAATGTGTATATGGTAGGATGTAGCATAGAAACAGTATGCTTATAGAATGCAGAAATTAATTACCATAGTAAAAAACACCAACAAAATAGATACAGACTCTGGGATAAGTCAATATAAAACAGAAGGTCAGTCCCTTCTGTTCCCAAAGCAAATCATACCACTGTGTACAACCCACAAACCCTCTAGCACAACCTGTCCAGCACAGGGTTGGCTTGAACTCCGCACACCCAGTTAACCAATTTCCTCAGCTGCCCATTGGTCATGGCCTTCAGAAAGGGTTTCTAGGCAAAAGGAATCAGTAATGCCTTCTGGAAGGCTGCATCTCCCTTCAGAAACACTTTGTGAACAGGAACTGTTGACTTCAGACACAGATAATTGTTGCAATTATCAATGGTATATATATAGTGGCTCATAATGAAAATATTATTTAATGATGAAAATTTTGAAACTATTTCCAGTGTTACTGTCATAATGATGCGCTTCCATTCAGGAAGACAGAAACATTCAACACCAGGTAATCCCATCTTTCAGATTATCACCAGTTTTTCAATATTGTATCATATAAAATGGCCTGTACTTCAAATCAGGTTTGAATCATCCTATCACCCTACCAGATGCAGGGAAAAAGGTATGGAATTAATTTGATTGGATTACACAATTTTTGGCCCTTTATTATGTCAAAAGAGATTGTGTCTAGCACTACTATAGGTCTGCAGGAATTAAAAATCTGATCATTTTTCTTCTCAGTTATCCCTAATTACCTTCCACTTCCTCAGCTGCTGCCAAGCTCTGTACTAAAACTAGTGGAAATCAATGTGCAGAAGACAAGCAGTAGGAATCTTTGTCCCCAGTTTTCCAGGACCGCCCCAGTCCCACCCCTCACATTTGGGTTGCACTGCAGGGTTCAGGTGGGGTAGCACCATCACCAGTGGTGCAGCATGGAGGTGGCGGTGCAAATGCCCAAATTAAGGAAGGGTGAGTGAGGCATTAACTAAGGATAAGGTGGACTTTCATATGGCTTTGAGAGGTCTGAAACGGTATCATAAAGCTTATGGATGTAAGCCCTACTTGAACACCATCTCAGGAAAGGCAAGAAGCCTTTTCCACACAACTCCCCAAGAACAGCCTAAAGTGCAATCTAAATTGTGGGAAGCTGTTTAGGCAGCTTGCCAGAGATATACTCCTTAAGAAGTACAGCAAATGGATGCTCACCAGAAAGGATATTTTAATTTTATTCTTCACTGAAGTTCAGTGGAGTACTGAATAGTTAGTGTACCTAACTATAAGCAATAAGGTAAAAAAAAATCTCATGGAACTGCTCTGTGCTGCCACAGACTGAACCATTTGCTCTCCTGTAGTCAGCTCAGGCTACCTGAAGTTCTCAGCCCTGTGCAGAGCTGAACTGTTCAGCCAAGGATCTTGCCTCAGAAGTTCCCGGCTGATTTGCCCTGAAGATAGAGATCTCCAGCTTTAAAGCCTTCAAATCGGCACCCTTCACCAGCGCTACTTTCACTTTACAGAAGCATTTACACTCAGTGCAAGGAAAATACAAGTGTCAATGCTTTGAGAATAGACTTTCACTTATTTCTCACAAATATCCAGCTTCACTACAATGGATTTAGTTGGCTTAAGGTTTGAATTTTAAGTAACCACTTACAAAGGGAGAATAAATAAGTGCTAAATACACTGCACTCAGCATGCAATACAGCAAAGTAGCACAGTATCTCCCAACAGTCCAGACGCACCGAGATGAAATCCTGGCACATCAGTGATAGCAATCCCACTGACTTGAACAGGGCTGGGATTCCTCGGCATTTCGGCCAAGCTAATTGCTACTCTAACAGCAGAGTTACCCTAAGCCCTGCTCTATCTGAAGACGACTAGGAAATTGAGCAGAACAAGAGAAATAAGAGCATTGGCTCAAGACAACCAGAGGCCTGTCTTCTACTTGCAGCTTGTTGCTGTGCCATCACCATTAAGGCATGGGGCTGGCAGAGGACCAAGGCAGAGCAGAGCCAAGCCGGCGGCCGAGGCACCGCACCTCCGGCAGCCGCGCGTACAGACACAGGAGCCGAGGGCGGCAATGGCTGCACCCTTCCTTAGAAGCACCCCAAGTGACAGGCTGTACCCTCCTGGCTTCAGCAGAGCTTCAAAACAGGCTACGACGTATTTTCCTCAGACAGAATTTAAATAAAACCTAAAGAACAAGAAGAGTCACTAAATTATTGTCTGCTGCTACAATCTGTATACCCTACAGTACCGTTTTCTCTGTCCCTGCTCAGTTTCTTTTAGGAAAAAGGGGGGACTTTCAGCAGTGAGCATCACAAAACCACCAAGGGTTTCTGTGGAATTTTTTGGCTTTTCAAGTTTTGATGACAATCTGATGATTTTCCCAGCCTCAGTACACAAAGCTCTGCTCTCCATTTCAGAGAATGGAGAACCAGCCATATCAACATGGGAAGGGAGCACAGAAGGACACAGCCCTGTGGATGGTGATAACAGAAATTATTTCTGACATGGAAGGTAGAGGAACATGAGGAAGCCTTGCTAGATCTGGTGCTAACATGTAAGGAGGGATCACCTGGGAAAGCAAAAGTGACAGCAACCAAGGAATGATAGACTGACTGATCCTTTGGAAGGTTGAGTAAAAGGAATTAAGAAAATTACCTTCAATACAAGGTACATTTAAAGAAAGATGCCTGTTACAAACTCATATTCTGTATTTAGGAAATTTTTTAAAAATCAAACATAAAGGAGGAATTAGGGTGCCAGTTCCTCAAAGAAATTACACCAACGCTCTTTATTCACCTCTGATAAAAACAGGGAAATACACAGAAAACGATCTAGGTCTTAGTTAAAGATGAATGTAAAAGAATAGTAGGAGTGCCTAGAGACAAAATCAGGAATGGTAAGACAAAGTGAGATGCAACTAAGAAGGAACATTAACATATACACTCTGGCAGCTAGAAGAATAGGAAATTTAGCTTAGGAATTCAAAAAAGAAAAATATTAAAAAATTACACAAGTCCACAACACTTAATGTCAAAATCCCCAATAAGAACAATAGGTTATGATAACTTGGCCATCCTTTTTCATATTGGTAGAGCATGATGTTGTCTGTTCTAGGATAATAATAAAAACCCAGAGGAAATGTTGGTAGTCATCCTGAGGAACTCATGGGCAGTTTCTAGAAGGCAGAAGATCTACAGCACCTCTAACAAGGGGAGAAAAAAAAGAGGAGCAGAAAATTAAAAACCTGTCATATTCAATTACCAGAAAACTACTGGAATAAATCATACCATCTGTAAACCCACCAAAGGTACTAAAGCAGATGAATGGTAGGGAACAAATCATACCAAACCAATCTACTTTCCTTCCACAAGAGACCAACAGGCCTTGTGGACAAGGAAGAAGAAATCAATGTCAAAGCTCACTTTCAGTAAAGGCCTTTGACATTACCCAGTATGACAAACTTGTAAGTAAGTAAGCTGCAGAAGCAAAGGTTAGATCAAACCACCATAGGATGCCTGCAAAAGTCATCAGACACTATTCCTAAGGGGTAATTATCTGTGGTTCCCTTTCAAAAAAGGAAAATGCATTGAGGTGGATATTTCATGGATAACTGCACCACTTCGGCTTCATTCAGTGCTTTCACTAATAATTTGGACAATAGAATAAACAACCTTATTAAATCTGCACATGAGAAAGTAGGGAGAACTGCAAGTACACTGGATGGCAAACAATTCAACATAAACAAACTGGAAAGCAGTTGGGAAAAGGAAAAAGGACACAAACCAAGCAGGAATTAATGTCAAGCACTGTATTTTCATAATAACTCCCAAATTAATGACTTTGGGACAGGAAATGGCTGGCAAGGTAACAGCTATTAAGAGGAAGGGAAGGCAGCAGATACCAAACAAAACACAAGTCAATGTAACGCCATTGTGAAAAGAGAAACATTGGACAGGGATGTATGAACAGGATTATTTCATGTGGTTTTCAGGATACAATTTGTCTACTTCACTTGGCACTGAGAAGGCCTCAGATGAAGTAATATCCAGTTTCAGAAAGTATCTGAGGCAATTTATCTTATGGAAGATTATTAATTCCCTCCCTTGTCCCTCCTGCCTTGAAGTATATAAAAACTTGTTGCAAAAGATCACCCATCTTTGCACATGGTAGACAAGACAGGTAGCAATAAGCTTAAGGAAAAGCAGGATTATGGTTAGAAATAAGGAAAATCATTATAACTGGAAGGGTAGTAACCCCACCCCACAAGAGATTACCTGGTTTGTTTCTTTATTTGCACAAGCATATGACACATACAAAAGCATCATGAAAAGACACATAGGGACAAGAACAATCAGACCACTTTTTAGCTTCCAAAACTATAGAAGACCCCACTGATCATGAAAATAGACTCCCTTCTCTTCAAAACCATGCACTGCATTTTTCTGTGCTAGCAGTCCCCAAAATTAATCTCTAATTGGAACAGAGCTCTGCAAAAGCACACAGCTGGGAGCAGTTGGGGAATCAGCCACTTGCAGATAGACAGGTGCCATTTGCTTTTCACTAGTGTAAACTCCACAGCTCACTTGACAGCACGCTTGTTAAGGAGTAATTCTTGCAGGGTTGTCATTTGCTGATGGCTTTGGGAGGTTGTTTTGACTAGAAACCTTAGACTTACAGCTCATTTAGAAGCATAGCAGTTGTTTGATGTTTTTAATCCAGTTGACATCCTGGCTTGTTATACCGGTACATCAAGATGGTATGACAAACAGGCTAATTAAATGGAGAGCAGGGATTATTTTCACAAGCTTCACCCCACACTGTAGAGGTGAGGTGTAATTCCTGGAGTGCTGACATTCAAAATGAGTGACTGAATTTAGTCCTGTGGTTGCCAGGAGAATTGCAGGGATCAGGTAAAGGTGCCCTGAGGTATATCAACTGAGTTGCCAATGGAAAAATCTGTCTCATTCCCAGAATGAAATTTTCAATCAGGTGTAAAGAAAAATTGGAAGCCAATGTACTTGAGGCCAAACTAACCTGGACACATGCTAAGAGGGATGCTACAGTCTCCTTGATACTCTCCTAAATTTACTTGGATGTGAAAGCAGTGACTGGAAGCTGGGTTTCCCCCAGGTGAGTGACCTGCATTTTAGCTACCTAAGTAAAGCTGACATTAACTTCAGCTAGAAAGGGTAACCGCATCCCATACCCATTAGACTGGACATAGAGATGGGAGGAATTCAGTTACAGGGATCCTCATTTTTGCCAAGATCTCTGAGACCTTATAGTCCAAAGAAGCTAAAAATCAGCTCTAGCAAGAAGAAAAGCTCTCTCTCTTTTCAGCTACTGCAAAAGGACAAAAAATAAAGGGCTACTCTCTGACAGAACGCATCTAAGTGGCATTTTTAAAGTGTTCTGACCCCTACAATAAAAAAGTTCTTTACAGGGTACTTTTTTTCTTGCTAAGGAAGATCCAGGGCTGGGAGACAACAGAGCATTCCTTTTTAACAATTCTTAACCACATATCATTCGGGAATTCACAAAAGAACATTAATAGCAATTCTATAATAATCAAAAGGAAAGAAAAAATTACTCCATAAATACTTACTGCAAAACAAGCTTGTTTTCCCTGGTTTACAGTTTGGGGCCTTTCATGAGAAGAACAAGCCCCCAGAAATAAGCCATTTTCAAGTTCCACATGGAAAAGCCTCAAACTGAATCAGTGGAAATTAGATTCTTCTTTTTGTTCTCTTCCAGAAACAATACTATACAGAAAATGAGAGGAAATATTTTGATTTCTTAACAGAAGAGTCATTCAAGACTCAAATACAAAAGTCCTCAAATATGAGTAAGGATGAATCAATGTTTAAGCCCAGAAGACAACTCAGGACACATATTCCAAGGCAAAAATAATAACAAAGTACAGGGCAAGTCCATGAGACACCTGTTCTAAAAACAGAGATCATTAAAAGGTAAATAACTCTGCTCAGCTTGCAAGCTGTTCAGTTTTACAGGAAACATACTTGCAAAATATTGCAGCAGATGCCTCTCTTGATTTTTTTTCTCATTTCAAGCTCAGAAAATAGTTTGTTCTGTTGGTTTCAGTCTTACTAACTGTAATGTTTTATTGACTAAAAATAGCATAGAGGGAAATGCAGTGTTGCTGCAAAGATCATCTTGGAATCATGTCACCACTGTCATCTCAGCGCCTTCCCTATACTTTCACTCTGTCATCCTATGAGTTTCTAACACTTTGGATTCTGTATCATTCTCCTAATGCCTACTGCTTCAGTTGCTGTTATGATCCATGTAAATTTTTTTCTCACACTCCTTCACCTGACTTCTTCCTTGGTCTTTAAAGAACAATAGAAAAGCTGTTTCAAAGGTGCTTCCTGAGATCACCTAGTCCAGCCTCCCACTAAAAGCAGGACTAACACCAACACTAGTTCAAATCAGGTTAGTCATGGCTTTGTCCAGAGAAGTCTTGAAAACCTTCAAGGAGAAAGGTTTCACAACTGCTGTAGGAACCCTGTTCCTAACTCCTAACTATATAGTCTCTTCTGGATAGTTTCTTACCATCCTTCTGGAATCAAAGAGCACAAAACCAGACACAGTATTGCAGCAGCTGCTTTAGCAGCATGATGAGGACAATAATTTCCCTCCATTTGGTGGCCACATTCTCCTACCATAGGCTGGCATCCAGGCTACCATATTCATATTGTGAATTCACTGTTGGCTAACATTCAGCACATACCACTGATTCCCAGGATCTCTCTCAGCAAAGCTGAGAGTTTTGCACTTCTTGTCAAACAGCGTGAAGTTTCTGTCAGCCAAATTCTGAACCCAGGCTCTATCTTCCAGCATATTAATTCTCTTCCCCATAGAGGAACATTGTCTAATAATTAGGGTCAGCTATGAAGATACTGAACATCAGCCCCAGTATCACCTTACAGGGTACTCCACTTTTAGCCACTTCACAAATTAACATTGAGCAACTGATGAGAGTACAGTGATCCATCCAGTTCAAGCCACCAACCAGCCCATTCGCTTTACTCATAGTTCCTCTGGTCCACATGCAAACACTGGGCGAGAATGTGTCAGAAGCCATTCTAAAGTCAACTTATGAGAATATCCACCACTGCCCCAACTGACATAACAAGTATTCAAGCTTATAAGGCCATCTGGTTGTCTAACCAATGCTTTTACACATCTCCTTTATAGCCTGTCCTTACTTATTTCCACTTCTTTTTTGGTCTTCTAGTTCACTAGAACTTATTCTTGTCTTGCTTATATAAGTAAGCCTTTTTTAAAAAAAATAAAAAAATAATTCACCTGCACAGGCCAGACATCTGAGCAAAGCCTCAACACAGCATCACAACTGTTACTTTCCAAGTCTTGTTTTTCTTTGTTAGTGTAATTTAGTGCTTTACCTTGGTTACTCCAGTCTCCAACTGTCAAAACACACCTGGTAACTCCGCAGGTGAAATAAAATGGACATGGATGGATTTCGGTTTCTCTTATCCCTGTTACCTCTTATGTCTACTGTCCTGTCTAGGCCTGAAACTATTTAAGAAAGCATCCAGTGGTTGAAACCAGTCTAACACACAAGGCAAAGGGTTTATCAGTAGTTTTATGGAGAGTTCCAATGTTGCTGAAATGTCAGACAAAAGAGGGTTTTCCAGCAAGACTGCTTCTTGAAGCAGGTAAAGACATCCAAATCATTGGTATACCCCATATATATATGGGATACATAATATGTTGCCTTCAAAAGGAATGAATATCACCATCATCTATCAAATTAGAGATTACCAATCAGTGTAGCACCTGCTCCCCAGACTGCAGTCACCAGGCAAAGGAGGAACAAAAGACCTGAACTACACTTGTCACTCTTCTAAACAAGCCTTATGATTTTTCAAAAGGCACAAGACAGAACATTTGTGCTCACATGTGCACATGACATTGAGCAGAGGTAGTATGGAAACCCAATATGTCATGCGGATACCTAACGGCTGTCTGCTTCACACCACGCAGCACAAAGCACAGACCAGAGCTGGCATGCTTTACTTCAACTTCTGCATGATTCCTCACTAACACTTGAAATTTTTTCAATGTAAGCATAGCTTAATATAACTCTCTTTTCAATGAAATGCAGAGAAGTGGCACAAGTCCTTCTGCAGGGTACTTCTGATCTCAGCATTAGGCACCATCACATAGTGCAGGCACACCCTGCAGCTGTGTCCTGACCCAGAAAGCCTCACACCCACAGATGTTGTCTCTTATTCTCTGGGTACAGATAGCCCCTTGATCCCTTTCCAGTGAAGTCCACCTTTCCATTTGATTAGAAAACCAAGAGTTCAGCAGTCCCTCTTTGTGGTCTAAGACAAACAGACTGCACATTTCATCCTCAGTCACGCTGAGCTGAGCACTACTTTTTTGACCAACCTACTGAAATACTCTACAACACAGAAGGGGTTTTGAAAATTTTTTTCTTTTAAACAAGTGTAACAACGAAACACACCCCACTTCATATAATCACCACCCAATTCTATCCTGAGTTTGGGAACTATTTGCTAACTCTGATTAAAATTCAGGAAGTATTACCTAAGCAAGCATATAAACTTCTGGGCTTCTGGGATGTGGCACAGGAGGCTTTCTCTCAAAAATGCTTACTTTGAGGTGGTGATATAAGATGAGCACAATAATAAGCTGTCAGTAGTCTGGCACCTAGATACTAACTAGATATTCAAATTAAGAGTGCATGCATGCCTCAGATGAACTGATAGGACAATCCTATTATTCCAGCAAAAATATTATTCAGAGACATCTTCCAGAATTTTGTAACCTTACCAGTGTGTATTAAATAGCAACACAGAGCAAAGTGTTCTGAGGCATTCATTTCTTCCTTTTTGAAGTATCTGCAGCAAAAACATCTTGAAGGAAGAGAGGACAACAGCCAATTAAAGAAGTGGGAAAGAACATAAACCTTGGCGACAAGATTTTTGGTTTAAATTCCAATGTAATCATAACTACTTGCCTTTTCTGCCTCAGTAGACACAAACAAATTTCACAGAAAAGACAAATAATATCAATCATTGCCATGACAATTTTTTTCCCAAAGAAGTTGTTTTGGGGGTTTTGTAGTGCATCTCTTGTCATTGTAAAATCTGGGCCTGAGACATGCTATCTCAAATTGCAGAGAACACAAAATGCAAGACATGCTGAGACAACTCCACCTGCAGATACAGGCATAAATACAAACCAGATACATCAGACATGATTATCAAGGTGTTGATCACCTATTAGTTCCAACTATGTGACAGATCTTTTACTTTAGAAATTGGAGTGTTTGACTCAGGTTTATATCAAGGCCTGTTCAACTCTTGTCCAGCTAAACTCTCAGGGAAAGTTCTTCATAAGTTCTTAGTATTCAATCATGCAATGCTAGTTAAGATGGATTGAGGATCTAGTGGTGATGCACTGAAGGTTATGAAAAGCAGAGGAGTTTCTGCCCAAATCCCACACTGGAATCTAGATCAGACCTAGAGTTTCATCTCTCTCCATTACAAGGAGAGGGCAGATCCAGCTCTGGACTATGATGCCAAATTTTCTTCTTAAATCATCACTACACAAACAAAAGGCAGAAAAGGCAGCAGCTATTTGATGACAGCTGTTTAAGGCTGACCTAGCAGATCAAATAGAGGAACAATGCATAAAAGTTTTGATTTCCTTTTGTCTGGGGGGGGGGGGGGAAGGATAAAAGCACCACACTGGTATCAGGAAAACATGTCAGCAAGAGGGGAAAAACTGTCTTCCTATGAAAGCAGTCATAGAAAACATAAGCAAATAAGCACGTGCAAGGAACTTCTGGCACTGAAAACCTTTATTGGGGTGCCAATTCCAGACTCCACTGCTCTGGTATTTTAGAGGATGGCTGCTCTGTCCACAGCTTTGTGCACAGCCCATGGTACCCAACCTCTTCAAGCTGTGTCTCTTCACCCCAATATAACCTTTATTTGTGTTAGTCAACAGCAAGTACCCCTTCTTCAGCATTTATAATGCACACTTCATTTCTTCACCTGAATGGAAAATGGCAATGCTTCACACCACACCAGCTGGAGCCAATCTGCAGTGACACAATGCCCATCTATCACACAATATTTCTCTTTACAGTGCTATGCTCCTTTCACACCTATTTATTTTTAATATTGATGGATACACAAATATATTTATTGCAAAATTTTGTCAAGGAAGTCTCACTTCAAGATTCTCTGCTGTTCTCCTTCATAGGGTTGTTAAGAAACCAGAAAAGAAACCCCACAGCCTCTGTCTCCAAACTAATTGCTATGTAATAATTTTTTACAAGAAATAAACTGTATTTATATATATATATACACACACACACATTTAAAGACCAGAGTATGTGCGTACATATGTACATAAAAAGATAAAACTGATTCAAGCCATACATACACCACACAGGCCCTGGATCTGTTTCTGGCTCCAGCGTGACATCCTGCAATACAATGCCTGTTTTGGTTAGAGCAGCTCCTTCTGCAAAGGTTTTTAATAAATAATTCCACAGTACCCAGCCCTGGAGGCAGCCAAGGAGCCTCTGCAGAGCTGGCTCTGGGAGCCCCAGGGCCTCCAGCACAGCAAGTCACCCCAGCTCAGTCTGCCTGGCAGGAACTGGAATTATCCGTTCTGCTATATGACACACCTAATGCATTTTTAAATGCTTATTTCTAAAGATACAATCTAAACCCCAAGAGCTATTACTATTAAAAGATTAACATACAGCCACTTGGCAGGTCTCTCAGGCCATTTTTTTTTCTCATTTCTCACAAATGTTTTTTTCCAATTTCATCTAAATTACTAATGCTTCAATTGTTATCAACATGTTTGAACAAAAGCATAATTGACCAGCTGCCTCCAAATGATATTTGAAGCACCTTCAACCTCCAGCTTGCAGAGAAAAAGCTTATGGTTCTATCATAGAGGACATGATCCCCCAACTGATAAGACAATAAGGCAGATTGCAGTGGGAAAACAACTTGGTAGCCTTATGATTCATTTATTATGATTCAAATGTAATGATTACTTAAATCCCTACCAATACCCTTACTTTAAAAAAGAAAGCTCTGCTTTGTAATAATCACCACTTGAACCCTCTCTTCACTAGCTCAACCTTAACAAAATGACACACAGCAAAAACTTTCTTCTAGAAATTTAAACTTTAGTAACACATCGTATTTTATTAATGAAAGTACTCCATCTTTCACAAAGTATTCAGAATCTAAAAAGAACTATCCAAGACTATAAGATTCTTGATTTATACTAAAAGAAATACTGAAAAAGACTACTCAAATTAGCAAATTGAATTCAAGTATGGTATCAATCAAGCCTACATAACACAAATAATTGGAAATTAGTGGTTACTCTTTTTTTCCTCAACAAAAAGCAGACAGCTAATAAAAGTCAGTATATCAAAGCCCTTTTATAAAACCTTTCACAATTAAAAATCATGCTTAACATTCCTAATGCCACCACACTGAAGGGATTTTCTCACCCTCATACAAATAACATATCTACTGCTGAGAAAGAGGTTATCAATCATGGTAGTAGTTTGCAAAGAAACATCACAATCAAGTATCAATTTAATCCACAGAGAGACTGGACTTATGCTATGTTACTTCCAAAAGAGTACATTAACTTATCATTATCTCCATATATACACTTAAAACGCTCACATACAACTCTGGATACATTTAAATAAAACCACAATAAAACACCACCAAAAAAAATAACAAAAAACACAATCCCAAAAACCTACCCATGTTTTGTCGGCCAGTTATTAATAAGTGAAAGCACTGAATTAGAGGGAGACTCCTACCAACTTCAGGTTCATCTAAGAAGTTTAAGGCTCACTGTTTTTAGTTCCCAAAACAACAACAGGGTTTTTAATCAAATACATATGAAGTTTTTAAATACAGGGAAAAACACTCTCTTCTCATGAATACACCTTTGAGAAAATTAAATAAAAGACAATATCTCTATAGATACTGGACATCTACAATTTCTGATGTCAACAGACGTTGCATAAAAGACATAACAGTACCTATTATTACTGGACCATTAAAATCACAGTTCTTTGGTCAAGTATCACTTTTGGAAAGTTCTGAGAAAAGCAAGCAGCACTCAGAAACACATTTAACTTCTCCAGGAAAGTTCTGCATCAAAGCTCTGCTTTTTAACTTTTATTTTTTAAACAACAACAACAAAAAAATTGTCCACTTAGGAAAGTTAAGTTGTCACCATCTTACATTTCAGAATACAAAACTGAAAAAAATCCCTATTAAAAAAAAGACAGGACTTCAGCCAAATATTCAGCTACTTATTGCTGTAATTGTAACTCAAGTCCATTGAAACCCCTATGTTTTGGTCATTTGTAGCGAAAACACGTTTGGAACACTAGCAGCAATAGAAAACCCCTTGAAAACCTAGACATAGTTAAACTGTTGAGTGAAAATCAGCAGAAACCATAGCTATTGGAACATAATAAAGCATCCTGTAAAAGTACAATTAAATTGGTAGCTAGAAAAACAGGGTTGATTTAAAGTGCTATCCCAAAGCCTTATGTGGGCCAATACCAGTAAAGGAAAGTCTGTTTCTCCTCCCACCCAGATAGAGCCCAGAACCACAGCACTACTTCAAACATAACGAATGCAGTCTTCACTCTGCTTGAATGCCTCATTTCCTCCTCCCTCCTCCAACAGGTAGAATACAGAAACTTGAAATAACTGCCAATTCCAAATTTAGGTGATATGCACAAATATACTGTTGAACAAAGTTTGGACAGCAAACAGTACACCTGAGTTCAGTCATACAAACTAACTTTTGTAAATAGCATTAGACTAATATATCCATGTCTCTAATATGAATCTAGATGTATTTTCTTACAAAAAGCATTAATAGAAATATCCAGGCAAATACATACCATACAATAGCAAAAGCTTTAAGCCCCATTTAATAAGATGACTTTCTGATTAAAAATAGAAGGCAATTAAGATTTACTCAAAATTACAATTAAGAAAAGCTTTCACAGTGCAATATTGAAACTGTCACAAAGTTAAGAAAATACTGATATCAAAGTACAATCACAATGTTAAAGTAGACAAAACTACTATACAAGGGCGTATCTTGTAAAATTAAAGGGAATGAACACAACACAGGGGACATCTCACGTCCCTGCTCTACATATCTCATTTCCTAGTCTTCAGAGTCATAATTGTGTCTTTCGGACATCAGTAGAAATCTTGTTAAAACTAAGAGGTTCATTCTTCTTTGTAGACCAGATTTCAAAGCCCAGTTACTTCTTGAAAATACGTTCTTCATCACTGCACAATTTCAAAGTAGTGCAATATTGCCATGATGTGCTGAGGCATGAACACATAGCCTGTGTACAGTGCCATTCCAACAATGGAAACTAACATGGAATCTGAATTACAGTTGAGGAAAAAAGCACTTGAAACAGAAACCGCACAAGACATCAAAAACTATAGCATTAAAATTTTAGTGGTTACTATCTTATAACATTATGTTTCTGAAACAACAAGATCAACTGTATTCGGCAATTATAAGCCACAGAAGAACCTAATGAACACTGAAAACCAGAATGCCAGTAGAAGCAATCAGCTGAATTGCAAAGGATGCCTTGCAAGTTATCCACTGCCTTGTCAGTGACACAAGAGGACAGGCCAGAGCATGGGAAGTGTGAGGGAGAACAGAAAGCGGGCACTGAGAAAATACACGTTTTCACATTCATCTTCTTAGATGTTGAGCAAGTCTTGCTGAAGCCAGCCCCATTAAGCCAAGCAGAAAAAAGTCAACCACCACAAAAATCCAAAACAAAACAAAACTACAATAATATGAGGATTTACTGAAAAAGTAGTTTACTTACTCAGTAAATTACTTTAGAAGTAAATCAGTATTTACTGAACAATACCATTCTTATTTGTGGATGACCTCCTTTTTAAGCAGACAGCATTGGGTGTTTTCTAACTACTTCACTCACAAAGCCTCAGAGCATCAGCATAGCTTTGACTCAAGGTGTGTACTTAAACGCAGTCATTAGTAGTTTACTATAGCAGATTACAATGCAAAATAAACTTCACATGACGCTATCAGCTAAAAAGTCTTCAGATGACCACTTTATTAGCTGAACTCCTAACAGGGAACTTTTGTAAAATTTATATAGAGAACTGAGACAATAGCTTATAAAGTATATGTACAGCTGTATTTTTGTCAAGCTCTAGGGGCTCTTGAAGCTTTATCTGAACAAATTCCGGCATCAGATTACTGAAAGATTATGGTTTCAAAAAGCTTAAGGTTTCAGAAATTCAGAAGTACTCAAAATTAATAAAAAACTGTTGATTTCGTCCAACTACCTGCAGAGATTCAGTAAACTTAGCCAGAAACACTGTAAAACACACTGGAGATTAACAAGCGTGATAAGACAGACAGCAGTACTCGGTTTCCACAGGTGAAACCAGAGGAGCTGTGCACGCTCTGCGCTTTCCTGAAATCAAGTCTCCACAGCACAAGCATAACAAGCGCTCTATGACCGACTCACCCACGGCAGAGCAGAGGTATGAGGTGTGCCTTTTAGAGCTGCTTGGTGTATTTATAGTCCCAGAAGATTATACAGCAAGAGATACTAAAATGAAGGTCAACTCATAAATCCACATTTCCCTATCAGTGCTCACTTCTGATACTGGAGCACAGGCAGCAGCATGACACGCAGCACAGCCACACACCATTAGTTCCCAAGGCCACTGTGTCTGCACTGCATCCATACAGCACCTGGCAGACATGGCCCACCTACAGCCAAAGCATCCACTTTGAGGACAAAAAACATTTTTGGTGATCTGAGATCAGAAGTGATACATGTGCCACTCCTTACATTTGTACACTATGTGGCAATTACAATATGAGCATTTTATGAAAGTAAACATGTACACACTTTCATTTACTTAAATATTTTGCACAAGGCAAAAAGGAAAAAAAAAATCATGATTAATATAATTGCAGGGAAAACAAAAATTAGGTTTCCTCAATAACACAGGCATGGCATAAAAGGAAGAACGTATGTTAACAAGGAATACAACAGAAGAACCCCTACCTGAACAATTGTGCACAGTAAGTCTATAAAAACATAGTATTCCTCTTTTCCAGTCATCTCCATTTCTACTGACTTGGCACAGGAAAAATAAAATGACTGACCACAGCACTGTAACTTGGGCAACCACTTTTATGCAACAAATATGAGTTTCTTTACAAAACTGAGCAGAATCTCAGCAAAAGCAGATTCTTGCTACTGCTTATACCCTTCTCTATGTTAATGTTTCAATTAATTTCTCTATCCGCCTCTCAGCATTAACTGGAGATGTCTCAGGGTCATTCGTACTGAGACATCATTTTAAGTCAAGATCAAAACAGTCACACTTCAGAGAAAAATACTTGCAATGCCATAGCAATACTTAAGAAAATGCACTGCCTGTAAAAAAGGGCCAGGTAAAGAAGAAAACCTATAAATAGTGTTTATACAGATGCCTTTACATGAGCATCTATCAAGTTCTTCCACTCTGAAACAGCCAAGCAAATTTACCAGCTCGAGGATTAAATACCCATGTAATAAAAGCTATGTGACAAAGCAGCATGAAACCCTAGGCTTCCCAGGTTTTGCAGCGTGCACATTTACTTTCCTCTAGGCAAAAATACAAAAGAAATCATTAAAGACACTTATCCTTAACAGAAAGCTCTGGATTTCAGTGCAAGAGACAGAACTACCACAACTCTAGAGATAAAAACTTATACCGGAGGAGAAACGGACTAGGCTGCCAGGCGCCCGGAGACGGCATGCGAAAACAGCAGAGTGAGGCTTATTCCCAGCTCGGGCAGCATGTTTGGAAGGGTGAGGAGCTGAGTCCCCGCCAGCAAGGTGGAGCCAAGCCTCGGTCCCAAGCGGACACCGCCGCCCCTCTGGCCGCGCTCGGCGCCTCAGGCCGGCTCGGCTCGGCTCCCCTCCCGGCCCGACTCTCCTCCACCCCCAGCAAGCCCCGCCGGCGGCAGCGCCCTCAGCACGACCACGGCCCGGGCGCTCCCCGAGCCCCGCGCAGGGCCGGCGGAGCCGCCACACCCGCCCGGAGGCCTTGGGGCAGCCCCGGAGCCACCGCCGGACACAGCACGGCAAGGAAGGGGGAGAGCCCCCGGCCCCGCACAAACCCCCCCCCGCCAGGCCCGGCCGGCAGAAGGATACTGAAGACGGTGCGCTCCCAGGGCTCCAGCATGTAGAGCGCGGTGACCAGCAGGTACTGGTAGTACAGCCACGACATCTGCTTCCACGCCGAGCCCAGAGCCATGGCGCTCCCCCGCCCGCCAGCGGCCCCGCGCCGGGCCCAGGCCGAGCAGAGACGGGGGCGGTGCAGCCGGGACCGCCCTCCCCCAGCCCCGCCCTGTGCTCGGGCGGCCGCGGCCGCCGGCAAGGAGGCGCCGCGGCCTGTGGGGTCGGCGCGGCGTGCTCCGGGCGCTCCCAGAGCCGGGGAGCACGGTGGGGGCACACACCGCTTCCCCGGCCCTCCCCGCTGAACGCCGACATCGGGCCCGAGCTGATTAAATTATACGGCTGACCTGAACATGGTAACCTCCCGGCCCGAGTCACACCGAGGAGATGGTGCTGCAACCTACTTTCTCTCATCCTGTTTAATCTAAATTGACGTTCTGGGAATCACGGAAGAGTCAAAGCCTGTGCTTGGCAGGGCCTAAGGGAGGCATGTTAAAAATTATCTGCACGAGTCTTCAGTTTCGTTCAATTGTCGGAGGGTAAAACCCACCTAAAAACGTGGCTCGGATAAATGCGACCTTAAGATCGGCCAGCTCTGGCGAGATTAATCCATATGAATAGGAAAAACAAAGAAGTGATAAGTCAACTGTTTACTGTGACTGTTCCTAACTTTGCACTACCCTAAGGCACTCGGAGACAGAAACCAGAGGGTGTGGGACACCCCTGCCCTGACTGCTATTTGGCCTAAGAGAAATTCCCAGAGACTGGTTTGGAACTTGGTGATTAGGAAGGCCCTTGGCAGTTTATGCTGACACTCTAGAAGACAGGTGTTGAAAGCCCGCTGGAAGGGGATGTACACAATCATCAGGCCTTAAATGAGCAGAGCATGTGTTGCAACTTCCAGGCACTGGGGCCAGGCCACTGGTCCAGACCACACATTCCAAGTGTGCACAGCATAGATTAGAAACTGGAATTGACCCACTATACTTACTCTGCTTAGTAAATCAATTTGCAGTAATGTCACTGAGCAATGTGATTCTGTCCTTGTAGCCATCCCACCCCTACCTTCACCTGTTCTATTTATCCAATGAAAAATAAGGAAATACAACCACAGGAGAATGCACATATGAGTTACTTATACAGCTGCAAAATACAACCACAGGACCAGGAGATAACTGTGAAAAAGAAAAGCAGCTGGCAAAACTTAAGACTGTACGATTTTGTGTACTATTTCAGGAATCTGAAATGGGATTTAATTCACCCTGAAGACATTTAGACACACCTTATCTGTGCAGTTTTATTTCAACACAAGGGGAAATGAGAGCATTCAGTTAACACTCCTACACAATGCCTACGGGAGCTGTTGCCACTATCCAAGTCTGCTGTTACTTGTTGCAGTTGCTGTTGGAGGAGTGCCCTGTTGGTGTTGCTGCTTGAGCACATGGTAGTAATCACGAAAGGCGCCTTTCTGTATAAACATGTCCAAAGTTCAAGGACAAATGGGGTATTCAGCACAAGTAAAGCATTACTCCCATTCAAAGCTGCAAGAACATTATCAACATGGAGCAAACAGGTCCAGTCCTCTCTGTTCCTGTGATTCCTAACAAGACGCTGTGCAATTCAAGTGGTAAGGCAAGCAAAATGCTTGCAGCAGCAAGAAAGGACCTGGGATGAGAGGAAAGGTAATGCCTAGAGGCATGCCAGCTTCAAAATGTACTACATCTGTCCTAACCTACCAGGTAGGCAGCCCCTTTTTTGGTATGGTGAATACTCATCAGAGTTTTTTTGCTAGTTAGCCCCTTAAGGAAATGGACATTATTCCTCTATAGTTTCCCTTCCTTCACCAGCTCCATTGTACCCCCGCTTACGGACTGTCATCACATAACTGATTTTTGTGATACCACCTGCATTGACACTTGAGCCCGTGAACTACATTCTCACGTGCTCATGTTTCCAGCAGGTCAGTGCAAACATCCTTAACCTGACACTACACACAGCCTTTGTGTTTCACCTGGAATGTGAAGAGAGCTAAATTGAGGCCAGCATGCTCTAGAGCAGACCATACTCCCTATTACATGTGCTCCTCCACAGTTCTACCAAGAAACAGTTCTTGATACATTCAAAATTTCCTGTATACACCTCTTGACTGGTGGCACACAGTAAGAATTTATCCCACTTCTGATGATCCCACAGCTGATACTGCAAGTTAGATATTTCACTAATGAGTCTGAATGTAGGTAGCAAAGATGAGATTGAAATCTTGTCTCATGCATACCCCAAGCCTCAGAACCAATAGAGCTCCATTTTGTTCATAGGTTGCATATGCAGAGGAAGGCACATCATACTGACCAACCACGTGTTCAGCAGCTGCATCAACAGTTCTCTACTTCATTAGGCAGAGGCTAAGTTTCTGCTGATTTGATAATATAATTCAGTGCTTTTCTCACGTAATCCTGACAGAAGAACCAGGATGTTTATTTCTTCCTAATCTCATGTAACAGCATAGAATGAGTATGTGTGGATTAGTAAAATACCACACCAGGGACTACAAAAGGTAACAAAAGAGTTAGAAGGTTTTATTATAATCTAAGGCACAAAAGATGCTATTCAGGTTCCTATCTCCTAAGTTCAAATATTTCTGACAATTCCTCAAAGCACATATAACTAGTTACTCCCAGTACTATTATGAGAAAAAACACAAAGATGAGATTTTTTTTTTTCCAGACAGACCCTTGTTCAAAGTAGAGTGAAAAAAAATCAGGCTATAAAGAGATGTTAATTACTAATAAAAAACAAGAGTTCACCTCTTGGGCACACACCTGAATGGAGACCGGGAAAATCCAGTATTAAAAATACAGTGGCTTCATAAACATAAATACCAAGTAGCAGAAGCTCTTTGTGCTTCCATAAAAAAGCTGTAAATCTACTAAAGAAACAGAAAAAGCATACAAACTAGTTCTATGGTAATAGATCTGACTGTAAATTTCTTCTTAAAATGTGTCATCATAAGGAAAAAGGACAATAAAGTCCAGTACTTTCTTCATATACATATTTACATGTACAACATTTAGCTGTATTGCTGGGCATTAATATGTTGATTTACACGATCAGTGGCAGAACACTCCATGCCAGCAAAATCAATGTAAACTCATCTTCCACTCTGTATAAAGGAAAGTTTCAATTTTTTGAGAGCTTAATGAACCAAAAATCCAAATATCATTACAATCTATCAGTGTCCTGGTTTTGGCTGGGATGGAGTTCATATTCTTGTCAGTAGCTTGGATTTAGTATGAGAATAATGTTCTCATGAACACCCTGATGTTTTGGTTGTTGCTAAATTAAGTACTAAGGCCCAAACAACAGGCCCTGAGCCAAAGTTAACCTCTAGATGAACATTCCAACCAAATGTTATATATATATTCGCTCATTAACAAAGTATTGTTATATGTATTCATTTATTGGCAAAACATTTATTTACCTTTCCATATCTAGAAACCAGATAAGCCCACATCTGGCCTTACTAGAGGGGTATGGGGTCAAAGACAACTCCCTTGGTTCCTCCTGGAGCCCTGGTGGGGCTTTAGGGGAAAGCAAACAGAAGAATGAAATCAGAAATTATGTCAGCTTGTTTGTTTAACAGTACAAAATCTGGGCTACTGTCACAGTTAAATTGGGGGAGCCTCGTGGCCTGCAAGGTGGACACACTGCTGGAGTTCCATTACCAGGCCTGGTTCTCCAGTCCTTTGCCCCACAGTTGATGTTTGGAGGGCTTGGATGATGGTCAAGTATTAGGGTAACTGGTGATATATCTTTCTTAAATCACTATAGGCATTCTTTCGTAGTAACAATTAGGTGCATTGCTTATCCTTGTGTAATTGTTTCCTAAGGATTATGTGCATCGCTTAGTCTATGCTTTTGTGATTCTTTGCAGTTTTGCATTATAGTAATTTACACTATTCCTTAAGTTGGTGTTGGTTTGTGTCTGTGTCTCTGACCCTACTCACTGGCAAAACACTAGGTGGTACTTAGGATAAGTCAAGGACTTTTCAGTGTCTCATGCTCTGTCAATGAGGAGCTCCACAAAAAACTGGGAGGGAGCATGGCCAGGACAAGTGACCAAACTGGCCAAAGGGATATTCCATACTCTAGAATATCATCATGCCCAGTATATAAACTGGGAGAGTTACCTGGAAGGCACATGATTGCTGTTCAGGGACAAGCTGGCTGTCGGTCAGCAGGTGGTGAGCAGTTGTGTTGTTGCGGTGGGTTGACCCTGGCTGGACACCAGGCACCCACCAAAGCTGCTCTGTTATTCCCCTCTGCATATGCACAGGGGAAATACAGAAAAAGGTTCATGAGTTAAGGATTGGGAGAGCTCACTCCCCAAATACCACCATGGGCAAAACACACCGAACTTGGGGATATTAACTGGACTTATTACTAACAAAATCAGAGCAGGATAATGAGAAATACAATAAATCTTAAAAACACTTTCCCCCAACTCTCCCTCCTTCTTGGGCTCTACTTCCTCCCCCGCCAGCAGTGCAAGGGGACAGGAAATGAAGGTTACAGTCAGTTCATCACTCATTGTTCCTGCCACTGCTCCAGGAGAAGTCCTTCCCCTGCTCCAGTGCGGACTACCTTCCACAGGAGACAGTACTCCACAAACTTCTCTAACATGAGTCCATCCCACAGGCAACAGTTCTTCCCAAACTGCTCCTATGTAGGTCTTTTTCTATGAAGTGCAGTCCTTTAGGTACAGCCTGCTCCAACATGGGTCCACCACAGGGTCACAAGTTCTACCAGAACACTTGCTCTAGTGTGGGCTCCTCTTGCCACGGGTTTTCAGGTCCAAATTTTCCTCCCCGCTGGGGGAGGGGGTGGGAGGAGTGAGCAAGCAGCTGTGTGGCTTAGTTGCCAGCTGGGGTAAAACCGTAACACAGATTACATGTGTGCAAATCTACCAAGAACAACAGCCTAAGCACATCAAACATCCTGACTGAAAGCTGTATATCCCTTGCTATAAATATAACCAATGCAGCTGTGGAAAATCAGTTACTATAGTATTTATTCCAAGAAGCAGTTCTAATACACACTGAGATAATTAATGGATTGTATATATACAGGGAATGATTATAATATACAGATCTTACATGGTATTTACAAAATTTTTAATCCCCAATGATTCAACTGCCTGATGGTGGGAAAGAATACTGCTCTCAAATACATGCAGTTAACCGTATGCCCTTTACAAACTTTGCAAAAAGTCCAACCATTATAAAGTTCTCAGATGATAATGTACATTTACAAGACCACATTTTAAAAAGGCTAGCGTGCCTGCATTTCTAACACTTCCCATGCTCTTAAAAACAGCACAGGATTTTTCCCCTGGCATTTGCACATTAGGAGTGGCTGGCCAGAACATTGAAGAAGTGAAAAACTTCATCTTTATCCATTACTGCTACTTCAGTTGAACATTCAGTACATAATACCGGATGATAAACTTCCTCTTCTTCTTGATTTGATTGTATAGAGCCAATTTCTTTGCTGTGCTTCATTTTCTTACTTCTCTTTACCTTCTTTCTGTATTTCAGTATTTCCTCTTTGTTAACAACACAGTTCATCACAAACATTGCTCTGTACTGTGTTTTGTAAGATTCATGTCTATGGAGAAGGGAAGAAAATGCAAGTCATACCATACACAACTCTGCTTCCAAGAAATCTGTTATCACCATTGAAAATGGGATTAAAGATAGGAAGTAACATGCCAAAGGGCTGAAAGCCAAATAAATAGGAATTTTATAAACAGAAGTCACAGCTACAAAAATAATAAAAACATAGAATTGCAGCCATCTGTTGTTTTTTTTTTAAGGCATTTAAAAAAAATACTGGCTGTTGCTGAAAGAAACACTCTGGAGTACAATGGTATTGGTACTGCAGAATTATGCATTGCTACATATAGCTGATAATAGGCAAAAGATCAGGAAGCTGTGAGTGCAAATGACTCAACTACTGGCACTGACATCCTAAAATGTCGTGCAAGTCTGAAATTCCTTATTTATAAATAACAACATTGACACATCACATTAGAAGACACATGTCTATAATAAAACATAAAACAAAATTTCAGCTGTCATCAGCCTTAACAACTGTATATCTGGAGTATGTAGCAAAATTCAGTGCTGTAGGCCAATTTAATGCTATGTCCCTCGGGCTGCAACTTTACAGCAGCCTAAACCAACATAACAGTGGCTATAGAAGTCCAGTCTCAAATTCTGCTGGCTTACTGCTTGTATGACACTGTGCTATTTCAGTTTATTAAACCCAGGAAAGACCAGTCTGACAATAAAAATAGGGAGTTTTCTGTCATCTTAGCAAACTGAAACACTGAACTATAGAACAGGGTCAAGAAGTACCAGAGCCAGCAAAGCAAAAAACAGGACCAGTACTTAGATGATTTTAGGCTGCTGTGGAATTTTATCCTCAATCACCAAAAATACTCAATAAATGACAGGTAGTTTATTCCTCATTTCAGAAGATTTCTTTCTACTTTACTCCCAGTTCTAGAGTCCTTTCCTTAGCATGGGTTAGCAGCACTAACCAGGCCTGCAATGCAGTCAGACACTGAAGACTGGCAAAACACACTGTGGAGTCTCACCTAAATACCTTCCTGGCACTTTTAAATGTAACTACACTCAAAACACTTTTAAATGTAACTGCTAAGACTCAAACCAAGTATGAATACGCTATCTTTATTTTGCTTAATCCTCCTTTAACAAGGCACTTTTAGACAAAAATAACCTGGAATAGTTTTACGCCTCTAAACATCAAGCCAAAATATATATAAGTAAGTATCTCTAAAAACCCCAATCTACCTAAAATGCCTGTTGAGTCTCCATGGTTATTATTTTTTTGAAAAATTTACCTTCTCCACTATGCTAACATTCCACCCTATTCTTCCACATCTCCACACTGCAGGTTAAACTGATCATCATTCTTACAAACCAGCATCCAACCCTAAATCTGATTCACATCTACCTGCCTTCTCTTTATTAGGGCAACCTTGCATGACGGAATTGATAAAAATCCATGATCAAATTGAATAAACTAATACTACTACTACCGAAAAAAAGACATTACAAAAAGACCCCTTATTGTTCACTGTTGTTACCTCTGGCAGTCCAGGCATAATGTTGTCATGCAAGCAGGGCAATTCAGAACAGCATCGCTATTTGGAACAGGTGCAGGTTTTGCCTGCCGCTGCTGCGGTGCTCTTCTCTGGTTACGGTACCTACCAGTTCGAGAGAGGAGGAAGGGGAGACAAAAAGTGAAATGACATGCCCTTGCTGTTGGTCATATCAATTCAACTGTCAAACCTTTCTTTGCATTAAAGTACACCAATTAATACTTGGCTCCGTCTAGACACCTTTTTCATTAACCCAAAGAACATAAATGATAAGGTGAGGGGAAAATATACCAGTGTCATTTCATTTACAGAGTATTTTCATTTGGTGAGACAAATACATCTGGCATGAGCATTTGTGCCTAATAACCCTCTCCTCTAACAAGGCAGGTGTCTCAAGTGCTATCTCTGCAGGCAACATACATCATCTTATGCAATATATGTATGTGGAAAATTTTACCCCTGGTGAAACAAACATTTTTCTACTTCAACCTTCAAAAAACCCTCACTAAAGCAGCTTTGTATTGTTCCTGTTTTTTCTGAACATTCTGTGGCTTGCTAAATTCAGAGTTTTCCAAAACCGGAAATACAGTATTTATCAGAAACAGATATTAATCAGCAATCAAATTATCTTGCAATATTTTAATTCATAGCATGGTTGTTCGATGAGATCTACAGACAAAACTGGCTTACAGAATTTGGAAATCCTGATTTTAAAAGTTTTGAAGTTTTGTATAGTTTTGAAGACTCAACCTCCATTACATACACCTAAACCATTTTACAGGCTTTTAAGTTTCCTATGCTGTAAGTTATATATAAAAAATAGTTCCGCTGCATGGACTTGACAGCATTGGCTTTTTCTCTATATTTACCATTTTCATTTAAAATTTTCAGTTGATGTTAAGCATCTTACAATTCAAGTATTTATGGTTGCTTACCCTCTCCTCTGTGAATCTACCCACTCTTGGTCTCTACTGTCTTCTTCTGGGTCATACAGCAGCTCATCATTGGAAAGAATCCGGCGTTGCTGATGTTTTCTGTTTTTACGGACATCCTGTGTATCTGAAAAATTTGTGCAAGAACGTGTTACAACCATCCGACACAAATTATCAAAAGATACAATTTCCAATTTTCATTTTCCATCCTTGCAATAAATCTAAACTGAAACTTAAAGGCCTGGCTCATCGCTCCTCCAAGAGCATGACACCAAAGCATTACACTGGGATACATAATAAAACTGCAGGAACTACACTGAGATCATACAGGCTGGTAATTACCCTGCAAAATGCTGCCTTCAAAAACAGCCTCTTGACACCCCCAAGAGGATTTTACAGGATCTGAGAGAGTGAGTGGTACTATAAAGATGCCCTCCTCTCGCCTCTATCATTTACCTATTTTATCTTCATCCTCTGAATCAGAATCAAAATAAATGTCATCATAGTATTTTGAAGTGCTGGCAGATCCAGTCAGCCCAGTACTTGAGGAAGTACCTACAACTGAAATCAGAAGTGGTAAGGACACTCCACTAAAATGACAGGAAGTATGTAGCCCAGAACAAACCTTTACTTTCAAGTTACTCCGTCCAGAGTGCTCTGTTCTACCTGGGTGTGTTAAGTAACAGCTCTCCCAAATTATTCCCACACCCTTGTCATTCACATCACTTGTGTTACTTCATTTATAGCCATTCTCAGAGCAAAGCTGCTCCCCCTCCCTTGAAGTTGAACCTCAGGTACAGTTTGATGGAAAGTTTCTCCCAACACTCCCTTCAGACACAGAGGACACTACATTAAATATGCCTGTCTCTGCCCTACATAATACACACAAGACATCTTTACTCACATGAAAGAAGTACAGGTGTGGCACATTGTTTCACAAACTTTGATTACAATAAAATTAACTAAAAAAAGTCCCCCAAAATTTCAGGGCCACAGAAGTTCAAAAAAGACCTAGATAAACTGCCAAGCAGTCACAGTCACTTTGCAACAAAACTGCTATTTTGTGCTGTATGGATGTGGTGGTGTAAATATTGCTATGTACTCTCAACTACACAACCAAAACGTAAAGATGATTTGGCCACTAAGACATAATTCATGATTTCATACGCAAACAGATGTTAAGCGTGATTTACCCATTTCTGGTGATTTCCATTTGCCTTCCATAGTCTTCATGGTGGTGTTCAGTTCTGCTTCCATCTCCTTTTGGAACTCATCATCACTGGAAGACTCGCTCTCCCCCGTCAGGCACTCCCGTATCAGCTTCCGCTTCTGGTCAGGAGTGCCATGTAGGAGCACATCCACCTCATCCTCTGAGCTACAAACATTTAAGTGTTACACACCTAATTATTACGAATAGGCTAAAACGTGGACATAGTCACTTGGAGAACGAATATCTGAATTGTGTGGGGGCACTGGAAAGCATTTATTCCTACGTTTATTGGCAATGTACATATTAAAACATTTTATTAGCTTAGTGATATTAAAACTCCAGTTTAAACGCAAAGGAGCTTCAGCCGACTGCGTGCGGCCTGCCGCGATCCCCTGCAACTCTCGCTCGGCACAGGAAGCTGTGCGGTCAGGAATATACGCCGGTTTCAAGGAAATCGCCAGGGCTGGTGCGAGGCCGATCCTCCTGCACTTCGCAGGCAGCCCGGGGCCGGCACCTAGGGTCGGGCGAGAGCCGCGGCACCCACGGCTTGGCACCGCCAGCGTCGCTCCGCGCCCGGGCCAGGACACGCCAGGCGGCGAGCGGGGCCCGCCGCCGCCGGCCCGAGCCCACCCCCCGGCCGGCAGCTCCAGGCACCTGCTGAGCGCTCGTTCCTCGTCGCTGGGCTCCTCCACCACGTACGGGTCGTCCTCCTCCCGCAGGCGGCTCATGGCTGCGCCGCCGCCGCTCGCCCGCTGCCGCAGCCCCGCCCCTTCCGGGCGCCCCCGCGACTTCCGGCGGCCGAGCCCCGCCCCGCCCCGCCCGGAAAAGGCGCCCCCGCCGCCAAGGGCCGGGCCAGAGCGGGCCCCGGCGGCTGCGGGGCCGCCCCACAGCGAGCACCGGGCAGGCGGGTCTTCTCCCTTTTCTCCTTGGAGCTGCAAGTCCTCGGGTCACGTTTTAAGCACTTTTTTCCAGAGTTACAGAGTTAGAGCTTTAAGAGACACACCCAATACCAAGAGGCTTGGAAAAAATTTAATGATTTAGTAACACTCAACAGCGAGGACTAATCTAAAAACTGTTCCCACATCCTACTTAAAATATTTACAATATTGTTAACTATATATACATTGTCATCTTTGTCCCTTATAGTCTATTTATAGATGAGTTCCTTAGGAATTATACCTGTTACATCTGAAGATGAACAGCACAGTATTGTAGTAGGGATTGCTGGGAATACTCTCTGTACTAGGTAAGTTGCCAAGAGCCACTGGGCACTGGTCATGGAAGCCTGAGGTGATGAGTACACAAATAAACGCACAATGCAAAGTTCTCTGCCTTTGCAGTGTTTTAATGTGCAAGGCAGCAGGGTAAGTATACTATACTGCAATGCACCCTATTTGAGGAAAACAAAACAAACCACGCACCTGTGTGTGGCAGTACAGGGCATCTGTAATCACAGAGACATTGACTTACACTGATCTGCATTTCCAACCATACCATTCACCCAAAATTCGATGCTCCACTGAAGGCCTACAAACACACACAAAGCAGCAATCCCACTGTGAAGAGCGATTCATCAAGTCAAGCCTAATTTTATGACATCCTGAAATTACACAACATAACAGCACCTCTGAAAAAGGTTCATGGTTCAAGTAAGAGAGACCCATCATTACAACTAATGATATTGGATTCACAGCTCTATGTCTTAAGTCCAGTTAGCAGAATGAGATTCTTTTCACACATTCCTTTATAGGGAATACCTTCATTTTTTTCCTGAAGCAAAATGTTTTATCTGTATCACAGTGGGGCAGTATTACTTTTCACTGATAGTTTATGCACCTTCTGAACTCCCTTCTGCTACTGTTTCCCCTTTCCGGGAAGAAATCCAAGAGGTTCTATCAAATGTATTTCTGCCAAAGAAATTGCAGAGTCAGCCACTAAGCTCGAAACAATTTAGGTACACTGGACTGGAAAGTCACAGAGAAACAGATAAAACCTGAGAATGCAAGTGAAAAAGTACTGGGCAAGTAGTGTCAGACCAATCCAATACTTAGTCAAAGGTTTTTACATGGTGAATCGAGAAAAAAACAAATTAATCTAATTTACTAGAAAATACTAAGCTTACAGATGATACAGTGTCTTCATGATTTTAGAAAAATCACTGATTTCATGGTTTATTTTACAATAATTTGATTAGTCTACAAGTTAAGGCAAACATACTAATGCATCTGCTTTTCTTTTTAAATCATAGTTATAAAGGTTACACAAAGTTCTCCAAAATTTCTAAGAAATGTTCACAATTCAAAAAAAGATAAGTTTTTTGATATAAGTACATGGAAAAAAAACTAAGACAGTGTATACAATGTCATTATAGTAACAATATTCAAATATCTAATGGTAATATTTAGGCCATTTGAACAATGTGCTTCAAATGGTGAACTTCAGAAATTACTTACAAAGGTAAATAAGATTGCAGCCGTATCATAATATTTGTAACATGAACATTATTATATTGGCTATTTTCACAAAACCCGAGCATTTGGTTTCTGAACAATGAAAGCATATAATGATTAAATAAACATGAATATGTATGTATAACAAGTATGCCGTTCATATAGTCTGGAGCTACTTTCAGGTGTTTAATTCTTTTGAAAGAAGAAGCTTGCTTATGTGCACTTTGTCAAATGTTTTCTCCAGGGAACTGTAAATGCCTATTTAAAGTCATGAAAACAAAATCCAGAGGAGGGCAGCCCTTGTTAGTGGGAGGACGGAACGTAGCTTATGTGTCACCATTTAACACTGCCAGGCAGCTCTGCAGAAGTTGTAAGTTACCCTGTAAAAATAAAGAAAAATATCACCACATTTGTCTTCTTTCTTTTATGCTTGTAACAGAACAATGTTTTTTAAATAGCAATGACACCACTAAAAAAGAACAGACAGGATTTAAGCTTATGGGAAAATATATTGTGTCATGGAAATTAACAGAGCCAATTTGAGATTCAAAAATAAGCACTTAATGCCTTTCATGTTTCTTCCTAGAGGTCTAGTCTGGCCACAAAAGCTATTCACTGCAGAGCACCCTCAGCAATGGAATTCACAGTTGCAAAGTTAAAATTTTTTTATATAGAAGTACCATTACTCTGTCTCTAGAATGAGACTCCAAAAGCTTAAGTATTCATGTGTTTCACTGAATACTGTATTCATTGACAAGTATTAAACAATTTATAGCACTCAGGATCTCCTCGCGTATAGCAGCCATCAGAGCTGACAGCTTTGTTCAAGGAGGAGACCTTGTCAGAAAGACAGCAGAGTGATTTACATGCTTAGCCAGGTGATTTAGCCATCAGAGTTGAGTTTAGTCATTAGAAGTGATTATCAGAACATTAACTCAACTCTAAGCCAAGCTCTGGCCTTCTTTCCAAACACGGTTTTTAATCTTATTTAAAGCATTCTGACTCTACCATAGAAATATACAGACTGATTTTCAGGTATCTGAATGAATCTACAGAACTGATACCCTTGTGAATTTAGCAAATGTGACTACCAAGCCAGAATTTACTTTGCAGGAAAAAAAACTACCACAAAAAACCAAAACGACCCAGTATTCGTATGTGCATTCATTTATGTTTCCATCACTTAAAACTACTAGCTATTCACTATGAAATACCTGTACTAGATTTGTTCCCAAATCTGAAATCTCTATGTAAGAAAAAAATGTTGGGCTGTTGACAGTGTTAAGAGTAATTCATATCAGGTTCAGATAAAATGCAGGAACAAAGCAGTCTGAATGCCCAGTTATGAACACAGAAGGAACTGCTGACTTCTAAAAAACTTTTTGCATCAAAAAGGAAACATATAAAGAAAACTTCAGACACACCAAAGCATGTGATTTGCATGCCTTTCATAAACAGTCCACAGAAGTCCTTAAGAATTTGTAATTTTTTCAGTTAGAAGCACTCCAAGTGACCTGTGATAGATAAGCAGGACATTCATCCCTCAGCCCCAAAAGGTAAATCATAATTCTATGCCCCATTTGGGTTCTTATAATCCAGATTAAGCAATTAACTGATTTAAAGGTTTGAAAGCAGATTCCCAGTTAGGCCTACTAAATCCTTCTCAGTCTTATCCAGAAGGCAGCAATTTCAGTAACAACTTCAGCAGCTTTTTTGTCTTTTCATGTCTATTATGGCAGAGGACAGTCACAAGCTATTTTTTAGAAGGCTTGTAATTCGGTGACATTAGTAAATTCTATATAAGAGCAAGATACATGGGGACTTGGTGGCCCATCTTTGTGGTATACAGGACTCATAAATCTAAGGTCTCTGTTACTGAAAAGCTGATTATTGACTGTAATGAACTAA
The DNA here is from genome assembly GCF_017639235.1 of Corvus kubaryi. Taxonomy (NCBI): domain Eukaryota; kingdom Metazoa; phylum Chordata; class Aves; order Passeriformes; family Corvidae; genus Corvus; species Corvus kubaryi. The sequence goes on from NW_024582054.1 coordinate 11,454,138, forward strand.
TGAATTGAAAAGAATACTTCAGTCTGAAGTCTTCAGTCTTCAAATGGAATACTTCAATCTGACTTCTATACTTATGGACTGCACAAGTTACCTATAACTGAAGTGTGACAATACTCATTTGGCCATCTTATTACAGAAGCATGAAGTATATTTGTAATTTACAGGCCATTATGTAGCACTCTCAAAAAAAAAAAAAAAAAAAAGATGCTACCAAGACATCTGTGCTGGTTTCGCCTGTGGTAGAGTTAATTTTCTTCTCAGTGGCTAATAGGGGATGTGTTTTGGATTTGTGCTGAAAATGGTGTTGATAATATAGAGGTGATGTCGTTATTGCCAAGCAGCTCTTACTCTGCCTTTTCTGCTCCTTGTACTGGCACACTGGAAAAGTGGCTGGGGGTGCATGGAAGGGGGCACAGCTAGGACAGCTGACCCCCAGTGATCAAAGCGATATTCCAGACCATATGACATCACGCTTGGTATATAAGGTGGGGGAAATAAGAAGGAAGAGGGAGGCATTCAGAGTGTTGTCTTCTCAAGTCACTGTTCCACATAATGGAGCCCTGCTCTCCTGGAGATGGCTAAACAACCTGCCTTGCCTATGGGAAGCACTGAATAAAGTCCTTGCTTAGCTTTGCTTATGTGCACGGTTTTTCCTTTCCCTGTCAAACTGTCTTTAACTCAACCCACAAGTTTTCTCACTTTTCTGATTTTTAGTTGCCAGCTGGAGGTTAAACCACCACAACATCCTTTACACCTCAGTCATTTCCACACTAAGCCAGCCAGTCTACTAAACTTTTCCAAATAAGCACGTAATTCATTTTCATTAGATCAGATTTACAAAACTCACAAGAACCACCTTATTTAAATTATAATAAATCAAGGACAATAGAAGCTGTGAGCCATTACTCTTTGTGGCTGCAGTATCTGACATACTTACATCAGCACAGCTTGAGAAAGTCCTATACCTTCAGATTCAGAAAAGTGTTTCTTGCCAGCTCACACTCCTAAGCTGTAGATACTAAAATTATTGGCAGAACCACAGTGACAGAAACATCCTTTTCAGGAAAGAAAGAATTACTGACAAAACATTTCATCAAATCCCTTAGCACTGCATTTTGCTTACTTCCTTGTTCTGTCAGTTCCAGACATCTGTTGCTAGTAACACAAGAAATTCTTTTTCCAAAAAACCCATAGAGGCAAGAGTGTACATCTTAATATTTGTGGAAAAGATATGTTTCTTTTTATTTATATGAAGAAAGTGGCTATCTTACTCAGTTACAATTCATATGTCAAAAGATTCTAAAAGTACAGCCAAGGCTATGAGTGCTCTAAGTATATGATTATAACCTTAGCAGTTTCACCAGCTATCAAACCTCCCTTCTTGAACATTAAGTCCAACACAGGAATACCTCAAAATCCAACCATTTAAAATACTGAACAATACACCAAATGCAGCTTTTGCACCAAAATGGTCAAACACTTATTCAGGTCTTACATTAGTTACAGCTGCATGAAGTCATGAAGAAACACAAAAGCTAGCAAAACAGAAGCTAAAGCATTACCTAGGGAGATAAACAGCCAGAATGGCCATAGAAAAAGAAACATCAGTATGTTTAGTGTAGGTCAGAGACCAATGACAATCTAAAGCTTCCGTTTGGCAGCTATTCTAAATAAATCTAGGGTACATGCTGCTGCTAAGAAGGCAGCTCTCTTTTACTGCCAGACCCTCCCAGCCAAAACTGTGTGTTTTGATACAAGGGATGTCGTGAAAACAAGACAAAGTAAAGCTTAGGAAAACCCAGAGCAACTTTAAGCTTCTTTGTACTATGCAGCTGCACACATAATTGTGCCAACGTAAGGGAAAGGAAGAATCATGCATCATCATCCTTCCTGGCAACAGTCTGCCCTTTCATCAACTTAAACTCAACCCACGGTCGGATTTTTAGCTTTTTCAAAAGTCTTGAGTTGCAAACCAAAAGGTTAAGAGGATAGTAGCAATGCTTCCAAGAAGTATTTTATAGGGAAGTAGTATAAATGTAACTGGGCAGAGAGGGTTTACTTAGGATTTGTATATACAGTGTCCCTGATTTACTAGAAGTTTATTTCCCTATTGCCCTCGAGTCTTCTAGAGCTACAGGCAGGTATAGCTCACAAAATGTGAGCTGCGCCTCAGAACCTTCTCTCAATTCTTTGGTTACTCTGACTTCTGTGCAGCCACCTCTGTATTTTGGGATTTGTGTTTTTCTTTCCACACAGAGCAAGTAACTTCAAACAGCAAGTCAAGCAGCAGCCTTCACTGTGTCTGAATTCCTCCAAAAGACAGCCTCTCAAGTGAGTTTCCAGCACCCAATGCTACATCATATTTCACCTCCATGTTTTTTGTGTGAGGCAGCTCCAAGTCCAGAAGACACATGGCTGTGGGGTATGCCCAGCCCCTGCCCTGGAGGGATCTCTGCTGAGATAAGAGATTTCGCAATCGCCCAGCAGGACTCCCTGGAAAGGCAACCACTTCTATGGTCACGGCAAGAAAAGACAGACCCACAATCCTTTGGGAGACACTATGCAGATCATTCGTAACCCATTGGTCTGTACCCATCCCAGACCCTCTGTAATCCATTGGTCCCCTACCAATCCCCTGTATCCCTATAAAAGCGAGCTCTCTGGGGCCACTCCCAGAGAGGGTTCCCGTCCCTGGCTCCCCCCTTCGCCGGAGGGGACCCACAATAAAGCTACCACCGTGCGGAACCAGCCACACGAACCTTCTCGTGTCTCTCTCTGGTCTGGCTTGGCCTGGAGGCTGCCCTGCAGAGCTGAGCTGGAATCACGAACTGGTATCACTAAAGAGCTGACAGTCTCTGCAAGGGCCCTCCTGCCAGCAGCTGAGGGAAGACACTGGACCTCGGGAAGGCGATTCCTTTTGGGACCATCTCCCCGGACCGGTCACCTCTTCCTGGGACAGAGCCGCTGACCCCCTCCACCAGCTGTAATACATGGCTAGACTGATTCAGAGACAGATCCATCTGCATGGCATCTAGTGTGGAGGTACTCATTACAGAAAAAGAAAACCCACAATAGAAGACTTCTAGTAAAAGCCTGCAGCAGTGGGTTTCCATTGTCCCCAGACCTCTTCCCCACTTAGCATTTTTGCCAGAAGCAACCACTTAGACTTAGGTAACAGGTCATGTTGCAAAGTTTGTCAGGCACTGTGCTCCACACACGACTGACCAAGCAATTGCCATTTTGCTGCTACTAAAACTTCACATGCCTGCCTCCAGCAGGTGCAAAAGCACAGAGACAGGGACTGCCACAGCATCAGGCAAAGTATTTTGCCCAGAACCTAGAAGCAGGGGGCTTTCGATCTGATGTAATTAAGTGACTGCCTACATGAAAAACATAGCTTTCTTTTTTGCTTCTACTAGTCCTCCTCTGACTGTACTCCAAGACGAATTAGGTGTCTAGAAACAGCCCAGCTTAGCCCAGTCAAAAACAGGGCTACCTAGTCCTTGAAATGGAAGCATTGTTCATGATTTCATTTCATCATATTCCCCTAATATTGGTCTTCCCACATCAGGGCACAATATTACATCAAAAAAACCCCAACAAACAAGTCTTTTAATATCTTCTTTCTTCCTTTTATGGAACTAACTCAGAAAGTGTCCACCAAACCATTTCATCCTTCAATATTCTGTACAGACTAATGAAAACCTATCCATAAGGCTCTCTTCAAATACCTTAGTTACAGCACTAATAAGAACATTCCCCATTATATAATGTTGAAAAATGCAATCTACTGTACTTGTAAATTCTGTAATAATCTAACTCAGAATTCACAGAAAGAAAAACACAGTAACCAAACTGATCCACCTGTAGTAGCTTAGCTTATTTTAAATATGAAACAGTGGCATTGAGAAAACAGAACTTTCAAACCTAGTGAGAAACAAAACATCCTTTTATTCAACAGGTTACAGTATTTGTTAACATTTCAAGATTTGTCACTCTTAGTCAAAATGACCTTTGATTATTGTAAAGCTTTAAAGATTCAAAACTGCCTAGTGAATGTTGTTGCTCCATGATGAAGTAGGTGAAAAGGGTCAGCAAAAACAATTCATCTTCAAAAACAGAACTACAATTTAAAGCTTCTATTACAGCTTTATGGACTCCTTGTTAGCAAATTTACTAAGACAAGGTAAGTCACAGACAGACTGTCCAAAGAAATGCATGTTAAACACAAGCTGTGACAACAAACTCAAGCTAAAAAACTAAAGCAGTTCCAGGTACACTGAGGACATAGGAAGTACATATCAAGTTGAAAGCTACAGAAATTAGGCATCTTCCACCTTCATTCCACACTTACTAGTTGTCAAAATTCAAGAGAATATTACTCCAAGATTGTGACTTGTATAGTTAAAATAAGTGATTCTTTAAGGATACTCTAGAAGACAGAGACATTGTCTAAGAATTCCACTTCAAGCCATGTGGAGACTTCAGCAAGGGTTAGTTACAAGAGATGATGAAGAGTCAATGACTGAAGCAGGACAGAAGCAGTGTGGATTCATTCCCTTACTAAAGCACAACATGGCAAATCAATAAGAACTGTTGCAAGAAAGACTGTTAGGACTATTTAAAGTAAGGACTGTTCATCTTAAAAAGGAGTCATGCGTTCCATACATTGCTGATTGCTTTACCAGTAATATATAAATATTTCATTAAGCTGAACTTATACCTACAAAGATTTAAAAAAAAAGTCCCCCCAAAAAACCTTTTTTACAGTGCATTAGTTTTACAAGCAATAGGTTTAGGGGAATGAAGAATGACACCATCAACACTACTGAAAAGAGTGTAAAGCAGCAATATACCTCTTAACAAGTCCTTTCAACAGATATATTCTGAGTTAATTCACAGCTTCCTAACCAATCCAGTTTCAGATCTGAAGAGAAATGCTAAAGAACTAATTTTTAAAAGAAAACTGCCTCCAGGTATAAGACTGTTCAAATAAGAGAGTGTTGTACTTGTCCATGAAATCAAATACATTGTGAAATTTAAGGACAGTACAGGCCCCTTAACAGTTCTTTTCCTACAAAAATTTATTTTCCTGGAAAGGCTATCTGCACCATGCCTCTTTTGTTAATGGTTTAGAGTTTAAAGGCAAAAAGGTTCAAAAACATACTCATCATACCAGACAGGCCAGTGTGATCTCATGCTTAACATCCTATACATCAAGTCCCAAAATCTGGATAACAGGAGAAACCACTTCCTAAGTGAAATGGTGAGATGAAATTTTAAAAATAGGCAAGTTTTCAAACTCTGCAGATGTAAATATCAAACAGCCAAATAAACATAAAACTGAAGGCAAAATTTTCTTCCAGGATATGTGCTTTCCAAAGGCACCTCAAGCATACCCATCTCTCAGAGAGACACTCCACTTGTACTTTTTTGTCTTCTCTGTTATTAAAGAAAGTTCACCTTTCTGAACAATGCTTAACTTAAAATTCCCCTTCCTGAATGTGAAGTATCATACAACAAATGTAGCCATTCTGGTTAATCAAGCATATAATATTCAAAATCACTTGAAATATAGGCCAAAAAGGATCATAATTACCTTAGCATGCTTTAATTCCAGTTCTGCTAGTTCCACCAGATTTTTTCTGAAGGCTGCAACTCTTCTTGTCTTGAAGTCTATCAGTTCTACAGAAAATAGAAACGGACTCAATAACAGTATCCCTGCTAGTGACCTCAGTGATTAACAGACATTCCTTCAGGATGGAAGAGGTAAAGGGTGAGAGAAGGAAAAAAGAAAAATCTTGAGTTTAATCTCAGCACATTCTGGGCTCAAAAATGCTGCTACACGGTTGGAAGAAAGCAAACCATCACTGCAGTACCTCACCTCTAGGAACCTTTTGAGGACAAAAAGCTTTTTTGAAAAAAGACTGCCACATGAATGCTTTTAATATTTATTTCTCTTATTCCATCTGCACTGTTCTTTCAAGGGTGATAAATGGAAGTCTTTAAGGAATATACTAAAGTTAAAACTAGGAAGAACAACAGTGCGCTTTCTGCATATACCTTTGTGGCTAACAGGATCACTCATTCTCCACTGTCTCATTTACAGGAATCATTAACCAGATTTACAGCCTCAAACAACTCTTCAGTGATAAAAACGAAAGAGCATGGTGTTTAAACCTTGAACAGATCTGCCACAAATCGTGAGTCAGATAACTACTAACTCACTGAAGTATTAACCTAAAAAAGACAGTAAGTTTCCAGAAGAAAAATAACATGTAAATAAGGTTCCTTTTCTCTATTAACTCTGTAATTCAGTGAAATCTCATTTCATTATTTCTCCCTTCTCTAATGTAGTATCATATCTGAGACAGACTGGTGCCGTCACAGAAGAAAGCATAAAACCAAAAGGGGAATTTTAACAACACTTTAAAGTATTTGTTTGCTATTACTGCTAGCAGTTACCATTTTGTATCCCAGCTTATGTATGTGAAAAAAAAGCTTAACAAGTAATTTGCACTTAGACTTTGCTCTGCCTATCAGAGCTATGAGGAGCCAAAGAAAAATATAATTTGAACGTTCTAAAATAAGTAAATAATCATTAAAAGATAATATTCCTGCTTAGGAAACAGTATAAAAACCTATTTTCATTAATTACATTAATTCTCATTAAGAACATACTAAAATATGTTAAATTAAAAGTAGTAACATAGGATCAAGGACCACCCAAATACCTTGTTTTGCCGATTCAGAAATTTTCTCAAATTTCTGACAGCATATTTGCTGAGTAGTTTCAGCTTGCAGCACATCTTTATTTTTTGCTCTTGCTTTATCCAATGCCTTATTAGCATTTTCATAATCCACTAGTGACCTAGATCTTCTATATAGGAGATCCTATTAAAAAAACAAAGGTTATATGGAGTTTATAAGACTCTACCCAAGGATTTTACTATATTCCATACAATTAAAAAATCAAATTAATATTAGTCCTTCTTGCTGTATTTCAGTTCTTACTAAATTATTTGCATTCACTTTACTTCATTCTGCAAGTCACAGGAATGTCTATACTAGATCAGATCCACAACATAATACTGTCTGGTCTCCATCTTGTCGGACAGAGGCTAGCAACAGACGGCTTAGATCAAACTCCAGAAAGCCAAAGAAGGCAAATCATGGGAAATTTCACAGCTTCTTAGATTAGAAACAAACTACATTTACATTATGCATTTGAAATACACACAGAGCCCAAGAAACAGTAGTAACATTTTTGGTGCAACAGTTTGTGATCTTACTACAGACATTTTCTGTCAAATGCTTGCTCATTCTGTGACGTTATTTAATCATGTCACATCAAACAACAGTAAGAATGAAATTTTCTGTAAGCACAGAATATCAAATTCAGCCCATGCGTTTTTGTATCAGCACTAGTAGATTATATGGAATACCCAATTTTAATACTTTAAAAAAAGCAGAACTGCTTGCAATTACAAGCACCGAACACACTGCAAACACACAAACAGCCCTTCCACTGTGTTTCATTACTGCATGATTTGGCCTTGACAAGTGGCTCACTCAGTTCCACACAGTCAGTCCCACATCAGCAACTGCTTTGTTACTCCTTATATGCACCAGAGACAGGTTCTACAGCTAAGGAAGAAATTGCAGGCTAGGGGTGGCAGCATTTTAATCTATCTATATTGTGAGTTGATGATCTCTTACCACTTTCTCTCTCACTCTTTTTTTTTACGTTAAAAAAACACAGTGTAAAAGAAACACTGAACAAAAACCTATAAATTCACCTTAGCAGCTTGAGATTCCCTAAGGTAATATTTCAGAAGATCAGAAAGTTTAAGATCTTCATCAGCAGATACCCGAGCCTCTATTTTCTGGAAAAACAAAACAAAACACCACCACCAAGCAAAAAAAACAGTAAGCAAAAGGATCAACTTAAAACATCCAAACTTCGGATATTCTTTTGTATATACAAATTCAATGTAAAATATACAGTACATGACAGATAGTCTTTTTCAAAAACTAAGATCAGGCATTAATGACAGGATACTTAAAAGATGCAAAATGAGAAGCAATATTAGGATTTTGTATTAAAATGTAAGCAATAAGCTACTCTCCGAGCAGTAATTGACAACTGGCTTTCTACATTAAACACTGCTTTTTTCCCAATAGCAATTATATTTATCATATGCTAGAAAAAATGCAGAGAAACAAATTTATATTAACAGTTGCACAAGTAGTTTTATGTTGTTGTTGAAATCAAAGGAAAACAAATTTTTAAGGCACCTTTGCAGACTAATTGTGTAACTGCATGCACTAAATGGTTTAAAAAACCAATAAACTAATTTGCTTGTATTTGAAACAGATTAGAAATAGAGTCTGCAAGCGCATTATTGAAACCCTAATTTTTAAAAAAATAATTTCTAAAATGCAACATTTTGAGTCGAAGCAAGTAATTCTGTTAATTTTCTTTCAAGTATGTATTTGTGCAGATACAATTGTCAGTTTAGGGAATACACACATTTTTCATTTGCAAGTTTTCCTGATACATGGCCCACATCATCTCTCTACCAAACCAAACAAGTAAGGCAAAAGAAGAGATATTTGAAAAACTGATTAGAAGCATAAGCAATTCTACTTCTGAGTCAAATAATTGCAGAAACCGATCTTGGCTCCAGAAAAAAAGCAGCATGGCCACCATTTTTTTGGATAAAGGATTACATTTCTTCATTTCTTTTATCCATAACATGTTCTGTGATTCCCAGTAACAAGTATGGAAGATCTCTATGCATTTTAGAGGAACAGCAGCTTTACAAGGGTATTACAGGAGACTGCCTAGCAATGTTTAGTCAACCAAAGAGTCCTAAGGTTCAATCATTTTACAAAACACATGACTGAAATCTTACGTTTTCTCATTCCATACTACACATTGCTTAAACGCTCCATCTAGAAGCTCACATATTAATCCACATATTAATGCCTTGTTGGCACATGAGGTCTGTTTCATAGTACATACCCTTGTTTTGTCAAATAACTCTGACACCTTCAGAAAAAACCTGTGCAAAGGAAACAGCTCATATTACAACATTGTTTTAAACAGTCTAATTACTTTCTAGAACTCACACTATAGTCTGCATCTGGCAATAAAGACTGCAAAGGCACTTCTTAGGATTATAATCCAAAAACTCAGAGAACATACTAGTTTGAAACTTCAAACATGTGGGAACTGTACAATGTAAGAAAGGCAAATGACAAACAAAGCATAACTGATGGATATTTTAAAGTAAAGAATAATTGCTCAGCTCCTCAAGGATTCTTTATTCTTCTGTGAATTAAACCCCAAACACCAGCACCCTGGTCAATGGTCTTACACTATTATCAAGTGTGCTTTACGTAAATTTGAATGTACTTTTCTTCACCCAGTAAACATGACGTATGTCCTACTTGGAATTCAGGGATGCTGAGCAACAGTGTCGCAACACCTCCATTGCAGAAGACAATACAAGGCTTCAGTCTTACAGCAGACTGAATTACAATCAAATTATACTATTTTGACAGAAGACAGATGTGATTTCTGACAGACCCTAACGGACTGCAACAAATATCCACACTATTATCAAAGTATCTGGTATATAAGCTGTCACCACATTTGGATGTATATCACTGTAATTCAGGTAAATTAATAAGTTAACTTTCACATTCATGTCCTACCTGTCGTCACACGGACACCAACATCACACAAATGAACTATGTGTGTATGTTGATAACCACTGACATCTTTAAGCTAGTTAACTAAGTTTTATTTTCAGATACACCAGACTTCATCTTCAAGCAAATCTGAAAGATTAAAGGACAAACATCTGTACATAGAGACCCCCTGCTATTTTCAAAGTTCTGGGGATCTCAGTAGATCGCTTTATTTTCTTAAGGGCAGTAAAGTTGCCAGAACAGCACAACTATTCTTCAAGATGTTGGTACACTTAAAAAAATGCATATACTCCAACTGAGACCTGCACTTGCTGCACATGTAAAAAGCATTTGTAACATTTTAAAAAATGGTGAACAGTTGTGTTTTTTTCTTATTCAATGAGGACTTTTCCATCTCATCTGTGTAATTTTCTACAGACTGTAGAAAACAGCATTTTTTTACAGACAAATATTAAAGCGGAAGTATTAAGTGCAGCCTGCTAAAGAAAGGAAATACTAGAGAAGCAAATATCTTAATGTGATACAGCTATAAGAAATTCTGGTTTTCTCCTAACAAGAGCTACCAATCTCAGCAGGTCACCATGAAGACTGCTACATAGCAAATTATCCCACAGGTTATTAACAATATCTTACTTGCATATGTCTGTGGAGTCCTGCGTTCCTAATGCATATAATGAAGAACCAATTCTATTATAGTCATCCGCCACATCTAGAAAAACAAACAAGCACTTGTTTTACTATCTCATTCCTCTTCTTTCTTTTATTCAAGAGCTTTAAGTATTAAATCAATGAATGATGAAAACAAACAGATCCAAGCAATGAACAGGAAAATACATTTGCTTGTTATTTCTGAAGTTTATATGCCTTTAAGCAGATTTTTTTTTTTTGATAACACAACCTTGAGAGATTGAGTGGGTCAATTTCCACGCAATTCTTTACTCCACATGTCATCAGTGCAGTTGGTTATAGTGAAGAATGGTATTAGGAAGCTATTAATCTCCCCTTCTATTCCTCCCATTTCAACATAAAAACAGATTTGCTGCTGGAAATAGTAAGTCAGTGTATTTTCAAGCCCTGCACCTCTCTGTTGATCATGTTATCCATAAACTACAGATTGCCCATTTCCAAAACAGGTTTCCCATGTCATTGTTCTACTCCTCTAGCCAGAATTTCCAAAGGTGCCATTTGTCCCAATTCACAGTTTGGTAAAAGTTGTCAATAAACATCCTATGTGATTCAAGCCTGGAAACCAATGAAGCTTTGTCATGAGTTTGATCAATCCTTTCCCGTCAGATCCTCTACAACCTCATTTCAAAGGATTTTCTTGGTTCTACAACCAATGTAAAAGCCATTCTCACTCTGTAAATAAATCTTGGCACTTCATTTCTATGAAGGAAGTTCAGTCCTCATTTTAGGAAAGCAACCAAAAACACCAGAAACCACTTCAGGTGGGTACTGAATGCAGACACAGGGCCCCTTAGTAATTCACTGAGCCATAACTGACTCTTTCCATCTCCTACCATAGATACTAAAACTACAGAAGACTCAGTCTTCATACAACAGCAAGAGAAGCATCTGAAGAACTCAGAAAATCCTTGGTTTAATGTCTCATTCAAACTCCACTTTAGAGATCTTATCAATGGAGATTCATAAAACGTTTGTGACCTGGTCTTGTGCAAACTATATTACTTTAGACAGCAAAGACAATATCTGTAAATAAGACCCAAACTTTGAAGAAGCAGACAGAATCTGGAAAATCAATTTTGATTTATCTAGGCACAAAAACTTATAATCAAGGGCAATATAGGTAATTTTTTCTGAGCTTCTCAAAACACAGTAATCCTAAATCAAACACAACAGTCCTAACCCCAAAGGTTTTTCATTTTCTCAAATAAATGAACTGCACTTGGGAAGACCATCTAGAGCTTTCAGAAATCACATTAGCTAGCACTGAGCTCACAAAGACAAATCAACACGCAAGTGGAAAATCTTGTCTCAGTATGAAAAGGGGTCCTGCAAACCATGCTACTGAATGTACACATTCCAGCCTCCAATCTAAACAACTAAAAAATGGAAATCTAATCTAGAACAATGGCCCAAACAGGAGTTTGCTACAAGCAAAAGTACTTAGTTAGCAAGGTAATGCAATGCCCAGTGTGCCAAGAGATTGCATTTGGTGGAATCAACCACATCCAGTCAATAACAACTTCTCTAGGTGTAAAATCACATGTACTGCCATACTACCCACCTCTACACATAAATGACTAAGTCAGACTTCAACAGAATATTAATACTTAAAGTGTACTTCTTTTCAAGCAGACAGCATGAAGAATCAAGGTATCCTCAGTGTTGCACCAGGCTGTTCTTACTCCACATAGTCTACTGCAGCAAAGCCTAAACTTAGAAAGTCAGATTGAACTTCTTTAGACTCTGAAGGCTACTCTTGGAGAAATGAATTCACTTTTCACATGCAAAAAGAAAACTAAAAATTACTTCTCCTCATGAACAACTTCTGTACACTTTAACCACTACTATTTTCACCCTGGAAAAAACCTCACTTTTATGTGATCTCGTCATTTTATCAGATTTGGCAGAGGCATCTTTGACTCGATTGTGATATTCTACAAGGAATGTTCTCTCATGTTCAAAGAAGTCATCCACATCCTACAAAAAAAAGAGAACAATTGAAAAAACAGGATTTCACTCACTCTCTACAGAGCAATTGCAGAGTAAATTTGTACATTTCACTGTTGCTGTGACAGGAAATGCAGCTATTTTTATTGTCTAAAACACCATTTATGTAAACTGATTTCTTCTCCACTTATATAATGATCTTAAGTTCTATTAAGAATTTAGTAAGAACTAAGAATTTGCAACAAGCATTCTAAAGGTCTATGTTACTAAACATGAAGGAACATCAAAGGGTCACCAAGGGTGACAGAAATAGAATACATGTCAAGTACTTAATTTAAAAAAGCATCTACCTAGAAAAAGGGGAGAAGGGATGAAAGTCACCCAGCAGTACAGAGGCTGTGGTCTCAGATGAGATGATTTGAACTCCTAGCTCAGAACACTGATCTTAATGACATACTTCTGTCAATTTGGTAAACACAGGTAATTGTTAGTATTTTCTGTATTATAACTTGACATAATTGGTTTAATACTTATACTTAAAAACCCTCTAAAATAACACAGATGCTCAATACCATGAAATAGCCTACAGCATGGGCTTTGAACAATGTTCTTATGAATGTAGTAGTTATTTGGACTTTTTTTTTCTCCAAGTCATCTTTAATCCATGGTTATATCCACTTTCCAGCAGTTTCAAAAACCAAGACTTTGAACCTAGAAACTTTTAACTCTTGTAAAAATTGCTGTTACCACTAGAAAGAAAAGAAATTAAAAATTATCCTCTGCAGAACTTCTGTTTGTTATAAAAGCAATCTTGTAGCTTTTGGAAAAGTGAAAATTAAATTGCATTTTCTTCTTTTTCTCCCCCCTCAGTTACATTCTTACATCTACTGGGAAAAATCATATAACTTCTACTGCTGCTCCTAGCCTTGAAATAGTAAAAGGATTCTACAAGACTGAGAAAATTCACTCAATTAGTAACTTCTGAACTGAAGCAGTTGTCACACCTAGTTCTCCTTTCCACTACATAAAATGGCAGGCCTGAACAAAAAAATCCAACCATATTATCAATTATCTATGTTTATTAAAAAAAAAAAAAAAAAGCTTAATTTCACAGAACAGGAGAAAGAGTACTGAAAGCCCACAAGAAAGCTCTCAATCCCACAAGAAAGCTCTCAATTATTTTGCATCCAGGCCACAAGTTCTCACCCATGGTCTGCCACTAATTCTTAAGTTAGACATCACCATAAAAATCCCATATTTGTACCTATGTAAAATTCTGCTTCATTTAAAAGGACAACAACAATGTTCATACATTTTAAATCTTGCTATGTTACGCAGTAATCACCTTTACTCCTGAAACAATGACACCATCTGCTGATTTAACCATATTTTTGAAGAAGTCTTCAAGTTTCTCTTTCTTATTTTTCCCACGAACACTCAACTGAAAAACAAATTAATTTACCAAGTTCAGTCATTTTCTGGAGGCAATACAAGCTTTAAAAAAGAAATCACAGAATTACATACCCCTACTTGCTACACCTAAAGCAACTTTCCTGTTCTCTGTTCACTCTTACACTCTACACTAATGGGGACAGGGCACCTTGCATCCCCAATGAAGACTACCTCATTTACTAGATTGCTCATCACCTAAAATACTATTCTAGGCAAAAAAAAAAAAAAAAAATCAGCAACATTCTAGCACCTACAGACAGTACCAAATGTACAGAGTGTACATTTCAGTTATCAATAACACACTATTTATCATGCACAGTATAGCTGAGTTGATGTAACTATAGTTAATACAACCATGTTTCACCCTTCGGTGAATGGCAGATCTTTGACTTCCAGAGGATAATGCTGGTTTAAGCCCCCTCACACTCCTCCTGTCCATCTAACTTCACCCAGTTTTGAGTGCCTGAATCCATAAACATTTCTACATCAAGAAACAGAGGAACCTCTGTAACACATTTTGAATTATGTATGCAGTTGAGCCAGTCTTTGTAATAATTTCTTTCAACGTTGATTCCCCAATTTTAAAAAGTAACTGAAACTCTTTGCAGAATACGAGCAACCACTAACTCCAACGCCAAAGAGTTACGAGGCCAAAAGTACTCTCCATTATCTCAATTCAGTATTTACATATGGATAGCCACACTAGTCCAACACTTAGAAAAAAATTAACCACATTTTCATTTCCATCATTAACAAAAAGGTTTTATTTATCAGAACATTTCATTAGAAATTCTCTCTAGTTTTGTTAGCAACAGAATTTATACCACAGTTCCAAATGCTAAAAATTAGTGTTCCATTTTGTTGCATAATTCTTTCTCATAGCAAAAAAAAAAAAAAAATTCAAAGAGTGGAAAAGTATACTGTCATGTGAAATCACCCAAAAGCTCAGCTTTTTAATCCAAAATATACTGGATTTCCAGTAATATTTTTGATGCCGAGGTTAGAGCATGTAGTGCATTTGGTTCCCCAGGTGGCAGAAAATGAACTCCTACAGACTAAATTAATTTCTACCTTTTACAACACAAATATGTCTGGCATGAAGGAATTGATGTAATTTCCTCCAGGAGGTAATTCCCTCTTAATCAATTTTCCATCCTACCATAAAAGTACATCTTGATTTCTCTCACCAGCAATTCAGTTTTCAATACTCACATCCTGATTATATTCCAAGAATACATGGAAATTTAAGTCCTTTCTCAAAATAGGATGTGCTGCCACGCGACACAAAAACACTTCATGCATTGCAACTGTCTTCTTGAATATTGCCAAATATTCACTAAAAACAAGAAATAAGACAGACATAAGAATTTCGTATGAAGCAATTAAGTTTGAGATAAACCTAGTGAGCAGCTTTAAGAGACCCTAAGGAAGGGTACAAAATTACAAGCTGATATAACGGAGTTTATCACTCCAATGTTTGATAGAGACATAAATAAATAGTACAATGTTAATACTAGGGAGAAATTTGAAGCCCAAACACATTACAGAGAGACTTTTAATGAAGAGTCAACAAAGACAGTCTAATTTTTATGGTTAGCTAACAGATGCTGGTCTGCTGAAACTGTAACCTCATTTCATTGTCCTTTCCCCAGCACCCCAAAAATCAAGAAACTGAGGTACAGACTACAGTCCCTAGGCACTATGTATTGATGTGCAAATTCCTTCCTCCCCATCTCCATCCCCTTGCCCATTTGCACCCTCCTTACTTATTTATATAGTTCATATACTTTTGTTAGCTGATTAGCCAGTCTTTTATTTCATGTTAAAGCACCTAGCCTTTTTGAGCCAAAGCTTACATGGATGTCTCACTTCGTGGTTCTAAAAGTGAAATTAAGAGCTGCATTTGGTAGGTACAACAAAAAAATCACATTTAACCATAATAATCACACAGTTGCCCAGTTCAGCCAACTCAGCTTCAAAGCAATCACTCACTTGCAATTTAATTAAGAGGAAGGCACTCTTACCAAATACCAGTTTGCTAGAATTCATTGTGCTTTGCAAATTCAGTAAGATGCAACTCATCTAAAAAATGAGGAAAGGGCTCTTTTTCCCATTCTGAGGTCAAACAGCAAAATTATAATCAACGCTTTTCCTTCCACTATGTGCAAGGAGTTTAAGATTTACATACCAGCAAACCAGCAGGGCCAGTGTTGGGAGATGTTTGATCTCAAGTGATAGTAGTCATTCAGTGAAGACAAAAAAGGAGGATGCAGAGGATGGAGGTGGCAGTAGAAGAAACCCAAAGTTTTCTGTGTTATCCAACCCCTAACCAGACCACAAGAGAATCATGATCAGGGCCGCTGGAAAACCAGATTCTTTAAAATCTATAGTGTTTTGCTCATTTCCAGTTTTCTGCATATGAAGTGTATATCTACTCTGCTATAAATTATGCTGTACATATCACTAATACAGAGCTTTTTAAGATATTTGCTCACAGCAGCTGAAGTTCGGAGAGAAAGCAGCAGTTCTAACAGTTCTATGTACTTTTCTTGCCAATTCAGAGCTCTTGATAGAAGCAGTCTAGAAGCAGCGTAAATATACACTTGAAAACTGAAACCAATGACAGGAAAAGATCAAAGAAGTGAATGCATGATAAAATGGACGAAGCAAGGAGAAACTTCACTGTGTAACTCCATATGGAACAAGAAGCTTCAGAGCAGATATTTCAATATAAATTAAATTCATATTAAGGGAAAATAGTATTTTCAGGAAGTATATTCTCCTTGTGCAAAAAAAATTTTTTAAAGTGTCAAAAAAGGAATTTTCTAGTAATCTTCGTATTTCTTGGGGAACAGAAGGTTGGCATCCATGTTTACAGTACCAACCACATGCACAACTTCCTACTCCCAATCACTATATGTATAACCTTGAAGTCTCATTATGCTTATAAAATGTGGAACACCAGAACTAAAAAAGAAGTTATCTCCTCCCTTTGCAGATGTTCTGTGAAGAAAAGCATCTAAGTACTTTATTTCTTATAAAAGAACGCTCAAGAACAAGCTGATGTATTTCCTGTTTCAGAAGATCTTCCATGAAATTATTTCTACAATTTTCCTAATGGCACTGATCATGATCACTGAGATTAACCCTGTTTACATAACACCTGGATTCTCAAGTCTGTATTTCACAGAGAACCATTACAGTGAAATTGGAAACATGGGACAGTAAACAGCAATAGAAGTTTTGGAATATAAATAAATAAATAAAGTAGTAATAAAGTCTACATACGCTTCCAGTTCTTGTTTCATCTTGGTGAATTCTTCTTTAGTCATTGATCCTTCCCCTTCTCCAAGTTTCTGCAGTTTCTCCCTGGAGGCATCAAAGTCAGGCCTGGGTGGTGCCGGTGGAATCTGGAATTGAATCCAATTTTTTTTAAGTTCTCATTTTCTCAGTCAAACAACACCCATTCACAGTACAGGAACTGCAGACTGCCTGCAGCTTTTTAATACATGTTTCTCTCTTTCATCATTCATTACAGCATTTCTGGATGAAGTCTCTCTTTCACGAGTTATACACATGGCATTACTATACCAATTTCGGTCAAGCGTCCTTGAAGATTACTAGAGTATTAACTAATGGCTTCAGTTTAATTACAACAGAAACCAAATAATACTTCATTTCCCATGACAATGAATAAAAACTTGAAGTAATTATTTTTTAATTAGTTTTGGTTTAGCTTAGTTGGTAAGGATTTCTTCTTGTTTAAAGAAAAAAAAGAATTCCACAATTGTTTTCACACCATCCATTTATAACTCCCCAAAACTTTAAACCAAGAAAACCATTCCCTATTGTTTGCAGACACTAGCTCTTTCTTGCAGCACTGCTGACATTAAAGACACGTGTTTAAATAACAAAGCCCCTAGTCAACAAGTCTCTAGGTTAATTTTATAATACAGTATATTAACACTGAAAGAGAAAACACCACAGTCAAACTAATCCTGAATTGCTGTCAGGAAAGGAACACAGAACAAAGTTAAACTAAGTTTAAATTTTAGTTTACCGATACTGGCCCATTATATTAACACTTACAAAAAAACAAAAAATCCAGTATCTAGACGGTCAACCATTTGAAACTAGTTATTACCACACTGAAGGTCTAGTCACTTCAAATAGCTTTTCTGACTAAGAAAAGACTAGCTCAAGAATAGTATGACACATCACAGATTATACTCATTATGATGTACCCACTAATCAATTAGAAATATCTGTTTATGCTCTGAATCAGCAAACACCTCCCCCAACACAAAATGAATAACTTTCATACCAAGATGACAAATACTCCTATTTGCAATTAACATATGAAGAGCAGCACCATTTTTAATATGCACTATCATACAGTGCCTCTTTTGAAACCTCTGCTCCTGGAAGGCCTGAAATAAACTTCAAACCGTAAGTTACTACATATTGAGGTTCCCTGTAGTTCCACATGGTATTTAAACTGTTTTTTCTTTCCTCTTATTTATGGAAAAATGATTCTGATCTTTATAATGAGAACTCAAAAAGTCTAGTTACGTCACTCTGCCATTCCAGCTAAAACACAAGCAACATGAAACTTGTAACTAAGTTAAACATTAGCTTGCAAAAACAATACCACCAAGTCACACAGTTCAACTCCCTCCCACACTTTTAACACGGTGGCATAAAAATACACTTGGAGACAAATTAAACTACTCATTCCTTAGGAGTAAAAGGCAAGAAAGTATAACAGCTACAGTAGCTTTCTTCCAAGCTTGCTTCAACCATTAATTTTGTGTAATTGCATAAAATTAAGTATTAGAGAAGCTGATCTGATTTTATACGGAATGAACACCTGCTGTTTCCACTGGATTTAAAAGCAGTCCCAAGCAGTTTTGATACAGCCCACAGAAAACAGCACATATAAACCAAAAGAATATCAGTACTTACAATATAGCCAGCATAATCCTCATTCTCAACAAAAGAATCATGAAGCCAAATAAACTCTTCATGTTGCCGGACAACAGAAAATTCATTTTGTTTGAAATTTGGTAAGGAACTCTGGAAGGGTAAAAGGAGGTAGAATTATGGGGGGGAAGGAGGTAGGGAGGAAGAAAACCACAACAAAAACCCACAATGTTTTTCATTAATAGATGAGAAAAAAACTTGAAGGAACAACAAAAATGTCCCCAAAAATTCATACCACAGTAACTACCCTCATCTTAATTAGTGCAGCAATCAACTGGCATGTTTGCCCAAAGAGGTTGTGGAGTGTCTGCTCTCATAGACATCTCTAATATTTTTATCAATTTAATCCTGTTATCAATTTAATCTGTTTAGTATCTTTATCGATGATCTGGATGAGGCAATCAAGTGCCCTTTAGTCAATCTGCAGATTGAAGTTGGGTGGAGGTGTTGATCTGCTGAAGGGCAGGAAGGATCTGCAGAAGGATCTGGACCAGCTGGATCCATGGGCAATTGCAGGAGATTCAACAAGGTGAAGAGCCAGGTCCTGCACTTGGGTCACAACCCCAGAGAGTGTGACAGGCTTGGGGCAGAGCAGCTGGAAAAGAACCTGGTCAACAGTAGCTGGACATGATCCAGCATGTGCTCAGGCGGCCAAGAAGGCCAATGGCATCCTGACATGTATCAGAAATAGTGTGCCAGGACCAGGGAAGTCACAGTTCCTCTGTACTGGACACTGGTGAGGCCGCACCTCAAGTCCAGGTCTGGGTCCCTCACAACAGGTAAGACATAGAGGCGCTGGAGCATGTCCAGAGAAGTACAGCAGAGCTGGTGAAGGGTCTGGAGCACAAATCTGATGAGGAGCAGCTGAGGGAGCTGGTGATGTTTAGTCTGGAGAAAAATCAGGGGTGACCGTACCACTCTCTACAAGTATCGATATGAGGCTGTAGCCAGCTGGGGGCTGGTCTCCCCTCTCAAGTAACAGGTGACGAGACAAGAGGAAATGCCTCAAGTTGCACGAAGGGAGATTTAGATTGGATATTAAAAAAATTTCTTCACCAGAAGGGTTGTCAAGTTTTAGAAGGGGCTGCCCAGGGCAATGGTTGAGTGACCATCCCTGGAGGTATTTAAAACACGTGTAGATGTGGCACTTAGGGACATGGTTTAATGGTGGACTCAGCAGTGCTGGATTAATGGCTGGACTCAATCTTAGAGGTCTTTTCCAACCTAAGTGATTCTATGATTCTGTAATCAAAACCCAAATGGACAAATCCTGAGCAATGTGCTCTCACACACTAATTTAATGGTGAGAGTGAGGGAGGAGATAAGGATTTAATGATGTCCAGATATTTTATTCAACTTTAATTATTCTGTCACTCTGCAATCAATAAACATTCAAATCTAAAAAAAAGCCATAAACAATAGTAATTAAAAATGATCCCTGAATGTACAATTACAACATATGTTCTTAGAATCTGAAATTATAATAAAATCTAATTTAATTTATAAAACTATACTGAAGTATATTCATGTCTAGTAAAGATTCTACCTGCAAACAGGCTAATGAATAAGCATGGGAATGACATGACAACACATCAATACAAAAAAAAATGAACATAACTTTCTTCTAAACAGTTCTTTAGCTCTTAGTCATCTTTTTCTTACGCACTGTAGCTACACAGCCTCTTAAACATGAGATAATTCTACTTTCTCATTTCCTCTGGACTGTGTTACACGTTGTTTCAATAAACAGTTTAAGCAAACTCTCTTTTGTATATAATTAATAACTGTTGCGTGTACAAACCCAGGTTTTTACCTTTGTATGGACCGTGAATTTTACTTTATCCCTCTCACTGAGTGCATCTGAGATATCCACTTGCAGAGCAGCATCGGTCTGGAGATCTACATTTATTGCTCTAAGCTAAAGAGAGAAAAATATATTTAGCTTAAAATCAAAAAAAAAAAAAAAAAAAGTAAACTATATTTCCATTATTATTTTTCCTTTGAAATGAACCCTGATCTTCCACTGCTGAAGACAGATCACAAAACCCCCCAACATTAAAAGATTCTTTCCAGCAGAAAAAGGAAATCCAGTAGTACTTCTCAATGCACAAATGACCATACAAATAATAAGCTCCTTTACTCCATGTTAGTGCACTAATTTCATTTCTGTTCATTGTTAACCTGCTAGTAATTGAGATGCTCAAGACAAAGTACATTTACAGATAGCAACAAGTTGGGTAGATTTTTCTCTTTATTCTCCCCACTCCTCTGAACTGACAATCTGTCCTAAGTAAATATACTTGTAAAGGTAATTATAAAGATACTAACAGTTGGAAAGGTACTTTTAAGGAGAAAAGTGGTTCTATATTTCAAAGAAGCAAGAGCTGTTATAGACCTGATTTACTCACACTGTCTTCCACTATTCTTCTGTTCAACATCTCTCATCATATAATGAAAAAGCATAAAAAAATATCCTAAACTTCACAGAACTAAGTCTTCTTGGAAATACTTTTCTGAAAAAGCTCAAAGCAAAAAACTCAAACCAAAGACTTTGATGTCTTCAAAATGAGCATGAGAAATGGCAAAAGTGCAAGGAATACACATATTTTTTTCTACAAGACAAGAAACCTGAACTCTTTCACAAAATAATTCCAAAGTCACATTGAAAAAAAAAAGAGACAATGATCAAATATAGCAAAACTGCAATATTATCTGAGCACCACAATATCTGGCAGTAACTGGACCAAAGGCTTCATTCAACAGTACTTGGTGTAACTAACCTCATCGAGACCCCAACTGGAAATTCAAGTCCCCTCGCTCTTGCACCCTTGTTCTAGAGGAATTTGGAGGAATTTGTCTCATGACGATTTCATCATCATGACCAACAGACATTTGGAATGTTTTTACAAGCACTAAGGCTAATTTTGAAATCTTTTCCAATCACATTGTCAAAAAATATTTCAACATCACACTCACAAGGCATACCTTTTACTAAGACACAGTGTTTTCTTTGATGCTGCATTTTTTCTACAAATATCCCATTCTACAGTATAAAAAATGCTTTACCATACAGAGATTTGGACTTTTTCTCCATTAATTTTTTTCAGGATTGCATTTTTAAGTCCATACTTAAGTACAAAAATGCTTTAAGTATCCACAACACATAGTACAGAGGTTACATATGAGCAGATTTTGAAGGTAATGCTGTGAGGCACTGGAAAAGCACTAGGACAAAAGCATCACTGCCAAATCTTGTTTTCCATAAATTACCTTTATCTTAAATCACAGTGGTCAGATCCTACTGTAGTCTTGCTGTTAACCTCGATGCACAGACAACTCTTGCCTATGTAGCAGCAACCAGACTCATGTATCTTAGAATTAGTGTATTAAAGTAAACCAAAATCATGCACTCTAGCTGTGCTAAGGCTTGCAAAATATAACAGTTCAATAGCTCTTACACAAGTAGTAATAGCTTTTCCTTACAGTGAAGTTGGAAATCATTAAAATGACTGCACAGTAACATATTCACACACGTGATTCAGGCATTGCCTTTTGTTTTGTTTTCCCAAGGTTTAGGGGGTCACTGCCTCACACAAAGGCATATTATCATGCAATGGCTCCTTGCAGATCACTTCTCAGAGGCAGAATCTCCAAGCTCCTACTGAGTTTCCAATGTGCTTACCATCTAATTTAGGAAAGAAAAATATAATGACATACCAATGTCTCCCTTATGTCATGACACCACATTTTTCAGCGTGTAAAAAGGTTTTTGTGGTTACACTGTCTGGGGTACTGTTTGTTTTTCTCCGGTCCCCCCAGCATATGTTAACAGACTGAGTAATCTCAGCAAATAATCTGGACTATCTAAATGGTATTTTTGTAGTCTTTCACAGGTCACAAATATTTCTACCAAAATACTTTTCCACCTCTTTTTATTTTTTTTTTCAAAGTGGTACTATGTAAAATTCTAAAATTTGGTATAACAGCTGATAAAGTTTGTCATTAGACCATATCCAGTGCAGTGCAGCCTGATCTATATGCACTATTCACAACTTCAGATACAAAAGTCCTATCTGTGCTGAGATAGGATTAAGAACTACCTATGACTTTGCCTATGACATACAACTATACAGGACTATTTGTTTAATTTATACCAAGTTTGTAAGAGTTTTGAAGAGTTTAATCGTATGTTAAATTATGCTGTGTAGCCTGACTGCCAACAGGGAACGTTTTCATCTGCAATGGTAATGCAGCATTTATGAAAGGTGTCAAAGACAATCAGAAAGTTGAAGGAATTTAAATGTATTCGTGTCACACAACAATTCACTTTGCATTACTGGAAACTGAATTCACAAACAACATCATCACATCACAAACTTAAACAAACTCTGCGTCACTAGTTCCAAAATAAAACTGCCACCAATGGATGGTTTTCTAGTCACAAAGGAAGGAGAAAATGAAAAAATAAAAGAAGTCTGATACCAAAGAAAACTGAAATGAAAGCACCTTAAAGTACAGAAAAAATAGAGATAGGACCGTCCCTTTTTATCTTGCCCCCTCCAAGTCTAATACATACAATATCACGTAATAATTTTATGCTTAGATATGTAATCTAAATCCATGCTGAACAACTTGCAAAACAAAAACTGATTTAATTTTGTTACTTTACATTTTCTGTGCTATACCAAGAAAGTCCCTGCTCTATTCAAAGGGTCTAGAAAACACCAGAAGCCAAACCCAGGCCAAGCGATGTTACAGTACTAAAAGACAACACAATGCAAGGAGAGGATTTAACATCTAAGCTCTTGTTTAAGGATCAATTAAACTTCAAATGATAATGGGTGGAATCTGGTAGAGAGACAAGGGAAACAACCAAGTATTACATTCCTAGGTAATGTCATCCATTAACAGTAATGTCCATGCTCTGAGCTCTTCCAAAAATGTTAGAGTAGAAGGACCCCTTCTTCAGCCGGTTCTTTACAGGCAGATAAATACACAGAGCAAGGGGATGAAGAATACCTTTACAACAAAAGCTTTCAAAGTGTTTTCACAGCATTAAGTTTCCAGCAGACCTGTTCTATAGGATAGCTCATTTCCTCTGAATAAGTGTCAGCCAAGCCAGCTAAAGATTATATAGCTATACGATACACAAGACAGTACTAATGGAGCAATACTACACCACTTTTCAAAGCATGCATTGTTTATGTTAGAGAGAGCACAAAAATCTCAACAGGACCCAAGTTACACCAAGCAAACTCAATCCAGTCTTCCTAAGGGAAATTCAGAAAAGCAATTCCCACAAGTTGATTTTAAGCAGACCATTTATAATAAGTTCCTTCTACAGACCACCCACTGCTACTTCCTCAAAGATGATTCTCAGTACTCTGTTTTACAGTTCTCCAGAAAAGGCTCCATATGGTGTAACACAATTGTTTGAGAATTACTCTTCAGTGTGGCATCAGCATAAATTCCAGCCCTCTTTCATCCCATCACCCTAAGGTTAAACTTAACAAGACTGTAGCCAACAAATTCCTGCAGCATTAAAAGTACAGTTGTCACAGCAATATCTGAATTCAACAAAGGCAAGACTATCGCTTTTCAAAACTAAAAGCTCAATTACTCCAACCAGAAGTTGCCATCCATGCTTTCAAATAAAGGCTTGACCTACTCGTTATTTAATTGCAAAGACAGGAAGACAACAAAACAGAACTAGGGAATCACGTTATGAAAAGATGTTTATTTTTACTAGTAAGAAAAAAAAGTACTACAGTTTTGAAGATTAAAGCACAGCAAATCCATTCATGAACAGACTGCCATATTGCTTCTGATTAATTTCCCATATCACAAACAAAATCATGCAGATAACAACCCGTGTTTTAACCCCAGGGATTTACACAGAAGAGAAAAAATTAAAGCCCCACAGTGACCAGTGATTGGAAATAAGAAACCCTAAAAAAAATTAGGGAAATTATAAGGACACTGTTCTAGTTTAATTCCTCAGTACTGGACATGCAGGACAGGAAAAAAAAGACCACACTTGGCCAACTGAGATGGTATATTGTGCAACAGTACAAACAAGACTGCTAAGAGATTTCTTAAGGTTTTCAAATTACCTTGTGAACTCTTAACGACCTGCAGCCTTAGAGGGTTAATAACCAGCCAAACAAACAAGTTTCACACGAGGTGAGATCTGCATTGTTATATTCTACCTGCACCTTCAGTAAAGGCAACTTAACTGTGCGCATCAAAGGCCATTCCTAAGTACCAGGGACAACCTATGTAAAATACCAATGTAGTTAAAATTCCACAGTTAGTAAGTTCTGCAGTCCTTGTTCTGAAGACACCCAAAGGACAACAACGATTTCTACCTCCTCTCTCTTTTATTCAATATTCTTAGTAAATATGTATATAGTATATTTATGTATATAGTATATAGCTATATACATAAAGACAAAAGCTTTACAGTGGCCAGAATTGGCCTGATACAATATTAGAATGCCTTTTTACATTTCTGGTCATAAATTTGGAACATAAAATGCACTAAATTTAACACCTGACTGTGGTGTGCATGATAAAACATGCACCATCACAGTGTTTCTCAGATTTTTGTATTTTTAGTAATATACTGTACACAGTCACTTCAATAACCACCAATAGCCAAGGGAACCTAAGTGACCCTGAAGCTGCTCACCTACCTTGCTCACAGTTGGTCTTTCTCAAGATACTAAGTGACAGGAGTAATCAGTCTGACTAAATTATACTAGATTAGCTGATTTGTTGCTTAAGAGAGGCAAGCAAATTAAAGAAATACGGATACAGCAGTCAGAAGAGAAACTAAGGGCAGAAACAGGAGGGTGGAAAAAAAGGTTTTCTCAGTAAGAAACATAATTGTGGCATCCTGTCCCAACAACAGAACTTCTTTCCAATAAAGAGTTTGTTATGCAGCATGTGTCTGCAATGTAAGTGTCCCATTGTTATCTATGGGAGAGCCCCTCGGGCCTGAAGGGAGAAGGGAGAGCAGGACTGCATCTCCCAGGCCTTGGATGACGGCTGGCGATGGAACCTGGTGCTCCCCAGGGTTGGTCAACCTGGGCAGGACCGGCCCCGCCGGGCGTGTGCAGCGGGAGGGGGCCGGGGCACAACCCCTCCCAAGCTATTCCAACGACAGCATGAGAGAACTGTCCTTCCAAAACTTAAGTGACAGAATAATGAAGAGCACACGCACACAGACGCCGATATCAGCGGGAGACTGTGCCAGGAGCATATCCCGGCGGGCGGGCGGACGGACGGACAGACAGACAGCCCGGACGCTCGCCGCCCGGCAACCCGCCTCCCTCCGGCACCCACGCGGCGGGCTCGGGCCAACAGCGCCCGGAAGCCCCTGAAGAGAGGCCGACCCTGTCCCCCCCACGCCCAGCCCCAGGCGCCGGGGTCCCGACGCCTCCCCGCAGCACTTACACCTCGGTCCTCCTCCGAGAGGAAATCTGGGCCGTCGTCCGAGCCTTCCTGCTTGGGGGCGAGGCGGCGGCGGGGGCGGGGGGCGCGGAGGGGCACGGCCGGCGGCAGGGAGGGTGAGGGGAGACAAAGCGCACAGGTTAGTGAG
>NW_024582054.1:11480929-11507005 GCF_017639235.1 Corvus kubaryi
GCTGCGGCGCGCGGGGCGGGACGGGGCGGGGCGGCGGCGGCAGCAGCGGCGAGCGGCTCCTGCCGCGAGGGTGCGGCCGCTGAGGGGAGGGAGGGGAAGTGAGGGGAGGGAGCCGGGCGGTGCTTCGGCGGCGGCTGCGGGCGAGGGAGGGGAGGGGAGCGGGGCCGGCTCCGGGCAGGGCGGCGGTTCTGTGCGTGTGGCTGCGGCTGGCGAGCGCCGGGGAGCGGGTGTTGAGGGCGCTGGGCGTGCCCCGTGCGCTGGGGAGCGGCTTTGTTCGGTGGGACGCGGCGAGAGCAGCACGCCGAGCCTCCGGGGGTGTGCCCAGCGGGCAGCGCCGTGCCCCGCCGCTCCGTCCGCCGGCCAGGGCCGCCGCGCTGCTTCCCGGCGTTCGTGCGGGAGATGGGCTTCGCACGTTTGTGCAAACCTGAGTGTGAAACTGTGCAATGAGAGCGCGAGAAATTAAGAGGCTTATAATACGGCTTTGATTTATGGGCAGTTACGTGATTTAAGATTGACATCTGCCTATTTCACAGTAAGGAACGGAGCCTTTAAATGCCGATTTGTCTAATGATAGTGGAGAAGGTCAGCATCCGCACACTAAACCGGATGTAAGCGTGGGGGGAGTCCATGCCCGAGACTGCAATTTTGTGTGAATCAGAGCTAGAACGGCCAAGAAACAGCCTCGGGGTGGGGCTTCATGATCAGCATACTGCGATCTCGGTGTTGCCGAGGGATGCGGGCAGGTGTGGACATCAGCACTCCCGTGGGCCTGCACTCACACGGAGGAGGGCACCATCCGACCTGCAAATTAATCGTGCAACAAATTCGTAGTTTCCATCCCAGCTGGCTCCCTAGCCAAGTCCATAGTTAGTTACACGAGCACTAGTGGGACAGGAACACCGCCTGCCACAGCAGCACCAAATATTTAGGTGGAATTAAGCTCATCAGGAAACTGCACCTTGGGAAATGGTGTTCGTGTAGCCTCAAGATAAGTGAAGATAATGGTTTCTGAACTCTAGAGGTGTGCTTTGGAATTCAGAAAAGGAAATCGTTTCTTGGAAATTGTTCTTAGTATGGAGAAAGGTATTTGAGTATGCATTTTGTAAATAATTTTAAAAGCTGTTCTTTAAACAATTTTCATGTATGCAGCCTGTTTCTGTTTTGATACAGACATGTGCAACATCATCCAAAATACTGACTTACTACTGAGTTCGAGAGAAATAAAAATATTTTATGAGGTACAGAGAAAAGAGTATGTGACCTCTGGTTAAACACCAACTTTGTCATGCTGAAGGGGTAAAGGAAAAGTCCCACAGGAAACTGATTTTTGGGGGTTCACCTGCATTAGCATCCTGTTCTGTGCACAGTCTGGGTTCAGTGTCATATACCATTCCACTCAGCAAACATCTGTTTTTATGGAAAAAAACATTGGTCACAGATTGAGTTTGCTTTTTTAATATTTATTATTTACTGCTGATACATTTTATTAGGTCCAAAGAATCCAGGTCAAACAATTGAGGAAGTGCTTCACAAGGAATAATGACACGATTTTTTCTTATGGGGGAGTGCTAAGTAGATCAGCTGACTGGTATGAATCAATCTAGCAGGATAACCATCTCAGTTGCATTTACAAAAATATAAGGTTATATAGCTTTCCAGTGTGATTCTGGGAGCAGTCTGGTCATGTTTTGGATGGCACAGAGACTCATGAAGGACCTGGTCTAGTGAAAAGTGTCCTTGTCCACAGCAGGGGCTTTCAAACTAGGTGATCTTTAAGGTCCCTTCCAACCCAGACCATTCTGTGATTCTGTGATTCTATGATATTCCAAAACAGCAGCAGTGCTATGGTTCTAAAAGTTGATACCAAAAGTTGATAGCAAAAGTATTAATCTTTTGTCCTGCCCTGATCAACTTATCCCAGGTCCATGTCTTGCCCTACTTTTCTCTCCATGCTCCTCCCCGCTGGCAGAGTAATGCATGTTGTGGCTGTTTCTGCTTCAGCAGCTGAGACAGATCGTGTATGCCATGGTTTCACTCTGGCTAGGAGGTGGGAGAAGAGCATTCTGGCAGGAGACGAACTTCTTCTCACTGCTCTTCTGTCAAGACCCAATAAACCTGCTCTGCAGCTCCAGGATCGGTTTTCTTTGACAATGGAGCTCACCCCACCTAACGAGTTTCCATTTTGGCTGTTTGCACACTCTTTTCTATGTCTACATAGCAATAATAAATCAAGTCAATGAACTAAATATAACTGAGGAAGAATGAAATTACAAGTTGTAACTGAGGCAATCTGACAGCGCTTCGGTACGACCGCATTCCTGCCCTCCTCCACACACCTGGTTGTCTACACCAACTCTGGTCTTCAAGCAGGCCCCTATTCCTGTCAGCCTGTCTCACCAGCAGAAAAATTACATGGGATAAAGGAGGGGGAAACTCTTTTAACAGTGAGTTGCACTGACTCTGATAAACTATATGAATGGCCCAAAGGAGAATGCACTTCAAAACCAAAATAAAGGAGAGTCTTGGGGCTTTCAAATGACATCTTGAGAAATTATTCCTTTTGCTAGCAACATCCTACTTTTGCTCCAGAACACATTTTGACTCACTCAGCTACTCATTTTTGGTACCATTTTCCCTCCCTTTTTTCCTCATTTTTTTCTATTCATATACCATGTTTTCTCAGTCTCATTTTCAGCTGCTAAACCCTTGAGGCAAGGATCAGCATTATCTTGAGTTTACAGAGCTGTAAATAGAAAGAGGAACCGATCCCTTGTCAGTTAGGGGAACGCTGCTGCGCTATTGTAACCCGTAGGTTTTAGGATTTTTAAAAAACATCCACCTGCAAAGACCCATAGTGTCAGTAGATGGTGCTATATCCATATTTTTCGGAATTCTTTTCGGCCGAGGTTTATCCAACCAATAACATTTCCTTTGTGTCTGAGAGTGTTACCCCTGGGAAATCAGAAGCCATAGAATTTAAGAAATATTTGGCTTTTATCAGAGGATCACTGGGGAGATCTAAAGGCTTCTCACACCATGGCATCATGTCATACAGTACTATCGGTACTGGATGACTCATCATGGAGTGATTCAATGGATGCAAGAGTTTGATATAGGCAGGAACTGTAGTTCTGGTATTTCATTAGCTGAAACATTTTTTTTTTTTTTTTAAGTGTGAGGAACTATTTTTCATGCACTTTTTTCTTTTTTGAGATGTTTCTCGACTTCCCTCTCTAAACCTAATTGCTCAAAGTTTCCTTCAAACTACCTCAAGTATTGTTCATGTGAAGCTCAAATACAGCACCTTGCAGTCAAACTGTGGTCCTAAGGACCAGCTTTCTTGTATCTCAGATTGATTCCTCCTTTTGTTTTGTCTTTGAGATGAAAATACTTCATTCCCTTACATATTTACTTAAGATTTTCTTTACCAATGCTAACTGAAACTGCATTAAGGAACCATATCATTAAAGCTTTATGGTGGTGCTTTTTTTCTTTTTTGTGACAGAGCAGATAATTACATTCTGTGGAAAACCGGGGTTTTAAGTGTAATGTTCTCAGAAGGTTAAGGCTGAATGAGAAAAAGGCTTCAAAACCTTACTATAAAACCGTCTAAAAAGCTCAGTTAGCAATAGAGGCTTCTTACCTGTTATGGAGATAGATCACATTACAGCACAAAATGACTATCAAACTGATCATATTTCCTTAGAAACACAAAGTGGATGTGATATGTAGGATTAAAAGAACAGACAGGGAAAATTGTATAACATTATAGAGAAGAAAGAAAAACATAGCTTAGTACAGCTCAGTAACTTCTAGACACTCTGAGGAACAGTAATTTCCATAAGAAAAGAAAAAAATATATCTGTTTCTCAGTGTGGAATAGTCTTCTGTGAATTCCAAAGCATAATGGGGACATATGCAAATAATAAGGATGTGTGGGTTTCTATTCAGACTGCAGGGACCCAGAAAAGGCTCGCTCTGCAGTTTCAAAAATCCTGGCCTCCTTGTGCAAGATGCTGACTATACGTATGCAGATACATTGTAATGCAATTCATCACACTTCTTCCCCAGGAAAGAATCAAATTCTTTCTTTTTAAAATTCATTTACATGGCAGTATAGACACTGTCTTTGTCTGCCATGAATGACTTAATGTCCATATACAGCTACACTGATGAAGAAAGTTGAACTGTCTAAAGCTTCATTTTTCACCAGTGCCATGAACTACCACCAAGAAGCTATAAGGGGAAGAATATATTATGCAGTACACACAGGTAAAACTCACTTATTCTGAGCTCTGAACCTTTTGACAGTTTTTTTTCTTCTTTGGATTGCATACTGTTATTAAATTAATCGTCATATTCCTATAACAGATTGTAGGCAATCACTGCTCTGCACAAATTCTTCATTACAAATGGATGCAAAAGGAGACTGCATCTCCCATAGCTCCTATAGGATTGTCTAGGAAAGAGCCTATAAAGAAGTTGTCTCCTCCCTGGTTCACAGGGATGCATAGAAATGTTTATAAACAAGTCACAGACTGATCAGCATTTCAGCTGCCTACTCTGGATTTAAAGCAATTGAACTCATCTCTTTTCCTGAACTCCAGTCCCTTCTTTATAAACCAGTTGAAATGTGGAGTACTTCAGAGAATATTCTGAGAGAATCCTTTTTGATCATTCTTCCCAATTCCTCATTCTTAATATGTCTCTTTTTTTAAGAGAAAGCCAGAATCTCCTGCCTCACCTTTGCTCCACACTAAGGGTTTTACTTGTACTAAATACTAGCACAAAATTCTTTAATTCTTTATTGTAATAACATTTATTATTATAACAGAAAAATAAAAACCTTTTGGGTGACATGACTGCTGGAACCAAGGAAAATCTTTTCCCATGTTGGTTCTCAGGTTTTTAATTTTAGAGCTGCCTGGTTTAATCCATGCACTGTGGAGGGCAATAAGAATGCTTTGAGATATCAGCCTCACAGTAGTCTTAACTCTGTAAATCATCTGCAATGGTAAAAGCACTATGGGAGACTTCTCCAAAGCAGTGTTATTATTCTTTTCATGTCAGATGTTGAGATGAGTCTGAGGTAAAAATACCAGAAGACCATTTACAGTACTGCTTGTCACAGCTAGGCAATAGTAAAATAGAAAAAGAAACCCCTCAGCATAAATAACGCCTTATTGATGAAAGTGTGACCAAGAAGGATAAAAAGCAGATTTGCTAACACTGACCTCATACACGTCATTCCTCAAAGGCCAGCTCTGCCCCAGCAGGGCAGCACCAGGCAGGGAAGACAAAGCAGCTCTTGTCATGTCTTGTCACTGGTACAATAGTGGGTATCAGGAAGCACTGCACAGTGCTGCTTATTTTGTCAGAACAGACTGAATGATGCTTTCTGCTTAATTCAGTATATATCAGAATTGTTGGGGACTATTAGTCTTTTGCTCCCTGTTATCTTATTTCCTTTTATCCTAATACTTTTTGTTTTTCTTTTTGATTATTTTCACCTCTTATTTAATATTTAGCATTTTTCCTTCCTAATATCTTATTCTCCTTCCAATCTGTCTCTTCCTTTCTCTTTGTTGGACCACCCCATTCCAAATTTCCTTTGGTCTCACCTGAGGGCAGCTGTCTGTTCTCTCCAGCTTATTGCAAAATGACTACTTTCCCCTCAGTCCCAAACCTTTAGGTCCTCTGTGTAATCAGCTCATTCCATTTTTGTCTCTTCTTACTCTCGGTCTTAGATTCAGTCTTCTGTTTTCCTATTCTGCTCCTCACTGGCTTCTTGGTCACTTGTTTTTCACTGTTGCACTCTTGAAAGAGACACTCTTCTGAGTCCTCCTCTGAAAACCTTGGATGTCTCCCAGTGGTTCCTCTGAAAGCCAGTAGTAGTAGGGCATCACTTGTAGCGTGAGAAGATGTTATGACCACTAACATGTTCTGTTTAAGGCAACATTCACAAGCTGGCCAAACACTGTGTGTTCTTTGTCTTCTGCACATATCAGGTGAGCCTTACCTGACCAGCATTCTAAAGCTGTTCTGACCAAAGTGGTCTCATTCAAAATCATCAAAGATAAATCAAGAAAAAAACTCGAACACATTACTCCTGACATGTTTACCAGAGAAAAGGCTTAGTTTGATAGATTCCATCAAGCAGCATTAAACCAACCATCATTGGAGGCATTATTTAATAGCCAGGAACAGCTCTTCAAGTGTGATGATAGCTGACTCAAAAGCAAAGCTGCTTCCATCTCCAGGTAGATGTGTTGTGACATTCATATTACAGCACAGCTGCATGGGAGTAGCCACCCTAAGACACATCCTATGTTTCGTTTATGGTCTCAAACTCCTGCTTGCTCAGAGGTCCAGTAAAAAAAAATAATTCTATGCTGCATCCAAATTCTATGTATTGCTCCTTTCTATGTAGTATCTGCAGAGCCAGAGGCATTAGGGATAGTCAGAAAAGAAAAAATTGGGCCATGTAGACATTGGCCCAATCACTAATCACCTTCTTTGTTCTCTTTTTCTGTCTTAACAGCTGTGGAGATGCAGATGCTTGTTAATTTTAAACTGTGTTGGACAGCCAGTTGCAGTAAGAGGCATGGGTTTAAAGTGCAGCCACAGAAAACACTCACTGTTTTGCTTCACTGTAGTTTTACTTCCAGCTGTCTGCTTTTGAGTTAGCATCTCCTAAAACAGCTTGACTCGACTGATGATGCTCACTGCAAGCAGCCAAGATGTGCAGGTCGATCGTAATAGCTGCACTGAGTAACTGATTCCCACAGTGTGACCACCAGCACTTGAGCTGCAGCCCATGCTTCCAGACAGGCCAGTTCTCTCGATCTGGAGATGCTGTTGTAAAACAAGCAAGAGTGCAGATGGGATTAAGCTCATTGTCATCACTGAACTCCAGCTGATCCAATTTACCTGTTTATCTTGCAGGACCAGCTTCACTTGAGGCAGTACAATAAGAACATAAGGAGAGTATTAAGGGTAGCACAGTGCTTTTTAGCAGCAGTGCAGTTTTAGGTTGGCTCAAACCAATCAGGAAACCTCTTGTGGCATTGCTAACACAGTATTTCAACCTGCACTTCAGGTATGTTACAGTAAAGTACCCTACTGTGAAAATCCAGTAAGCACACCAGGAAAAATTTGCACGGCTCCTACTGTGGTGTTTCAGAGTAGTGCAGTGGTTTTCACTGATGGACAGGATGTGCCATCAGGCAAACACAGAGCCCATCTCAGCATAAATCCAGCTGGGATAGCTTTCATGACAAGGGAGGTCTGCACAAAGCATGCATGGCTAACGATAACAAAAGCACTTGTCCATCAGCCTCTAGCCAGCACAACTTTATGATATTGTGCAGGACAGGCTATAATCTGGAATGAAAGTTAATGAAATAACATTAGGGTTTCCATTAGCACTTTATTGAGTTGCAATAGTCCTGATGTCAAGGCAAAAATAATACAATACTATGAGAGGTTATGTATTTGTATGTAGAAATCAAAACTGTAATTGTGTATTTGAGTACAAGCCTTCTGTTGCAATGTGGGGAACTGAAATGTTTGGTATTTAAGCCCCTGACCTGTACTGCATGTGGTCAGACAGAGAGATACTTGTAATGAGCAGCTCCAGGATCAGCTCTTCAGAGAAGAGCCGAGCAGTGTTACAGATGCTTTTTGTCTCAGCTGGATTATGTGTGTCGGAGGGAAGGAAGGAACGCACCGGTGCTTTGAGTTTGTTTTGTTCTTTTTCCACGTTAATGCCTTTTGACTTACAGATTTTTCCATCTGAGTGGGTGGATTTGATGGTGAACCAGCCTCACTGAAAATTTTTCATGCGGCCAAAGCCACATGGGTGGCTCTGCAAACAGAAATTGAACCAGCCTAGGAAATGTTGCCAGTCCTCCCACTGGGATGAAGGTCACTTTTTCCCAAGCTACAAAACCAAATCCAGAACATTACTTTGGGTTTGGGAATATCAGCTGTGTTATCCTAACTGCTATATCCAGATCTGTCCACAATTATCACAGTAACCATGACATGTAGGGCCAAATCCTGGTGATGCATGAAATAACATGGACTCCAAAAAAATCTTCAATCATGGCAATGTTTGACTCCATGAAAAAGGCAAGGAGTTGAGTGTCCTGTTCATTGCTGCTGAATTCTCAGGTACCCCTCTCTGCTCACTCACTCTCCCCTCCCCACCCCAGTGGGATCAGGAGGAGAATCAGAAAAAGGTAAAAACACTGGGTTGAGATAAGAGTAGACACTGTACAAGTGCACAAAGCAGTACATACCAGCAGTTGGAGAGGGGTGCTGTGCCTCAGGACTTGTGAGGGATCCTCATACAGATCAGGGGAAAAAAAAGGTGATAAATTCAGACTCCCCTCTGGAATGTGTTCCTTGCACTTTGTGCAGTAGTACTGTTACAGCTTTGGCACTGAAAGTGTAAGGACCAGAATGGAGCTACAAGAGAAACATAAACTCTTAATTATTTCTATTTTTGAGAATTATTTCAGGAATATTACCCACATTAATAAGACAATCAGTAATGGACCTCTTTCCTCTCAACTCTTCTGCTAGTGCAAATCAATGTTTTTCCATTAAAGTCAATGGAGCTTTGCTGATTACATGAAGTCAAAATCATTATGTACAGTTTATGGGCTCTAGTCATTTTATAATACTCTGCAATAGGAAATCTTTTATGTCTGCTTCTTTTATAAAACACAAAGGACCCATGCAGTTTCAGGTCATTATATTTGTTCTAGTCCCACCTTCTCAAAAATATATCCTTTTTTTATCTCTTGCTTGAGGGGGCAGCTATGACTAAGTGGCTGAACAAAACCTTCAGATTTACCAAACCTGCAATGCAGCTTATTTTCCAGCATTTAAGGCAATGCTATTCTTGGAATTCAAACTTTGAGTTCTCCCCACCCAGAGAATCAGTACTTAGGACAAAGGCAGGCCTTTACAAACCAGTGTAAAGTTCATTTGCAAATGCACCAAATAAAAGTTTTGGTTAAATTTTGCCTTTCACTTCTCACAGAAACATTTTATTTGCTGTATTTCTTTTTTTACATCTCAAATAATCACCAAGCTGTAGCACTGAAGACTGAGGAGTTACAGTAATATGTCCTGGCAATGGATTCCCCCTCCAGTCTGGGCTGGTTTTTCTTAGCTCTGGACTTCATGTAATCCTGTGTCCCAGGCATATAGTCAGAGAATCAGCTCTGAGCCACCAACAGCTAAAAATTTTGCTTAATCATGACTACTTTATCTCAGTGTACACATTCATTTCAGATCCATAAAACACACCAGTGTTCTGTAGTGGTACAATATTGTATTGAATCCTGCAGACAAAGCAAAACTGAGTTACACCAAGTCAGTACCTGTGGGACAGGCTTATGGGAAGGAACACTAAAATGTGCCATACTGATGATTCATTAGGTGACACTCTTCCCTCTCCAATGCCTCTGAACCAATGCCCTACAGTACACAGGTCTCGTATTTCCACATGAATCATAAAATGTTTTGGCTGCTTTTGAGATGTGATTGTGTGTGACTTGTAAACTTTGTGATGAACTAAATCAAATTACAAGAACAAGTAAGGTTCGATCAGGTTCAGTAAGGCTCTTTGTTAAATCTACACATTTTCAGCTTAAGTCCCATCCTAACGTTCTACCAATTTTTCTAACCCCCTCCTCTTTGGGTCACCTGCAGTTTACATCTGGTTCTGAATCTAAAACACATCAATGCGGAAATTTATTTTAAGGATGTGCAATGTCACAGCTGAGTCTGATTGATTCATATTGGGTGACAAGGCAGTCATGTAGGGCTCCACAGTGAGATAACAGTTCCTTAATTGAAAGCTGGCTATATGATGTTTACAGAATTTGTGAATGCCATCCACAATAACATTTATAGCTGTTTCATTGTTTTCATATTTCCCTTCTTTGTACATTTCTGAGACACTGTTTAATAATTAACAAAATATTAGAAAATAACTTAATATGTTCTAATTCTAGCATTTTCATTTTGAATGAAGCACCAAATATTTGAGGTTAAATTTATTAACAATAAAAGTGAGATATCAATCTCTTAATATTAGTTTTTAGACTTAACCAAGAAAGAGAAAAAATGAACTAGGCAGCTGCCAAAGCATGTATCTCTGAGCTGAATAATGATCAGGATTTTATGACACATTTGGAAGGGAAATATAATAAAAGATAAAGAAGTATCAGAAGTAGGATAAAAGTATCCACTTGTCACAGATAAGTTATTCTAGACTTGTCTGATATATTTATTTAATAATATGATATGAGACTTGATCTTGCTGGACTCCTGAAGGTATTTTGTATAATATTAATTAAGATGAAAATCAAGACTAACATATGAACTGTAAAGTATATAAGAAACTGACCAAAGAAGAGCCTTCTGTCAGGAGAAAGGGGAATTATTAATGGAGTTTCCTAGATTCACTTTGGGAACAATCTTATTTAATCTTCTCATTAATGACCTTGGCACAAAAAATAGGAGGTAAATGAGCAAGTGAAATCTGCTAAAACAAAAAACTGGAGGGTACCTCTGATACAGAAGAGGATTGGAGTACCACGCAGGAAGACCTTCACGACCTCAAGGACGGCAGTAACAGCAACTGGATGGAATTTTTAGTGAATAATTCAAAGTGATAGTCTTAATGGGCCAAAAAAAATTTCTGTAAGAGCAGAGGAGAAAAAATAATTAGATGTACCAGTCACATGATATAATCAGACTTCTATGGAAAAAGGCACAAGATCCTGTGATGCAGAGAAAGCAATGCATTAATATCTTCATAACCTGTAGTGTTAAGGCCTGGTCAAATGTGTCCTGAAAAGATAGATTCAGACTGGACCAAGTACCAAGAGGTGCTGCTAGAACAATGAAGGGGATGAAGAAGGCTATCTTACTGGAACTATCTTGGTGTGAACATGTAAAAGAAGGGAATATAACATCAGAGGATAAAAAAAAAGGGGGGAAAGGAAGGGTATTGTAGATAAAGAACAATACAGGTGCAAAACAAAATGCCCAAGAATATATTTAGGCTGGTATTAAAATAAGGCCTCAAGGCATCAAAGCAGGATTCTGGAACATCATCTCCATTGTAGCAGTAGAAAGTAAAAAAATTTAAGTTGCACTTGTTACATTTGAGGGAGGGCGGAAGAAGAGCGGCAATATGGCTTGATTGCAGGCAATAGCCAGTGATTGGAATGAAAGCCCCACTGGATGGGACCAGATTCTCTATTCTCTGTCAGGCAGATTTGCATAGAAAAACAATGTGCAGACTTTCACATGCACTGCATGGAGTCCTGACCTGTACCACATCTGCAGCTATGGAGCTCTAGGGTGAGACTTGCAGATATTTTGGGTGCTGTGGAACACCATATGGCTGGAATATGGGTGCCTTTGTGAACCTGTGTACCTTTGGCTGTGGCAGCCCTATCCTTCAGCAATGCACAAGACCAATCAATTCCCATGTGAGAAGAAGTGAACCAAGCAGCTTTGACCTGTTCAGTGAGTCCATTCTGCAAGCCCTGGCAACATGGAGAGCACTGTGTTTACAGCAGTAACTGATTTTTATAGAAATAACTTACAGGGATGCCTGTCTCGCTTCCCAGATTGTGAGTGCAGGGAAATATTTCTTGGCATCTCATCATTGGAGCTTAGGCTGAGAAAAACACGTTTACCTCTGATCAAAGACAGTGATCAGGAGATGATTCCTGAAGGAATTAAATAAAACTCACAGTGATGTTAAGTCATCAAAACAAATAAAGAATTGTTCTGACAACTGAATCTGATTCTTCAAAAAAACCCACCTGGCTTATTAAAGAGAAGTACTAAACAGACAAATAACATGAGTAAGGCATGTGTTAGATGTGGAGATACTCACGTTATGATCTCTAAGAGCTGAATCTACGAAGTGCAAAGTGAGCTAGATATGATGTCACATCATCACCACAATGATACAGACATCAGTGTGTCTGATTTCTAGATGATTGCTCCCTAATCTCTTACTAAAACAGAACATTTGAACAGTTCTGGAGGCAGAAACTAGGCAAGCAAGATACCAATAACCAGTGTCCTTCAAGATGTGAAGTTATGCTGCATTCAATGCGAGGGTGTGTTAAAGCAGTGATTTGTACCTTGGCAGTATCAAAGGGTGAGTCTTGACCATCAGACCAGGCTGTCACACAGGAACACCAGTGAAACCCCTTACCTGCAGTGCAAACAGAGACTGGAGTCTTCAGACCTAGTTAGGGCACTAACATGTGAATTAGAACCATAACTAGTCACAAGAGAGATGAATTCAGGTTTCTTCCATAATGGGCAGATTTTCTAATGTTTTTTCTAACAGTTTTGTATAAGAAATGGAGGGAACTCACCCATTTATTAATTAATATGGCAATAAGACTGGGCTGTGCATTGTTTCT
This sequence comes from Corvus kubaryi, assembly GCF_017639235.1. Taxonomy (NCBI): domain Eukaryota; kingdom Metazoa; phylum Chordata; class Aves; order Passeriformes; family Corvidae; genus Corvus; species Corvus kubaryi. The sequence goes on from NW_024582054.1 coordinate 11,493,403, forward strand.
GCTGAATCTAGTGCTGTCAGTTTGTGCTAGTCACATTTAAAGTGCCCTTACTACACTGGGCCGCTGGGGAGACTGGGACAGGAGAGTCCAGATTCTGCCTTACGAATGGCCCCGGATGTTAATACTGTTTTCTGAACTTATATTCACAAAAATGAGGAGTTCTTCTGTGGACATACAAAGAACATAAAGAGACAGTACATAGCTGCTGATCCAAAAAAGGCTGTAATAGGTAGGTATAAATGGCCACATGACAAAACAACAGCATTTATCATTGCACTTGGTACATTTAAAAAGTGAGTGCTATTAGGTTAAATTAATAATGTATATTTAGAATAACTCTTTGATGAAAAGAACCATGCCTGCATTTCTTGTATATATTGAGACCCATCACTTTTCAGTCTGGATTCTTCATCTTTGTTGTCTAAAACTGCAAATCTGTGTTGCATGCCCTGAAATATGCATAATGCTGGTAAAATATTTGACTTCATCTACTGTACACCCAGCACATTTCCCTGCTGCCATTAACATCACACCATGCTGTTCTAATGATTCCAGACAGTAATGAACTTATAATATGCATTTCTAATTTCTGCTGATTTTAATGTAGCTACACCTAATTATGCCTGGATTACACCAATCCTGACAAAAACTCCCTCCAACTTCATAGATATTTAGCATATACATGCACTGGTTGAATTCCAAATACACATCAGGTCAGCTATTTTGCCTATTGTTTTTGTTTTCTAATTAGTCTACAGTAAATTCCTAATTTACTTTTCCACTTGAAACACCACTAGATTCAATTCACCTGGAATGCTAACAGGAAGATGAAGCTGAAAAAACAAAGTTTTTCTCACTAATTAAATTAACAAAGCAAAACCCAAACTCTCTAGAAGTGCTGGCCCTTAGATATTCAAAGTTTGGTGACTGTGCTGGACACGGAGCATGCTTGCCTACACCCTTCAGAATACTATGGTATGGCAGGATTCCCAGTCTCTGAAAGCTTGTAGTCAGAACTTCAGAATCTGAGGAATTCAGTTAATTCATATCATGGATCTTCATGGGGGAAGGGTGGTCGGAACACTGTTAAAAGGAGTAAAGGGAGGAAGCAAGAGCTGGAGTCAGGCATGCACGTCTGATGTAGTGTAACTCCGAATTTCACCTTCAATTAAACACCGAAATGCCTTTACATGTCTTGTGCTGGATGATCACCAGCTGAGAGTTGATGGACTGGATTTCACCACTGCTCTACAGGAATCAGAGTGCTGAAGAGTACACAGTTTAAAGTATGTGCATAGCAAGAAGCTGAGATGCCAGTGATCATTGGACTTTCCAGAGTTTTGCCCTAAGTTTGCCCGCAAAGACACAACATGACGATGTCAGAATCATTCATTATCTACCAGAGACCCAAACATCTGCTTCTGATCTTTGTTAAATACATTGTGAGTATACACATCAGCTGTGTGATACATGGACAGAGAATGTCCAATTCTTCCTGGAAGCACTGGACTTACTGTACAAGATATATGTAACACAGGAGCCTGGTATCACCTGGAAATACACTGAGCAACATGCAGGAGCATGGTGGCTGTCATGAATCATAAAATCATTTCTAGAATCATGGAATATGCTGAGTTGGAAGGGATTAAAATCATTGATCCCAGCCATTAACCCAGCGATGTCAAGCCCACCACTAAACCATTAAACCACATCCCCAACTACCAAATCTACGCATCTTTCAAATACCTCCAGGGATGGTGACCCCACCACTTCCCTGGGCAGTGTGTTCAAGTGCTTGCCAACCCTTTTGGTGAAGAAAGTTTTCAAAATATCCAATCTAAACCTCCCCTGCTGCAACCTGAGGTCATTTCCTCTAGTCCTGCTACTTGGGAGAAGAGACCCACTCCCACCTGGCTACAACCTCCTTTCAGGTACTTATTGAGAGTGATAAGGTCTCCCCTGAGCCTCCTTTTCTCCACGCTGAACAACCCCAGCTCCCTCAGCAGCTCCTCATCAGACTTGTGCTCAGGACCCTTCCCCAGCTCCATTGCCCTTCTCTGGACATGCTCCAGCACCTCAATGAACACTAAGTTCAGCTCCTCCACGGACACCCTGCATACCAGCTGCTGACTGAGGCAGTTCTCAGAAACATCTGAAACATTTCAGGCATTGTGCCTCCCTAAACAAGCAAAAGAAAAAACTTTTCCAAAGTAAGTGAGGAGTGTAGATTCCTAAATTCACTGCCTGATCAGGCAGATATAAGCACTAGGAAAGAGAGGCGGCATTCAGCCCAGCATCTGCAGGAATCCCCCTCTTAGCCCACTCATGTCATTGGAGTGCCTTCATTATATTGTCAAATAGCACCCTCAGATGGCCCTACTTCATATGTCTTCATCAGACATTTTTCCTTTCTTTTTAAGATCAGGAAAAGGAAATAAATCCTTACTGCAATGCTGTCAATTTCTAGTCTCCTGACTGCAGAGAAAAGCCCAAGGAGATGAATAAGCCTAATACAAGGTTGCAGAAAAGAAAGCAGATGAAAACTCTTAGAAGGTATTGTATTAATATAATTTCTGATTATACAAAAGGTTACTTCAAAATTTATTGAATCTTTTTTAAGATGTAATATGGGCTCTAATTCTTGTAGCAGTTTTCTATATGTTTTATAATACTGAGTTTTTCTTGATTTTACTAGGAACCAGTGCATTTGGCAATGAACCAGTGAGCTGTGCAATTAACTTCCAGCTTCTGTCTCGATACACAGTTTATTTCACACTATTTCTACAGCTTCGGTTTTCAATATATCATAAATTCATGCATCTGTAGCATTTCCTCACACTGTAAGTACTTAACCACTTTCGTGGAAATTAACAGCTGAAATCAGATGCTTTAATGATTGCAAAAAAAAGGAGAGTTAATGCTTCTGGCACTGAGAGCATAAAATAACCCAATATGGCAATTTCCCATCTAAGTGGTGGAGTCTGGATTTCTGAGTTAAATCCCGTGCACAGAATGGAACTGTTCAAACATCTCAAGAGATTATTTCAAACTGTTTGACACTTTGGTAAACTGTAGTCAGGTTTACACTTTGAATAATTTCTTCATAAAGATTCATATTTTTAATAAAAGAAAACAGTAAATGGATCAAAAGTGGTTGGGCTTGTATGGGTTTTTTTTCTTGTTTGCACTCTTTGTTTATGGTAAAGACTTCTAATATGAAGGAACAGGACCAGAGGAAAATCAGAACTAGCAGGGAGAGAAAAGGTGATGAAAGGAAGTGAAACTGAGGTAAGTGAGGTAAATAAGAGGATTAGAGGCAGCAAGTGAGCAATATCTGCATGTAGGGCAGAAGAGGGAAAATGCTTTGGAGGAGATGGGACATTTAGAGCAAATCAAAGGCAGGGGAAAGGCTTGGGTTTGTCATTTTCATCTTTAAGGAAACAGACATGGCAGGACACCTACAGCTGTTCAAAGGGAACTAAATGTTACTGTCTATGAAAATGACAAATTCTAATCTGAGAATAGTTTCTATTCCTTTTACATTCAGCATGACTTGTAACTTCACTACCAGTGAATGAATTTAATGTCATTGATGACAGATACTATGTTACCATAACAGCCCCTTTCTGTGCATTCTTTCATACTGTGCCCAATAGATGGAAAAGGATGCCTGATAACATTATAGGAATTCCCCCAAAAAGATTAAGTGAAGTGGTTGCTTCTATAACCTTCATTTTAATTTTCAGATCCATAAAAGATGTATTTGTTCAGAAATACATTTCCACTAGTTGGAAATCATCTTTTTAAAGACACAACATATATTTGTGAAAACATCAAAACATTGATCACAGGTAGAAATATTCTATATTTATCTGGAGAGCTCCAAGTTTATAGTAATAGAAAATGATCTCAGACAAATATCACAAAGTAGCTAGAATATTCATCTCTCTCAGATGCTGATGCAAGGTTGATGAGATGGTATATGATTATTTTAGGATTAAGCACTACAATAATAATCTCATTCCCACTGAGTGCTCCTAAATACTCTCAGCAAACCCATTTGTCCCTCTTCCTTAACTGTGATCCCATCTCTGTAGAAAGAAATAGCCCCATAAAACTGGGTCAAGCAAAGAGTTTACTCTTTCCTACAGAAACTGTGTATGTTACATACATAATACCTTCTTCCTCTGAGAACAATTTAATACAGTCTGTATTAGGCTGAAACATGATGCAGTGTGGGGAAAGTGAGACCACCAAAATCAAAAAACTAACCAAAGAAAACCCCAGATCCCAATAACTTACGGTAACTTAAGGAATAAAAAGTAAACTGATAGCAGAGAAAAATAAAAGCTTTAAAAAGTTACTAATTTTTTCTCACAAAAGATGCCCTTTTGTAATTAAAAGTTTTTATCTCATAGCTCAAAAAACATGTGCATGTTCACATTAATGCTATAAAATGTGGCTTACAAAAACCCTAGATTCTTGTCCATTAACCACAGAATGTTGTCCAAACACTATTTTAAGAAGAAACTGAGAGGATCTGTATTTGCACACAAGATAAGATGCTGATGCAAAGAGAAATAACTCTTCTCACATTTCCACAGTTTGCTATTTCAGCAGAAAAACTGGTTAGTAACACCATTGCTTAAAAAAAAAATAAACAAAAAACCAGCTACGATCTCACTATTTTCCATAGAAAACAGCTGTTAAATTAACATAACATTCTGAATTACCATTAGTGTTAAATATATTATTTATGTGTCATTATTTGTGCACGAAATAACTGCAGATAAACACAGAGCCGGCCATATGCTTCTTGAATCTGAAGTGCACAAAGCAGTTACTGGAAGTATCCCAACTTTGTATTTTCTCTTACCTTAGCTCTTTTCTGGAGTTTTCCAGGACCATGCACAACTCATTTGACAAGGTCACATTTTGTTCCTGCAGGTACAATGGCTGAAAACAGTTATGAGGCCTGCATGTAATTTGAGTGCTGAATTTTGGCCTTATGCTACGCAGTGGGATGAGACACATTCTTTTCTCCCTTCTGGTAATCAAGAAAAAAATGAAACTCATAGCTGTGATCCTCGACTGTATTACCCTAAGAAAAAGCTGTAATTGCAATCCGTCCATTCCATTCAGAAATAGAAGGTGAAATACTTTAAACATTGATACCGCAGTGACCTCAACATCTTCCAGGAGAGGAAATTCATCCAGCTATGCAAGAAAGCAAAGCAAACTGCTCCGATAGGAATGCTCCAACACTTCTTCAATCTACACAAAGATCTATGGCAGGTGTTCAACCAGGAACTCCCTGGAAGACCACCTAACTTTAAGAGAGTTGTCATCCTCATTGCAAAACTGAGACTAGCTCAATAAAATAAATAAATAAAATGGATTTATATTATTAATAATTTTGATGATGACTACTTTTAAGTGTTCCTCAAGCTGTGTTACGAGATCACATTGGCAATGCTGAACTCTAGGCAGTTAAAATTGTAATGGAGTTGAAGTGACTGAATTAAAATAATGAGATCAAAGCAACTGCCAGAATTATCAAAAGGTTATATATCTAAATATAGCTTGTCCTGAAGATATTTCCAACCATTGCACCTGTCGAACTAAATTGATAAAACTGGCTAGAATCAAAGCCAGGTGTTTTTGTCAGGACAGGTAAAAAGAAAAAATTAAAAAGTGGTTATCACACCCAGCTCATAAAGTCTTTATCTGAGCAAAATTAAAACATTCTTTCCTGTTTCCACAGATTTCTGTGTTGGGCTATTCCACGCAAACCTGAATGAGCTGACCTTTCATCAGAATAACCCCACAGTCAGAGATGGCATGCAGGGCCAAACATGTTCAGTGGCCATGCAGACTAATACCATGCATTTGTTTCCTATGGGTGTTCTACAAGATGCCTTTCTACTTTAGTCACACAGAATAAATATTGTTTAGGAATTCTGGTTACTTGGAAGGAGAGTTCTGGGAACTGATTTTGAAGCGTGGATGCAGAGAAATAATGCAGTACTACAAAAGGAATTTGTCAAGCAGACAACTAAAAACCCTCAGGTGACAGATTCTGCATCAGTATATTCAGTGAAGAGCTAAAATTATGCTACTGCTTCTTAAAAGAATTTAGGCAGGCAATGAATTCTGTGGACTGGGAAGTGTTTCATCTTTAAATCACGCTTAAATAACAGGGCTAAGGTTCAAAAACATGACCATGAATTATATTTGTCACTTGCAGTCACCCAATTAAGAACTACACCCGCTCATCCTCAGTCCCTGTGTAATAGCTTGATTATTGTATTTGGTGTAATCAAAACCCACACATTTTTTAAGGACTGTTCAAATGCAGCTTAGGTGCATCTCTCCACATGACATGGCTAACCAAGAGCACTGTTGTAGCAGGGCTTCACTTCTGTAGTAGTAAACCACATTTCACTGATAAAGAGCTGCATGTTCACATTTCATTGCATGAAAGCATTGAGACAGTTGAGACTGCGGAATCACTTATGTTCAGGCAGAGCAAAAGATAACATAAGCCTAGTCATTACAGCTGCAAGCTCCTACTGAAATTAAAAGGAAACAAATCCTCTGCTGTAACCCTTTCCCCCCCACCGGATGTACAGGTCTCCATGAAAAACTGCTGCTTCTAAACCTTCTCTGCTTCTCTGCACCTTGTTTGCTACAAGCACATTCCATTTTCTGTTGAAACAGCCAAAATGGAAGAAAAGCTTAGCTCTCACATCAGCTTTAATAGAAGGTCACAGATGAAAGCAGTGCTGCCACTAAGAGGAAGCAGACACAAATAAGGCTCTCTAAACTGGTTCTCAAAATCACATCGCTTTTTTCAAGCCAATGTACACCCTGCAGCTGTGCTCACCAGAGACTTAACTGATGCTTTTAACTTTCTGCATAATAGAAAAGCTTTTGAGGAGCACAGTATTACAGCGGTTAGTTTTTCTAAATCAAACTCCTACAATCACAAACGAGAGGGGAAAAATAGATACTAAAAGGTACAAGTGGAGATTGTCTGTAAACCTTTACAGAAGATGGTGGGCAGATGGTAGGGATTTGCAGTGACACAGCTGTTTTTAAAAATAAAGAAGTGGAAGACGAGAGGCATGATTACAGTTACACATACATTTCTAAGCCTACACACACGAGAATAAAAATTAGGCTAGCAGTGGGAAATTGAAGTTTGTATATTATAGTCTGAACTGGCATTTAGAAACTTCTGAAAATAACTAGCAGCACCTTCAAGTTTCTTTTCCAATCTTTAGTTTTCTAAGTAACTATGAAGCAAAGCTGACAACAGAAACATTACAATGTACAATGTACAATGAGGAGTTAAAAAGACAATCACAGAATCTTAGGAATGTCAAACTTACTTTCAGTACCTCCAATTAGCACATTTTTTCTCTAAGCTCTACAATGTAAAAAGACAACTCTACGAAATCATCAAATGAACATAAATTATGTCACCTGTTTGAACTTCCTATGAAAAGATTTCATTTTTACTGTTGTATTTATTTTTCAGATGTTACTAGTACAATGCATCGATAAGTAATGCAAGGAAGAGTAAGATGTATGGGGATTATTGTAGATTTAACAGCATGGGAGGTGAGGCAGAGAATGTCCAAATTCAATAGGGTCAAGCACTGGATATGAATTTAGTAAGAATAGAACGTATTTTAACTAAACAGTAGTTTTTATTAAGAAAACTTCAGAATGAGACCTTTAATTCTTTTTTAAAATGCACATTCTCATGTACGTTCCCCACAGCCACAGAGAAGGCTTATGTTAGGCAAACAGTAAAGGGTTTTTTAATGTACATTGTAAAAGTCTGCCTTCTGAAGAGAATCCAATGAAGCTGTTTCTTGACAGTTCTTTGTTTACAAAATTAACTCTTCCAGATAACATATTCCTAGATCCAAGAAATTTTATATTAACAAGAGAGATGCCACTGGTACCAAAATGATAATATTTTGATCTTTCTTCATGGAGTCAACTTTTTCACACTGCATCCGTTCACTTTCTTTCCTGTATTAGAAATGACTTGGCAGTGTAAATGTACTTTCTTTGCTGCATTTGCTATATAAAATCCATCTAACTTTCTGAACACATCAGCTGGGATCCAACAAAAGCAAAAGGTTATCTAGAACCAACCCACTAAAAATTTCTTTATATGCGTCTCCAGAGCAACTGGTGCTGGCTTTTGCTGTAGTTGGATATTGAACTGAAGAGGTAGCAGATGAAACCTGTTAGAAAAACCCAGGTATTCTACTACTACTCCTTTCACAGTATCTGGGCTGCTCCCAGTCCAAAGACCACAACAAAGCGATTAGTGTAGGTGCTGTCTAGCACACAAACAAACTCAACAACTGAAGACATTTAAATTAATTTTATTTATATCAGGTTTTCAAAATCAGAAATATTTCAAAGAAATTCAATACTCAGAGACAGGTGCTACATTGATGATCTTTGATCCACCATTAGTGCCGTGTTTTCACTCTACAATCATTAACTCACCACCACAAACTAAAGGGGACTTACAGAAGTTTATAAAAAATAGGCAGACATGAAAATTTGGTTTATACTGGAATTGGCATAAGAGAGTAAAGCTTATTATCAAATTGTGGCAATTGCTGTATTCCATCACTCGTTCTGAGGGAATGGTAGAGCAGGAAAACTCTTCCACTTAAAGAAACACTTTGGGTTTTAACTGAGCATACTCAAACTCCACTTCATGATCTGAACTAGAAGTGATTTTTACACTCAAGTCCATATAAATTTAAGCTTTGCACTTCTAATATCACACCAAAAATACAAACCTCACTAACACACTCTAGTCTTGGATTGATTTCCCTTTTCAGAGAAATCAAACCCATTTATCTATACCTCTTCCAGGATTTACCAAATCAAACAAAACTGCTGGCTTTGAAGTATTTTTTTAGAAGAAAAATGCCGTTTCTGCGCAAGCTACTCTCATGAAAAATTTATTTAACATTTCTTTATCAATAAAATAACTGAAGCCAAGATATCCAAAAGCCACGTCTACACGGAGATACACAGAAGATATTCAACTTGAGAGGATTTTCCTCCCCTTCTCGATCACAATGAGGCCCTCACCATTTTGCATAATGACAGAAAACAACAGCTGACAAACCATTTTGGAACAGATGCCAGCTGTCTCCCATTTGTTTTATAATTCAAACAGTAACAGTTCTGTAGCACTTTATTGGTTTTTGTATTTTTTTGTTTTTTTTTTAAAAGCAAGCCATCTGAATTGGACCTCACATCAGTCAGTCAGTCATTCATTTCAAGAACAAACTGAAGGCAGGCTGATCCTTTTGGATCCAAAACTTTAATTTGGTAGGAATCTTACATAAATACAGTTTGTGCTTCAATTTCATAGCTAGTTGGACTGAGTGAATATACACCTAAGCTAGTTAAAAAAAAAAAAAAAAGGAACCTATAATATTCAACTAAGAAGCCACAGACATTTTTCTAGACTGCAGCAGAGACAAACAATAAATTTAAACACAGTACTCCTTAAAAAAAGTTTACTGTCTAAAATGAAAATTCAAATGGTTTATTAAAATTTAACATTTCCCATTTTGGCTTTTTCTAAAGAAACAATTTATTCCTTGTGAAAAATCAGTTAAAAGATAATTTCATTTTACTGTACCGAACTCAAGTCAAACATAAAGCACAAAGATCTTTACATTAAACTGGGCTTTGCATACAACATGAATGATCAGAAATAGACTATTTTGAGGAAAAAAAAGTTGTGGGGTTTTTTTAATCTAGACAACATGCATACCATCAGTTACTTCGCAACCTTAAAAGGTACCTGAAAGGAGAGTTTTGTAGAACAAAACCAAGACTGATTAATACACTTAGTAAGTCAGTGGTCATCATGCCTTTTTAGTTAAATTCTAATAAAGTTTAGTCTACATAGAACAGCTAACACAATGAGGTGTGCAAGTCATAGGGATAGCCAGAAGCCTGAAATAAAGTCTTAAAGTTCTACAGGACAAGAGAGCCTAAACACAGTACCACTAGGTTACTTAAAACTATTGCGGGAAAAAAAGAAGAGAAAGTATTTGGATTATTATCTCCTTCCTTGTTGAAAAAGGGCTATGGACTTAACATAAAGAGCCCATATTTAAAAGCCCCACAGTTTTACTCTACCAACTTTTTAAAATAAGGTAATGATAAAAGAGCATTCCTTCTAGCAGCATGGACAGTTCAGCTGCCAGTGGCTGCCTAACAGCGCTCCTTTATGCATACCAGGAGAATCATGTCCAGTTTTGCCATTTCTGGATAACGATGACAAGATACAAAAGCATGTGTTTGCCATAAATAGCTCTGGCTAACGGAGGATTGCTCACACAGAGCAGATCAAATTCTCTATAAGGAGAGCATTATTTGGCTCCCAGCCAAAACATGTCCCCTATGCAAGCCTCAGTAGTGGCAAACACTTTCCAGTTCTATTTACATAGAAGCTAACAAGTAGAACAGTTCATTTAGGCTAATTCTTGTACTGAGTCGGTCTAACTGCAACACTCGAGAAACAAAAATTATTTCCCAGCTTCATATTCTGCTTGTAACTATCATTACACATCATCTTACCGAGAGAGACGCGAGCTGTAAAAACTTGTGCAAGGTTTTACTCTGGCATGTAGAACTTTAAGAACATTCAGGTACGAAACACACTGCATGGTTAATTACTTTGTACTTTTAAGTTTCTGACACAAGTGTTTCATGGAACTAACGGTCTCCAGTAGTGGTAGCTTCTTTACTTTATGGTAAATTAGGAGCAGATCCTTTATTCAATGGCCAGAACAGACCCACAAAGTATTGTAAAGCAGTGCCTAAGTCAGTATTAAAAACTTGCGTTATTGAAGATGAGATTAATGATTGTTTACCTTTACAATACTTTTCCACAGAAGTTATTTGAAATATGCTTAAACACTTAAAAACTGTATTTTCCAATGAAAACAAGGCAACATTCTGTAATAAGCCACAAGTTTTATTGCAACGTGGCCAGTTTTTGATCTCAAAAAACAATGTTCCATTTAAGGCTCTTTTTAATACAGAAATTGCCACTATGACTGATGTTTTACAAAACTTTAGTGTTTCAAGACTCACATGGTAAACGGAGAACTTCTACTCCTGTTCAGTAGTGTACATTCAATGGAAAACGAAAGGCATCGTAACAGCTACTTCATTTAATAAAGATATGCATGTAACAGGAATGAAACTGAGGTACTACAATAATTTGATGACACAGTTACAGCAACTTAATTGGCATTCCTTGGGGGGGGGGGGCGGGTCAAACATATTACAAAAAAGTGCTTTAAATGCATAGTGTTGTGTGCTGCCATGTCACAAAAATAGGCTTGTCAAGGCAGGTGAGGTGTATGAATGCACAAGAGCCTCATGGAACTGCAATCAAGTGCAACTGTTAAGTAATACTGTAGAGAGTCTACCATCCGACCAGAGGACAATACTTTCAAGGCATTCAATTAGCTTACCCTTTGCTGTCTGCTAGACTATTTACATTAACTATCACATTCATTGTACATGTTGCAAGGAATGCCTGCAACGCCAGTTTTGGCCAAGAGTATGACGTGAAAGCATTCCTTGAATCCTACATAAAACTACCAGGATTAAACAGTCTAATGGCAATCACTGGTAGACTGCTTAACAATGACATCTCCTTCAGGGCGGTGGGGAAGGGTCTTATTTTTTGAGGAGGGGAGGGGATGGGGAGACTAATACTATTCCAATTGAACGAGCTGCAGAAATGGAAGCTCCTTAGATCCAGATGGCACTTGTGTGTCTTTTTATAAGGGTTTTCCTTCAAGTGAAACTACCACGTTGCCTCCCAATTTCTCTCCAAGTGTTGAACGGTCCTTAATATCATCCAAACCATTTACTTGCCACTCATGTTTAATACCTGAAAGACAGATGGACAATATGCTTGTGAGAACCTCAACATCTAAATGGCATTGTAATTAACAAGAAAAACATTTTCAGGTCTATACCTGTAAATTTCTTTTTAATGGCATCTTTAGAGCTTGCGTAGATCATCTTGCTTTTTAAAGGTGCACTTTCAGGAGCCCTTTAAGAAAAAAGAAAGCCACAACAGAACAGTTATTAAATCTTCCAGTGGTAGCTCCAGAATATTCAATTTTAACAGCAAGCTTTGCTTTCACACACCAGAATATAAATACCAGGTCTTCTTTCTTAGATTCCTTTGTCTCATATGTGGCATCATACAAAGCGTATCGGCAATCATTCAAAGGTAGCAACTTCACAAAGGCTGTATAGGGGTCCTCCACAGTATCACCAATGTCACCAACCAATATTTGCTTTGACTCCTCTACAATTATTTGTTTTTTGTCATCACTTAAGCAGAAGAGAACAGCTTTCTTTCTTTTTTTAATCTCTTCTGGGGTTGAAGATTTCCTTACTTTCATGTCATTAAAAACCTTTATGACTTCATCATTCACTGTTACTCCAGAAGCCTGTAAAATGAGATCAAAGGAATAATTTGAACAGCAAAAATTAACACTCACTAGAAAAAGATGATAGCCGACAGTGCTAGATAAAGAAGTCTGCCTGCCCCCATAAGAATAAAAATACTATACTCAACCTGATCACACTATGAATTTAATAATATTTGTGGGACTGGAGCAGAAGATATAAAGGAAGCGTAAAATCAGTAGTTTCTTCTTGTAGATCTCAGCATCTTCTGCTGCAGTTCTGAATAGCAGTTTCATACAACTAGTCACACAACTGTACTACTCGAACAGTTTACCTTATCATGCATTTGGCTTATTTGGGGGGAGGGGAAGAGGGAGTGATGAGGGGGTAGAAACTGAACATAGGAGAGAACTTTGTAATTTTCGGTTGGGATAGGAGAGGGTGGGGTTTTGGTGAGTTGTTTTTTGTTGGTTTGGATTTTTTTTCATAGAACAAACGCTACAGCAGCAGCTCATATCCAGCACTGTCATGACTCTCATTTTGTTGGGTGAGGTAAGGCTCTACAAGCAGCAAAAATGTTTTCTGCATTGTGTCAGCTTCAACACTGCGCCTTAAGAACTCCCGAATTTTACTTCATGCTGCTGCGGGAGTATTGTTTGACTACTGTTCGTTCATATAAAAATATCAATTACAACCGTACAGCTGCCCATAAGGCTCGCAAGCCGTTCAAAACACGAGCCTAAAGCAGCAAGGAAACAAAACGCCGGCAGGCCAACCGGGGAGCTCAAGGCAAAATGAAAATAATTTAGCAAACCCCACTGCGAGTGAGCAAGCGAGCTCAGCCCATCTGCAGCGCCCTTGCTCTCGGTCCAGCAATTATATCTGCCGAGGCGGGCGCTGCCAGCGCAGGCTGCCCGGGGAGGAAAGGCAGGTGCGCGGCTCGCAAGGAGCCGCCGGCTTTGTCCCCGGGGCGCCGCCGGCCCCTCTCCCCGCTTTGTTCGCGGGGACGGAGGGAATCCCGCCGCCCCGCGCCCTCCGGCCCTGCGCTCCGACACCCGCCCCGGCCCCAGCGCTCCCAACACGGCCGCTCCCGGCCGCCCCT
>NW_024582054.1:11507405-11635532 GCF_017639235.1 Corvus kubaryi
CGCCGGGCCGCGCTGGGCCGGCCCCCCGGGGCAGGGCCCGCAGGCGGCGGGGCTCGGTGGTCCGCCGGGCGGAGGCGGCGTCAGCGCTGCCCGGGGCTGGACTGGCTTGGGCCCCGCAGCCCCGGGCGGCCCCTCAGCCGGCCCCGGGGGCGGCTGGCTGGCTGGCTGCTGAGGGGGCAGTGCGGCCCCTCGCTGGGCTTGGAGCACGAGCGTCAGGCCGGGGCACGATGGCGGCCCGCACCGCCTGCCCGGCGCTGCTTCCCTGGCCGAGGCGCTTTCTCCTTCTCTAAAGGGTTTGCCCGCTGTTCGCGGTTCGTGGCCGGGCGCTGTCAGGCATTGTGTCGCTGCCGTGTGCCACGCCGCCTTGTCCCCGCTCGAAGAGGATCTATGCTGCTGCTGCGGCTGCCCCGGGCTCTGTAGGGAAAGGCCCTGGGCACAAAGGGGCCTGGCACAAAGACTGCTCTTTCTGCGGTCTTGGAAGAGCTGCTCAGACAGTGAGGCGGGACACAGCACATAGGGCGGAAGATGCAGCATTAAAAGATGGGAAAATGACTTACAGGAAAACAAGGACAACTCTCCCGACAGTGTTGTGCTGTTCCATACTGAGCTGGACAGAGCTTGAGGCACAGGATAACAAACACAGAGCATTTTACCTCTAGCCGATCCAAGTGGACAAGAGGATTCTCAGTCCTGTGCACCCTGAAGTGGTGTGTTTGAAAACCAAGAAATCCTAAACATTCAGGGCTGCAAGCAGCTGTACCTGTGAGTCTCCAGCGTGCGTTGTGACCAGCCAGCTCTCTCTCCCCAAAACATTTGAATTGCTGCTAGTATGGTGGTGGAAGCCGGCTAGCCAGTGTTTGTCAGCACGCATGTACGTGTATTAGATACATCTCTGTGTTTTAGATACACATATATATACACACACACATACTCATTCTGCATTGTGTGAGGGGTGTGTTGATGTTTCCCCCCCCCCGCCTTTTCTCTATTACTATACATTACCATGTTGACTAGATGAGACACTATGTTTCCAATATCCTTTTTGAGTTACATCCTGCCCTCTGGCTGCAGAATTCACTGATTTGCATTCATCAATATTCAAAATTCGATCCATCAGCCTTGAAATCACTAATCTGGAGCTATATTTACGCCTCAGCTCCTTACAGCCACACATTCAGGATTTCCTGCTGCCACTGAGCTCTGTTAGACTCAAGTCTTTTTTTTTTCCAGATGCTGGCCACTCGGTTACTCTTACTGCCTGTTCAAGTGCCAGCACTGTGGGATTCAGGAAGGAGTACCTTTATTGTATATTTGCATTCAAAGAATCCTCCATTATCCAATTCAGTTTTCAAATACAATAAATGCTGTCTTTTTTTCAAACAAGTGACTAGTTAGGAAAGGTGAAAATCGTTAAGGGAATTAATAGCTGAAATCCTAAACTGGGTAACTGTCAAGACGCAGTTTTATGATTGGCTTAAATCAACGTAAGTCCATGAGAATGTCTTGACAGCCCCATTCCTGGGCACCTGCTGCTCTTGGGCAATGTCATGGGCTGGGGTGGAGTTAAGTGGTCTCAGATCCTCATCGTCAGGATAGGTTAATGTATGCCAAAACAGTCTTCATGGCACTGCAGCCATGCTGTCATGGCATGCTGAGTGTCCCAGACTGGCATGCTGTGTCATGGCCTGCTGTGTGTCATGTTCTGCTCAGTGTCCCAGACAGAGGTCCTTGCAGCCGTACACAATGTCAGGAGGCAAATGGCAGCTTGGAGTTCCTTCACCTCGGCAAGCAGGTGTAGCTGTGCCCGTGCACAGTACATCCTCCAGAGCTGCTGACCACAGTCACTGCTGTGGGCTCAGCAAACTTCTTCTAACATGTGCACAAGACCATGAGTCTGCTGTGTGCGAGTGCCCTAATCTCGTGCCCTTGCAGAGCACCCTCAGCCACCCACATGGGGCCTCTGCACTGCATATCCCAAGCTCCTAAAATGAAAGGTGGGGAGTTACCAGCTCCAGAGTTGTGTACTCCAGGAATGACAACTCCAAAACTGTGCATGACTCACCCTCTGTTTTTAACACCATGGAAACTGAATAATGAATCAGAAGTGCTTGCTACTCTCTTCACCTCACAAGGTGCATACTTGAGGTACCCAGGCACTAAGAGCTGCTGCTGCTGCACATCACTGATTGGTACTTGGCAGCCATCAGAGTACAGAAGCAGCACAGCTGAAGGAGTATTTTCTGACTACAGAAATCTCTGAGACAGAAATGAGTTTACCAGAATTTGAGAGCATTTCTTAGAGATGAAAAACAGGTCACAGGTAAACAGAAAGGAGCTTCTTATTTTCAAGGAAATTAATTTTGAACTCCTGGTGACTGCAGTGATCAGAGGAAGAACTTGTGATAGAGCCCAGTGGTGAACTTTAGAGGCCACAGAAATGGCCAGTATCCAGCCAAAAGCAATAATGACCAAGCAAATCTTATTGCTGGAGCACACTCAGACAAAGCTGCTTCCTACTTCGGCATCTCACTGCACTCAGGAAGCATCGAGTTTCACTACCCCTATGCCACAAGACCTGCAGCCCACCAGGCAACACCGAAATAGCCCAATGATTCAGAGAGCCCAGCAGCAGCAGCACTAAAAGCTTTGTGAATGATACCCTCTGTGGAGTGCATGCCTCTGAGGAAGCCCTCCAAGCCTCCCCTCACCCTCTGTGGATGGAAGCAATGACTCACCGTGAAGCAGGAGGCACTGTTTGTTTGGATTCAACTCCTGGATGCTCATTAGTGAGAAATTATTATAATGGACTAAGCTGCCTTATGCATTGAAGCTCTTTGGTATCGCAGTCCTTTCCTTTAGTATGCTGTGCATCCTATTTGCTTCTCTGTCGTCCTCGCTGAACGCAGTGTTACCATTCCAGCTTCATTTCCCACGGAAGCAGGGCCTCTGCTTGGCCTCCTCAGGCATTCCCTCTCTCACTCGTGCTAGTCCTTGTCTCAGTGACTTTTTAACTTGTTAGCTTATTTGAGTTAAATCTGACAGAAGAATAGAGGTCACAAAAGTAATTAAGATCCTTAATTAAGTAATTAAATTTTATAAAATATTTCATTTGAGATAGAAGAAAGTGGGGCTATATGTCTACCAGTTCAATTCAGGAACCTGTTTGTTTCTGCTAGGAGACATCAGAGCTCTTATGATGTAGCCAGATTACCTTCAAGAAGAGGACTAAGCAGAGAGAAGGGTAAAGCAGAGAAACTTGCATAGATGCACACTGAAATAACAGAGTCTTAATATCATTTAGTTCAAAAAATCAACCTGTCAAGGGAGAGAAATCCATAGGAAACTGCATTTGATGAGATCTGTTGCTCAGGGCACTTCTTTTTCCCCTTTGATGTCCTGTTTACCCCTGCAAAATACCAAGTTTCCCTCTAACAGTTCTGTATTTTCAGTGGGAGCGCAAAGAATGCCAGACAAAGTCTAACTTTTGGTAATGTAAGAGAGTATTAGAGAAAACCCGTGAAATGCTAACTCTGAGTTTTTCTCTCTCCTTACACTGCAGATACATTCCTTTACAAAAAATTACAGTAAATATATTTGACTCTTAAGTTGTGGATCCTGGCACGATTTTGCTGCAAGTTAGCAAGATTTGCAGTGCCTCCCTGTGAGCTGATTCCAGGAGCCTGAAGCGAGGAGCAGGATGCCTGCGCTAGTGTGAGACACGGATCCCCAGCAAGCCCCATGAGGGAAGCTCCAGACTCCACTACCCCTTTTCCACGGATCACTTCTGCTGGTTTAAGCAGCCTCGTCCACCGGTACTGTCCCAAAATCCCTCTGGGGCTCCGAGCTATCGTTCCACTTGGCAGTGGCTTGGGCAGGGCTGCGGGCTCCCGAGGAGTCGGTCACGCCTGGTGGGCTCTGCCCGCGGCGGGGACGGGGCGAGCCGAGCGCGTTGCGTCACCTTCACCGGGAGCCGCGGCCGCCCGTGCCAGGACATTCCTCGGGTGAGTCACGGCCCGGCTGCTCCCGCTGCCGCCACCTCACAGCCCCGGCCCGCCAGCTGCTGCCCCCGGCGTGGGAGCGCTGCCTGCCTTCCCGCCGCCCTCCCCAGCCACCACCCGGGGCTCCGGGAGCCTCCCGCTCCGCCCCTCCGGCCGCAGCGCGGGGATGCGCTGCGAGAGGCGGGGTGCGCGGTCCCCGGGCGGCGATGCCGGCCTGAGGGCTGTCATGCTTCACTTGGGTAAAGCAGCCTCTTCCTCTGCCAAGCGGGGAAGGCTCTTTTTAGCCCGTGCAGGGATGCGGCTGAGGAAAAGCTCCTTTTCTCTCCCCATCCCCGCCCGGCCCCCCGCAAAGCTCGTCAACCATCCGCGTTCCCTGGACGAGTTGACCTGATGGCCGTATGCCAGAAGAGCAGGCAGAAGGAGGCAGCTGGAAGCGGCAGCAGCGTAAGCCCAGCAGGGATGCTCGAGGAGCAGCAGCCACATGTTTTTCGGGGCAGGGAGGAATTCCCCCTCTCCCGCCGTGCTGGTAACTCACACGTGCCACTGAATCACAACACCGGGCAGCCACGGGCCTGCCAATGGACAGCGAAAGATTTAATTAAAATGTTATGTCTTGTAATGACATCATGTTAGGGATGGCATTTAAACACAGAAAAAAAAAAAAGGAAATAAAAATTCCTCCTGTGAGAGAAACATAGAAAATAATGGCGGAACAGAACGAAAAAATCCCCTAAAGTCTAAAATACAGGGAAACTTCGCTCTTTACATGCTTATCACATATTCGACTTTCACAAAGGTTTGTACATTTGTAGCACTAGAAGAAATAACTGCTGTTTATCCTGCCAGCCTTTGTAATTCCTGTATGCCCTGCAAAATGTGCCTAACTGCTGCAGTGTCCTTCTGCTATGCACATGCATCGACAGCACTCAGCAATTTTTACACTTTCCCCATGTCTTACAACTTGAGTGATAGTCCATATGCTGGGAGTCTCCAAGTTTCTCTCCCCAAGCTTAGAAAGTCAAATTCTGCTGCCTTTTGTGCTAGGATTTCAGTAGAGTTACCACAGCACAGAAGCAGAAGTTTTTGTTTCTTTTAAAAATCAGAACAGAGATAAAAGTGAGGTTTCTTTACTTACCCTGTGTTGTGGCTCAACAGTTGGTTCTTTGCTCACAATATTACATTAATTATATTACATTACATATTATATTTAATATCTAAATATAATAGATCTTACACAAAGAAGGAGTAAGGACAACAGTAATGTTACCAAAGTGCATATCTACAACTCTCCTAACACTGAGTTAATCTTGTTTAGGTTTCTGAAAACTTGTTGAGCCACAGAGCAGCAACTCCTCTCAGCAGACGAGCATGACAGCTGGAAAAAGTCATTTCTTGAACAGCTTCAGCCTGTTTTGCAGGACAAGTGCCAGAAGTTAGGACACAGTCAGCCATCTCAGAAGACGGCACAATTTAACTGGTGCACCTCCAGGAAAAGGTGGCGATGGTTTCCAAAAGCTCTTTCCCTTTAGGATAGGTGCATGCAGACCTTCAAGTTGCTGGGGATGGCTGACACATAAGGTGTATAATGATTCAACTTTGTTATGTTCTTTTTTACAGAAAAGCCCCCCCAAAAGATGGGCTCCCTGAGACAGCCAGGGTTCCTGGTAGGACAAGGAATCCTTGTTTTTCTGTGCCTGGACAAGTGCAAAGCAGCACTATACACAGATTGTACACAGATTTCAGGCATTAATCCCAAGTCTTCCAGGCTTGGCCTGATTCTGCTACTAACCTTCATTGCTCTGGGCTTTTTTTCCTGCTGGGGTTATGTCATCATGTTGGAATAAGGTCCTTGGAAAATGGACTGTTTCTAATCATGATCAGCACTTCTATGACATTGCAGGTCTGATTTAAGGAGACATCTTTTAAATACAAGAAAGAATCACCAGCAAAGAATCAAATACTCTCCAGGAGATAGAGGAAGCCATGACAAAAGTGTTTAAATGTTGGAGATTAATTCATATGGCCTGTTTAGATTGGAAGTTGTAAAGGTCAGACAAAAAAAGAGGACAGACACTTTTGGTTCTGGAGTTTTAATACTCTTAAAATTGCTCCAGACAGATCTCGGACTCAGTTTGCAGCATTGCATCTGAATGAAAGGAAATTCTGTTTGATGAAGGTTGAACCCAAGGATTGGTTCTAAGAAACCTCTTAAAAGCAACAACTATGAAAACAAAAGATGCACAGTCTAAATCCATTCAAGCATGTCAAAGCTCCCTCAGAAGACATGGTGCTTACGAAGTTGATAGTCCCTTTTAAAACCCCTAAGTTTTTCTTTTTTCAGACAATCTAAAAATAAAACATTAGCTAAGCCTAACATGCTAAATACATGAGTTGAGATCACTTTCTGGTGGTTGAGGATGGGCTTTAGGATGATTGAGGCACAGGAATATTTATAACCATTGCTGGATTGTGGGACCTGTCGGTCAGTGCAGAAGTGTCCTCTGGTGACAGCAGCGCTCACAAGCTGTGCCAGGACTGCAGAGCCCAGCATGTGACTGATGGTGGGATCTGCACAGGAATGCTCACGAAAAGCAACTATGAAGCCCCACACTGCCCAGAGTCAAATGCAGAACTGCCACCCAAACCCCAAACATTTTAGCATCCTGGCTTCCATTTCTGCCGTTTTGAACACAGGATTCACAGCAGCTGAGCCACAGCACTGCCTGTCTCTTCATTCCTTTCCTCTCCAAGCTAATTTCATCTGTAGGGCACTCGATGGAGAAAAATTGGAAAGTACATAGATTATAACATACATTCTTATAGGACTGTTAACCTAGGAACTATCAATATAAATCCTAAATAAATTGGTAAGATAAGACTAGCAAATTGACAAAGCTGAAGTTGGACTGTGTGTTATCCTATTGAGGATTCCTTCTAACTTTGTTACAGGGAAATTACGGGACAAGCATGCCATTTTCAGTCCCTCCACATGGCTTGGTTAAAGCAGGTAGCACAAGCACCAGAATAACTCTAGACCACGATGCTGTGACACGATGTTGGTGCAGCAGCACTCTGTTAGTCAAATAAAGACCCTTTCTTTGAAATCAATCTAAGGAAAAAGACGAACAGCAGAGAAGAAAGAAGTGAAAGCTGATCTTCCATGGCCGTTGGCCAGCATTTTGGAGAGTATGCTGTCATGTAACATCCTTGTAGGAAACTTGGCCCAATCAAACATTTCTCTCATCAAAAGCGAGTGACCTGAACAGCTGGATAAACGCTGTGAGCAAGCAGGGAGGCACAGGCGGAATGCTGGAGCTTGCTGCCTTCTCCCCCCCTCTGGCAAAGGCTGTGGGACGTCGCGTGGGCTGAGCACCTCCAGCCTGGCCGGCTGCTGGCCATACCCAGAGCCTCTCGCAGGGCAGTGGCTGATACAGCCCCGTCTTTGGAAACACAGGAAACACTTTTTTTCCTTCTTTCATACCTAAAAAATTGTAAGGATTGAGTTGGACCTAAAAAAATATATTTAAAATAATTTCAGCAATTTTCCAGGAAAGAAGCACTGCAAACCCAGGAAACTGATACATTACGGTAAAGAAACAAACCTAAAGTTGGCCTCAGTGCACTTTTTGGAAAACACATGCAGTGCGTGGCTTTCTGCCCTGACAACATTTCACGTGTAGCTTGTACTGATGTGCATTTTAATGCACTCCAAAATGCCTTCCATTACCTGGAGAGAGCCTTTTTAGAAAGGCATGGAGTGACAGGACAAGGGGGAATGGCTTCCCACTGCCAGAGGGCAGGTTTAGATTATGTAAGAGGAAGCAATTCTTCACTGTGAGGTTGGTGAGGCACTGGAACATGTTGTCCAGAAAAGTTGTGGCAGTGTTCCCTGGAATGTTCAAGGCCAGGTTGGATGGGGCTCTGAGCATCCTGGTCTAGTGAAAGGTGTCACTGCCCATGACAGCTAGGTTGGAACAAGATGATTTTTTGAGGTCCCTTCTAACCCAAGCCATTCTCTGAGTTCTATAAATGAATGATTCATGAATGATAACCATTGTTTTAACAGTCAGTGACTTAGAGCAGTTAAAAATCCCAAACTTTGCCCAAGTACATACACACATATCCCCAAATACACAAACATATTTTAGGGATAGTGCTACATCAGCATCCCTACTGGGAAACAAGGTAATCAGTTTACTTACCTGTCTTTATAATTCTTCTGATTTGCAGCACAAGTTATTTTACCTTTTGCATCAGTCTTAATCCAGACATCATCTTCAAACCCAAGTGCCCCAAAATGGGAAGCTTTCTTTATTGGTGGTAACTGGAGATTCTCTGAGGGTTTTTACACAGGCCTGATACTGGACACATACACAGTCGAGCACTTCAAAGGCAAGGTTTTAGCAGAGCACTGTCTAAGGAAGCACCAAATTAAGGGGAGTAGGTAGCTGATGAAGGGGAGGAGGAAGAATACATCACTTGGTAGCAGGCTGAGAAATCTCAGAATATCCCCTTGCAGCAAGCTGCATAAAGCACCAGGAGCACCTCTGCAGAACTAGACCGTGTTGCTGTTGTGAACATCAAGGCAGTTTAGCAATGCAAGGGGAAGATCTCTTGGATTTACAGCTAAATGCTGTACAAAAAACTTTGCTGTACAAAACAATCTGGACACCGGCAATTTCTTTAGAGTGAGAAGGCTCTTGCAGGGTAGAAATAGTCCTTGGTAACCTCAAGAAGCATTATCTACAATTGCTGTGATCAGTTATCACAGTGATGAACAATAGGTAACATGACCAGTGCTAGATATTATTTATTGAATACAAACAGATAAAACTTAGAAGAGGCAAGATCGCTGCAGGGTAAGGGTTAATTCAGTGGTTACATCAACGATTCATAAACCACAAGTGTAATCTCCTAAATCCTAAAGCACTAGATTACCAGTGCAGCAGGAACACGGTGTTGGGCAGGACTCCGGTGCAGTCTGGCGTCCCCAGAGACCTGCTCCCTGCATGTGTCCATGAAGACTCTTCACTTCTGGACTGTGACAGATGCAGGGATGGCTGGGTGTGGGGCAGCTGGTGACTGCAGCAAGTGGAGTGGGGCTGTTCAGGGTCTGCCCCCCTATAACTATATAGGTTTCCAGCTGCTACTTACTGGTTTCTAATGCCCACATTTGCTAAGATCGTATTTCTTTATTATTAATACTAACATTTAAGTGCTCTCTCCCAAGTACTTAAAACCTCACCCCTCCACAAAAGAGGCATCCAGCAGTGGGTACTGGGGAACTGGCCCCAGCTCAAACCCCTTACAAAGAAGAGTGCTAGCTCACATCTATCACGTGAGCTGCCAGACCAAAGCAAACACAAGCTTTCCAGCATTTTTACAGGCTTCCAGAAATTAGACTTCCAGCAGGTTAATCTGACACTGGATATGCCAGTTAAGGTGATCACCTGCCTCCTAATACAGGTGAAAGGACTTGATACAACAAGTCCTAGCTACACTGGTGTTGACATCTAAACATGAACAGCCAGTACCAGCTTGACTGCAGCCACCACAGAAGGCTACAGCCAGCATTTGAAGAGGCCTTCTCCTGTGACCTCATCCTGCTTGGGTAGGAAGGGCTGCTTCTAATACCTGCAGTTACTGTAAGGATTGGTCTTCTAAATCTTTGGGAGCCTGTGGTGGCCAGGAGGTGAGCAAGCTGTCTTTGAGGAAATGCTGGTGTTTCCTGGACAAGAGAATCCTTTGGGTTGGGAGCCCAAAGGGACTGATTCCATGGCTATTAAAGAGTTATGTACAAAAAACATCAGAAGAAATTGCCTAGGGCAGCTACTCAGCTCTGACATGAATGAAAGGGGCAGAATTTGCACAGATACTGCTATACCACTTGGTACAGCAGTATCTGGATACATGCCAGGGCTAAGATCTATTGGAGCTACCAAGAAGGGCAAGACTTTCACTGTTGCAGCTTGTTAAAATGCTTAGAGAACAGGTGCTGCACTTGAAGCTCAAGGAAGCCTACTGCCTGTTTTTTTTAAAAGCCTGGTAGGGCCTCACTAGTTTGAATCCAAGACAAAGCTGTTTGCCCTATTCATTTTGACACCTTTGTGAAAAGCTTCTGCTTGGAGCCCCTGACAGATACTGTATAGGCCTTACCCTGGTGGTAAGATCAGGTGGGATGGCTGATCATGGTAACACACACATTTGTTAGGGGGGAAAGATGGATGAGGAGCATGAATATTTCAGCCCCTAAGACAAGGAGGGAGATAGAAGTAACTGCCCTCTTTCCAAGGGCCATAAAAAAGACATCCTGACATAGCTCAGAAAAAGCATCACTGAAGTTTGAAAAAGTTTCAAAGAAAGTACCAGCTCAGGCAGTCTGCTTTGAGGAACTTGGTTCATGCCCTGCAAGCACCACTAAAGCAAAGGAGAGTCAGATCTGAACTGCACATATGGGAAACAGGAGTATTTTAAGCACAGCTGTTCAAAGCAGAATACTACCTCCTGTATTTCACCTTCAGTCTACATAAGTGAGGCCTTAGGCTTTCAAACTTAATGGGAAATTTATAACTTTGCTCAGCACAAGCACACAAACACTGTTGTCATAAGCACAGATAGGGGTTGGACTATTCCCACTTGCTCCATCCAAACTCAAAATTATAGTTGCATTGTTGAGGGGATGCTATTGAAGGAAATAACCTTGGAAAGAGTGATAGGAATGAACAGCTGGGAGTAGGTTTGGGATAGAAATGATTTAAATTGCATCTGCCACAGATAGACTTATTCAGCTCACCATGCCCCTCCTCAAAATGTATTCACATTCAAGTCAATGGGGATTATTCATGTGAACAAGAACGAGCACAACTGTTTGCGCAACCTGCTAGGCAGGACTTTCAAAGCCTCTCGGGACTGGACAGATGCAGGGGTATCAAGTACATATACCCTGCAAAGAAGTCTGCTGCTGCTCATATTCCTTGCAGAATTTAGCATTCTTTACTGGGAGCATTTCTTTTGTGGGAACAAAAAATGTCTCTAATCTGGACAGAGAGGTCAGCTCTTAACAGGAAAGCTTCCACAGAAACTCTGAAGTATTAGCAGACATTTCTGACCAACATCCCTCCCCATTCTTATTCTTAGATTTTAATTATTTTAAAAATCCCCAACCCACAACTGCAACGCTTCAAACTGATCAGTCTCCTATCCACTGCCACCCATTCCCTAGGCTCAAGGGAATGCCCATTCTTACCCACCTCTAAGGCAAGGTAAGCACTACAGCAGCCAAAGAAAGCCCACAACTACATAGCAAGCAATTGTTAGGAGCATATTCAGGTTTTAACCCTTTAACACAAGCTGCATAAACACGGGGAAAAGATGCTGCAGCAGCAAGCCTCATGTTTCAGTTTTTCCTACCTCTCTCTCCTATCCCCCAAACTTCGTTCCACACTTTTTGCGCAGAGTGTGGCATATCTCCAAGAGGGCAGGACTGATTTAAAGATATTCACTCAAACTGAGCCTAATAAATTTAAATTAATAAATACTGAAAGTAAAACTCTCAAGGATAGTAAGGATAGCTTAAAGAAACTGCTGGTCAACTGAACAAATGTGTGAGGTTTTACACTGTAAGAGATCCAAATTAAAGATCCACGTAACTTACACTACTTAAGTTACTCTGTACATACTGATGGACACTTGCATCCCTAGAGGCCAGGTATCACAGTGGTTACAGCTGCCCAAAGTGCTGGTTGGGGTACTCATATTGGAACCAGATTCTGCTGTGTTGCCCCCAGCAGACTGTCCTCATAAGTTAATGGGAAGGTGGTGTAGCAGTACAACTCAAGAGGAAGTCCAAGCTCAACATACTTTGAAAAAATGTGTCATTTTATTTGTACACTTCCAAAGTTGTATGTAGAAATTTACGAGTACAGTCCTGCAAATTTACTCATTGCTAGAAGAACTGCCAGGGACACAAGAAAGTATTTATTGATTGATCATCAAGTCAGAGGGGAATAAACAAACAAACAAACAAAACCCCACCCCCCAAAATTAAAAAAGTTATGGGGCTTTTTTTTTTTTGCCCCAAGTACAAATTTTATAAATACAAAACAAATTCACAAATTACTTTGATGCTAAATAAATATCTACTTAATAAACTCAGACCGAATACCTCCAGCCAGCACTGGTACAGTACTTGAAAAGATATGCAGTTGTACTCATTAGTGTTGAGAAGATATGCTCAAACAAGTTTTAAAAACACACACAGTTTCTTCAACTGTGCTACAGCAGAAGATTTTCTCTGAGTTGATAAAGCCCTCAATACCACAGCTCCCACAGAATCTAGAGGATGAAACAAGGTTATTTTGTGCAGGAAAAAACAAAGTACTTCTGGAAGATATCTGGACACATGAACGTATTAAAAATGTACAAAACCTCTGTAAACCAGTACTGTATCCAGTACATCTATCAAAATTATTAGACACTGAATAAAACTGTAGCAAAGGTAATCTTTCCTACATTCTCCTGAGTGCTTAATATTATATTGAGAATATAGTGCAGGCCACACTTCAAGGTGGTTAAACAGTTGTTATTGCTTTAAATAGACATGACGACTGCGCAATTTAACAACCCATTTTAATGAATGTAATAAATTCCCTCAAAAAATCCTTTGGAAGGCAGAGGTTAGATTCGTGACTTCTTTGCCACGGGAGCGGTGTGGTCCACATTACCAGATGTGATTGGAAGTCCAAGCTTTTGAGCCTGAATGTGGAAGAAAGCTTGAAGTCTAGTTCCAGCTTTTGCTTCACTTGTGTTACGAGGGTTGTATTCAAAGCAGTTTGAAAACATCAGCTCAATATCTTCAATGAATTCAGCTAGTGAATAAAATAAATTAATTTAGCATGTCTCAAGTCATCAGACAGCAGTGTGATAAAGCAGTATGACATCAGTAAATTAATACAGCGATCCTACACAGAGCTGCAACACAAAAATGTCTTCACGTGTATCGAGTTTGTATCATTGTATCGGTGCTGTGCCATGTAAACATTCTTAAATTTCTCTGATTATCGGTACAGGAAACACAAATCAGACAGGAACACCAGTACCTTTTCTAATTATTTCATCAGTGTCACTCATTGACATCAAAGGCTTGAGAAATTACTAGAAGTTTCACAGCTGCCCATTTTTTATCTACCCATCATGTATGTTAGTAGTGAAGGATCTATGTTCAACAGATCTTATTTAAAAAAAATTAGTAACTGCTCTTTTAAAAAAACCAAAACACACCACAAAACCCCAAACCAAACACAATTTCAGCTTTCTAATCATCTGATGCAGTTCTATTTTAGGACAAGAACTTAAAGTGAGAGAACATGGTACAATATACCCCCTTCAATAAATAATACTTACATGCTAACTTATATTCACATTTATTCACTTTTTCACGGATTATATTTAAGGCAATAGGTTTTTTGATGATATCATAGTAGTCTGGTACCTAAAAATAAATCCAAACAAAAAGATTCATGGACAAACAAATGGAAGCTTAAATTCTGCCTATGTAAAACATTAAGGAAATCATGTATCAGCAAAAAGCATTTATGTTTTATTTTTAAATAAACAGAGGAGTCCTACACAACTACCTTCATTTCCTGAATTGAATACTAGTTTTCAGGCACTGCTTTTTCCTTTTTTTGTATCATTCAAATAGCAGACTACAACAAACATTAGCCAGAAATTAAATGAATAAATCTACTCCTAAATGCCCTGTGAACAACTGTAAGAAAATTGCTTGAACAGATAAACACTATGCTGTTCCATCCATTCCCACCTGTCAAGTACAAAAATTATTTCCAATATTTAAAATTTATTTTTCCTGTAATATATTACAATGTTAAAAGCTCTTTAATCCTGAGTAATGACCATTTTGACTCCACCACTATTCATTCAGAATTCTGAGATTCCATCTACTCGCGTTGAAGAGAAGGTAGTGAACCTTTCTGCAGCAAGCAGGAGATTGTACGCAAGGACCAGAGATAAACTGCCACTCCAGAACAACATCTATGTGATCAAGAGTGAGGGGAGAAAAGGACTGCCTAACCTTTAAGTGTACTGATCACTTGGCTCCAATTTTGAATTCCAGTCAGCACCAAGTCTAGGGTGACTGTCTCACAAAGTGAGGTGGGGGAAGCAAAAGAAAAAGGTTATCTGATCCAAATGTGATACCCACATGCACCATCATGTATGTTTTAAAACCAAGGTTTTGGTTATGGCCTGTAATTTTACTATAGATCAAGTGCAACCTGCAAATAAACCTAAAGGAAGAATGAGTAGAGAAACAGAATGAAATTGACTTTTTTCATTCCTTTCCCTTTAGAAGTGCTGTTTATGTAATTACTAAAAAGCAAAGTCATTCTTTCTGGCTTGCTGTGCACTGACCATTAGATGTATTCTTTACATTGTCTTAAAGGCAGCTGGAAGTTTAAACCAAAATTTCTATCATGATGAAGAAAGTTTGGGTCAGGTATGGGTTATTCCTTCCAACTATACAGAGATTATCTCTTAGTGATTGATTCAGGCAAACCAGAATGCACTGAATTCTAGCAGTTTAGTTTCAGGATCAAAATTAAGTTGAATTCTCCATCTTTCCTTGCATTCACCAGATGATTCTTGCCTTTCCCAACATAATTCCAATACTCTAGTAGGCAATCACTAATCTCCCACTTCATTCAAAATTCCTGTCCTCCTCCTCTATGCCTACTTCTTTCATTCACATTTGTACATCATTCTCTTTGTCCAGACAGATTAATCCTTCCAACTATTTATGACTCTGAATTCAGAGTTTCAGATCTTCATTAAACAGTTATCACTGATCATTTTAACAGAGCACTTAAACACCAAACTCTAGATCACCAAGAACGTCTGTGCAGAGTTGCCCCAGAGGGCTTGGAAAAGACAGGCACTTTGACAGGGTTGGATAGTTCCAGCAGTGCCTTACAACTGACAAGCCAGTGGAGCCTGCAGAAAGCAGGTTTGGGAACTTTTATTGTAGTTAGAACCTCTGGAGCAGCACTTACTTTGGGGTACCCACTTTATCATGCAATATTTTGAAATTTAAACAAGAGGGAAATTCAGAAGGAAGCTACAAGATCATCTTTTTACTGCATTATAGTTAACATCAGCATGAAGTTGTTTCTATCTTATTATTTATCGCAGGTCTGTTCTCAGAATGTCTTTGCATAAATTAAAGATTAATTCAACTAATTAATTAATAACCACAAGCTTACCTTTAGCAGTCCTGTGCTGTACTTGTTGGTTAGGTTTTTTTTCAAACCAAAGCATTTCACATTTTTAAATGCCCAATGAAAAGCATATTTAAAATTTTCCCGATACTGTATCAATTGTAGAAGTTATTGCTGGCACCAAATACCTGAGCTGAAATGCACGAGTTCTCCTGCATCCCACTGCTTAGCTCTATCCCCCTGTTGGGACCATGCTATAAATTCCCAAGGTTTACTGGCAGCAGGCAGGACTCTCAGCCATTACTATTCCCTCTACAGTTCTGTCAATTACCTGGATTTTGGAAACCAGTTTCATGAAAGGCCAGCTGTCATCATGTCGTACCAGTTCCACTATGAGTTGCTCAAAAGCTGAGAGTTCGTGGACTCCCCCCTGACGTCCTGAACTTCTCCTGTTCAGTATCGGAGGAGATTCTGGAAAAAAACCAACCAAACACCCCACCAGATAAAAATTAAAGCCTGACAAGTAAAATCTTAAAAAAATTTTTAGAAAGTGAAACACCATTATTTTGGGGTACTAAAACTATAGTTTAAAAGCACAAGGCATGTAGTTTGGCCTAAAGTATTAGCTATACTCCAGTCTTGTGTCTTACTACTAAAATGTCTCTCTCGTCATACAAAATGCTAAGTATCAGGACTTAGCTGGGTGCCTCCTCCATTGCATTAATTTTGGAAATGATTTTTTTCCACTGAATTCAATCTTAAAACAATCTGTTAAACACTTGAAGAAAAGTCCTATTAGAGAAAAACCAGAATAAGCTGCCTGCTCATAACTTTTACTTTCACAAAACCTCTATTCAGAGTGGTTTTATCTGCTTTCAAGAGTAGTCAGCAGGGTGGTTAAAGGAAAAGCTCAGAAATTCTGAATGGTGACGGACAGAAATGGTGCAGAATACAAGGCTGCCACACTGGAGTGGCAAGCTCTTTTACACTCTTCAGTCTTGCACTGGGTCTTTTTTGTTTTTAAAAGGTTATTGTATCTTTCCAAGTACTTCCTTACCATCAAACTATTGCCTTAACAAGCAAGGACACTGCTGGCCCTGTACCAGACAGACAACATTTTTCTACTGGCAGCAGTTTCTCATTGCATGTATATATTCCCAATTTCACTAACTTGCCTTTATCTGTGTTCTTCACTGTTTAATTCTTTAATAAAACAAAACCAAAAAGCTATGAGTAAATATTTGCATTTGTGTGGGTTAAAGCATTTTCAAATTTTCTATCCACTTATTATAGAGCATATTGTGTGCAAATATGAAATTTCAAATATGGATATGATAAATCTCAGATGGCTGAAATTATTTTTAATTTCAAAAAAAATTTTTTCACTTCTGTCACTGCAGAAGAAAAACTCTCATTGGAAGTGGCAAAACTGCCTTCAACCACCACTTCTAGTCTCCTTGCTCTACCACACAAATATTTTAGCAAGGAACAGAACATGGATTTTGCTGTGATAAACGCGTTTCTCTAACCTGTGGATTGTCGTTTTCTGCCTCTTCTCTTGGGCTCAGCAACAGGAAGAGAAAGCTTTGAAGCAGAAACTGGAAACTTCCTAAGCCGTTCACTAGAGTCTGCTGTATCAACAATTCTAAATCCAAGGGAGTTGGAAGGGCTGTTTTCCAGTGTGTTATCAGCACTCTTTCTTCCTCTTCGTCTTCTTCGAGGACCGAGTAATTCCACGAAAACATCTGCTTGTAATGAACTTTGGCTCTGACGAGTGGTCCGGCTATTAAGCTTTAAAGTAGGCTTTGTCACTGCTGAAGAGGCTGATTTTATGTTTCTCAAACCCCTTCTGGTAATTTTTGACGAAGATTCAATTTGCTGGCTCCGAGAAGCGTATCTTGCCTGACGCTGGCTGTTCTGACTTGAGAACGGATTGTTGAGTTTGGCTGCTCTCATTTTTAATGGAAACTTGACCTGGGATCTTCCTTGCTTTGATGGGCTGCAAAGTGAACAGTTACGTTTATTTATTCCAAAATTCCATTCGTCTCTTTTCCCTCAGTTTTCTAATTCAGCATTTAAGAAACCCAGCCATTCAAGGTTGAACTGGTAAGCAGCTGGCTTGTAACCTGATGCAGTCACCCATTATTACCCATCACCCATAATTACCATTACCTTAAATACTGCTCTGGGGTCTCTTAATGAAATATTATGTGGTGTACATACCTTAAAGAAATGCTCAGAATTCTGATCACCTTTGCAGCTTATGCAACAGGAATACATTAACTGGAGCACCAGCTATCAATTTCTTTAAATCAGTTCTTTCTCACAGCAAGTGTTAACTACTAGGATTTCTGAACATTATTATCAGCTGCATAAATAAACTGCAGTTGTAAAATGATACATATAAGAGTTATGCTCTGGTCAGGGTTTATAACTAATACTCAAGACTCCCCTTCCTTTACAGGGGAGAGAGAAGATCCCAAAGATAAATTTATTTCTCAAGGATATGCACATTCTCTCCAACTACTGCATTTCAACTGTCAGAGCTGTAAATAACTTGCTTCAGTCAGTTCAAAAGACTGTACCAAAAAGAAGAAAAATACTGAGATCAGAAAAGTTTCCTTCAATTTTTATGTTGCTGGCATGTGTATCAAATAAAATTTTTACTGAAATGATCACTTTGTATTATTTAGTTGATTGTGTAGGGTTTCTTGGTTGGTTGTTTTTCAAGGATGTTTTCTTGGGTTGTTTGTTCGGGTTTTGTTAGTTTTGGTGTTGTTATGGCTTTAGGGGGCTTTTTCAGGGGGTAAGGGTGGTGTGGTTTGTTTGTTGGCCTTTTTTAAACAGCTACTGCATTAGTCCTCACAAGCCTTCCCAATGCCACATGGCCTCCGATGGACTGCTTTCTCTAATGTTCTAATACAGTATGCATCTAGTCCTCCAAAATTCAAAACTGGACAAAACTAACTCCAGGGTTTCTCCAGAAAACCTTCACTGTTTGAAACCCTCTCCACTTTACATTCAAACAGTAGCTGTACAGAACTGCAGCTCTGATGGCCTTCTCTCACCCATACATCCAAAGTTGGAATTTTTATTCTGAAAAGTGGGCCTAAGTCCAGGAACTCAAGCTTTTGTCAGAATTAAATCTTTGGTAAGAGCCAAATTCGTAAGAGCTGCCGTTTGTCTAAAAATAAACATCTTTTTCAAACTAGACCTTCAAGAGACATGCTTATGTGAAAAATTACTCCACATAATGATCAAGGTGGTATTTTAAAGTCTATTTACCTTATCTCTTCCTCCTCTTGAGATTCATCCTCCTCATCTTGCTCTTCTTCATAATGCTCCTCCTCACTTTGTCCCATCTCATCGTAGTCTGCCTCTTCTTCCCCTTCTAGCTGTTCAGCAGTCTCTTCATCACTTTCCACAGAAGGTCTCTGTCTGGAGGAGAGGCGTCTAGAGCGCTGTTTTGGTCGGCACTCCGGGCAAAACCAATCTCCTTCAGGAATGACCTAGAAACAGAAGGGGAAAAGGAGAGGAAAAAGCATTAGCAATATACAATTAAGTTATAAGAACTATTCAAGTTCTGTGTAAAAAGGAAGCACTTCTTTTTCCTGAGATACCTTCAGCTTGGGCCTGATGCAGTAGGTATGATATCCTCGATCACAGCCATCACACAGCACCATGCTTTCTGCATCGCCTTTCTTCCGACACACTTTGCAGCGAGCATTGAGGATGGACTTGGACCAGATGACACTTCGATCCAATGTAGACAGATGAAGGAAGACTTGGGACAAGCTGGTAGAAGAAAGAAGTGACTCCCTCCAGCGATCCAGAACTGTTTTATAGGACCGTCCACCATCACTGGCATCTTCCATTGAAGACGGGGATTTAAAAAAATAAGAAAAATGACAAACCCCCACAGAATTATCAAACTTCTTTTTCAAAGATCCAGGTTATTCTAGAATATGAGTTAATACTGTGACTGTCAAGCAGACAGCAGTAGCAAACTGGGATAATATCTCAACCTTTGTCTTACCTCTTCAATACTGGAGTATTTTTTCTCCATAGTTTCCAAGAGGCTAAAGCTTTAAGATTTTACTCTTCAATACCTATTCAACTTAGAACTTGTACATACATAGGTCATGAATTAAACAGTAAACTCTGATATCAACCTGGAAACCTAACGATTTAATTTATAAAATATAAAAGATTACTTAAGATTATGAAAAAATGATCACATGTACAATTTACCTGCCTTTGTATTTACATTTGGAAATCCCCAAGTGTTTAAAGAAAAGTACCTGAAACTTCACTGGCAAGAAACAGCTTGAAGGGCACTTTTCACCCACACTTGCTCCAGTACAGTCTACCAGAGAGCCTTTCAGCCCTCTGCCCATGCCTCAGTGCCTTCATTCCTGCCCTGCACTCTGCCTTCACAAGCACCTGCATCTCTGTGTGGCTGACCAGGTTGGGTGACGGACCTGGATGAAATATAACTGTTTCCTTAATACCTTTTAAGCAATGTAGCACACAGGAATCTGTGGTACCCAAATGTGAAGCCAAGTAACACCTGGGTTCCTAATGATGTTAGAAATAAATAGTGGGGGGGAATAGTTGCAAATTAGATGGTATTTTCAAATAGTTTTGGTTTGCAATCCAGGCCATGGAAGTGGCCACACAAACAAACACACAGACTGAATAGTTAGGGGGACAGTACTGAATGGGAATGGGCAGCTGGGAACTAGAGAAGCAAAGAGGCTGTTTGAGGACCCAAGAGAAAAAAGAAGGTATAAATGACACCCTGCATTGCTGCTGCTGAGCAGAAAGCTAATTTCTTTATTGAAGCTGAAAGTTATTTCTTGCATTTTAAAGTAAGAAGGTTTGAGGACAGGAAGAGACAATACAACAGTGCTTTTGATTATGGAAACGTCCGCAGACCTCCCTTCTAAAAGTGACAGTCCAGCTACTGCTGCGTGATCTCAGCTGACTAATGCACTCTAATATAAAATGCCACTCTGCCTGCTGCACTACTGACAGTGGGCACACAAATGGCCTGTGATGCACCTGGTCTGCCAAATGATTTATTCTCAGGAATAGGAAGAGAAAATATCTAATAACAAACAAAAAAAGAACAAAAATGAGACTAATTGCTCTCCTGGCAAGGTCCTTCTGCCTACTCATCAACGGGCTGCCAGGATTTGTCTAATCTTGCATACATTTGCATTAGCAGCAAGCAGCACAAGAGAAGTGATGGGAGAAGGCAGAGGATAAACAGGCAACACAGCTTCATCAATAAAATACAGCCACTCCTGAACTGCAAACCTGTATTTCCTAACATTTCCTATTACTTAGTCCTTAGGCTTCCTGTGTTAAGTTCAGTCTTCTGAAGACAGTGGACAAGGTCCTTTTCACAGCACTGCAGTATACCTCCATGGATTTTTAAAAAATTCAGTAAGAAAATTAAAACCACTTAAATCAAGTTTGTACTGTAACTCTTACAAAGAACTTTATCTTAAGCACATACATAGTTTGGCAAGCATTTCTTTTGCTAACAATGGCAGCTTGAGCATTATTACTTTTATTTGGAGGTTATTTTCAGCCTGGATTGGTTCACCAATATAGTTCGTCACGCAACACAACAAATACACTGCAACTGCAAATTTGCAGAGCAAGTAGAGATGAAAATCACTGGCCACAACCTGCTTCAGCATGTCCTGCTGCTGAAACAAACAAGCCAAACAACACTCACTGTTTCAGATCCCAATTTGTAAAATAAGAATAACACTGCTTTCTTCCATCCATCATCTTTCTCATTTACATTGTTAACTTGGAGGGAGAAATGGCCTCTTCCTTTGTGTCTGAGCAGCTCTACACTGCACAGTGGGATACCCTTCTGTCAGCTAAGTCCTCCAAGCCTTGCTACAATGCAAATGAAGTCATTTGACAGATCTATGCACTCATCTATCAATAGCTAATTGAGTTCAGGGAAGGGTTTTCCATTCTAGTGTTTCTAGAAAGGATATGCAGTTGCACAATGCTGTAAGTTTCAGAAAAAATGGGGACATTAAAAGGAAGGGGAAAAAAACCCCAGGATTACGTGAACATGCAGATTTTGGTCCCCAAGTGGTAAAAAGAAAATACAGTTCTTTATTTCTGGTTGCAGAAACCTTTTTCTTAGTTTTAAATATTTGAGCTGTATTGTTTCAGTACCCATGTTTAAACCTTTGTCTTCAATACCACAATTCCTTCACTGTAAGGAACTGGCTACAAAATTAATTAAATAAAAAACAATAAAAAAAGAAAACCTGATAAAATATTCAATGCTTTCTAATTCTTAGCAATACAAATAACATTTAAAATTTACCATCTCTCTGACTAGTCTTGTCTTTCACTCTCTTCCTCCTTTTATACCCCCAGTGGTGCCTTTCATCATCTTCTGCATTACCTAACATTAAATTCATAGAGTTATTTCAAATACCTTTTTGAAGCATGGCAGATTATTTTTAATTAATTTTTATATTCTACACTTGTGTAGTCTAAAAATGTGACTTGAACAGTGATTCTAATATGTGCACACAGTGAAGGGTAAGACAGTACTGTGCATGGAGGAATTGCACATCCCAGTGTCTACTTTGACTCCCACTACAAACAGAAGGCTTGAACTGAAAGCTCTGAAGCCTACCCTGCCTTACCTTTCTGTCCATCTCTGGTAAAATGGCCACAGGAGCAGACACTAACCACAGGTTTCTCTCTCAGCAAACAGTTTGTCTGGTCTGTGCTACCACAAACCTCCTCACATCTCAAAAAATGTAGCCAGGTTATGGGCACAGTTCTCAAGGACCAAGAGAATTAGTTCATCTGTCCACCTGAAACAACACACTTTGGGTATTTTTGTGCAGGAGTGATCTCGAGCATTAAAATGATGAAATAACCTCCCAGGAAGGAAGAGCCATAGTTAACCTCATCTGCTCCAACTACAAGGCACCTTCCTTGACTGTCTTCTCTGAAGAGTAAACAAAAATTCTTCATCATAAAGAAGCCCATTTCCACCTTTGCTGCCTCTGCTCATAAAACTCTGCAGGGAAGTAATGAAAGCATGAGAACAAAGTATGTGCATACACTAATCACATCCCAGGATACTGCTGGGAGATGTCTGATGCTATTATGAGGGCAATTATAAATATGAAAGGAAACAACTTTGGGAGTAGAGGAAACAAAGATAATCAAAATCTAAAAAGAAAGGAATGGA
Source organism: Corvus kubaryi (assembly GCF_017639235.1). NCBI lineage: Eukaryota > Metazoa > Chordata > Aves > Passeriformes > Corvidae > Corvus > Corvus kubaryi. The sequence continues at coordinate 11,529,887 of NW_024582054.1, forward strand.
ATAAAGACAAGCAAAAATGAGCAAAAAAAGTTAGTTTGGGGTTTTTTGTCTCGCAAGAAGTGCGTGGCACAAGTTACAAAGTAGGCAAATGGTTCCCTCCATCAGTCTCAAAGGTGCTCCCATGAATTAGAATCCAACCTTTTGCATGGAAATCTGAAGGATGCTTAAATGACTGAAGTCCTGAACTAGTACAGAAAGCAGACTTTTTTTATGGATGCCTCACTGAACTCCAGGGCAACCAAATCACTTCATCATTTTATACCTCAACTTTCACATCTCTGTAAAAGGAATGATGAGACCTATTACTGCATTACAAAGTATTTTGAAATGTAAGGAAAAGTAAATTTATATCATGAAAGAAACAAAATTTGTAACAAAAATTGCTTGTACTACTTCTTTCCCAAACCATTTTTTTCTTAGAAGCAGCACTTCAGAGTTTCCTTCAAACAACTATTTAAAAAAGAAAAAGGCTTTTTTACATCTTAACTCCAAAAGTTTTGCAGGAAAACAACGTACTGCAACTGCACCCCCTCCTTTCCACGACTCTTCCCAAACATTACCTTGGGCTGCACTGAAGGAAGAAAAACCAAATTTTCACAATAATATTAAATATTTAATGAAAGGATTTCTAAAAGACAGTTCAAAATTAAGAAATGCATACAATTCAAATCATGTTACATTTAATCACCAGACAATAGAAGATTAGTGGGCATCTAGCAGCTCTGAGAGGCTGAGGGGGCCATTTCTGGGGTTTCCAGATCTCCTTTCACATCACTATCTTCTCTGTCAGTCTTTTCTTGCTCTTCCACTTGAACATTTGGTATGCACCTCAACTCTAAACCTATCAGAATCACCAGCAAGGCTCTTGGCAGCCTGATAGAGCCTCAGACAAAAACGGAGCTGGGAGGAGCAGCTGGTCCTTTTATTGCTGTGCCGGGTCCCTTTGTCTGCTCTGCACCCTGGAGGCCACCGGCATAAACCTGCCAGTGACTGCAGGGAATTTCAGTGTGCTGGCTTTAGGACTAGCAGCCATAAATGAAAACTAAAAGTTGTTAAGTATGGCTCCATTCTCTAACAGGAACAGAGTAGAGTAAAGGGGGGGATGGAGAGGGCAAAGAAACTTTGCAGTGAAAACAAGAACAGAAACAATGACAAAGACAGAGCATTTTCAGTGGGGTTTAAAGCAGAAATGTGGGGGCACTCTTTTTAATGCAAGTGTTCCCTTGTATTGCTACCAAAACAGAACTCCTAGCACTTCCTTGACTTCCAATATTTTTGCTTCAACGGTAAGTCTATCAGCCAAAAAGTTGGGATTATCAGATTTAACATTAGAAACAGATATGCAAGGCACTTTGTCTAGGAGCTGGTTCCCTTACATAACTGGAACAACTATTAAAAAAACAACCCTCCTGTTAGAAAAAAAAAGAAAATGCTGCAGAGACACAGTAATCTGTATAGGAACAGTCAAAGCCAGTAACTCCTCAAACTAAAACCCAGTGGTTACAAATTTATAGCTAATTTCTATCATAAGAATAATGATGGCCACACTCTACAGGGGTCAGGAAAAAGATGCATAACAGCTCTGAGCACATGACAGTCCTGAAAACGAAGCATCCACTTTTCATTAAATGGTTTAGTAGCACTATAAACACCTCCTTGCCAAGCTCAGTAGAGAACTTTTCTTTGTCTGTTACACATACGCAATCTTGCCTTCATTCAGATTCACCTCCTGCTAAAAGCAGCCCATTACGAAACTGAAAACATGAGATATTTGGCACCAAAAAGGAAGAGGGAACCCAACACCGTCGCTTAATGGTTAGGGCAGTAAGCCAGAGCAGAGGACACCTGGGATCCTTCCTGCTCCTCAGCAATGTAGGTTATTCTATACATTACTGTAATCTTAGAGCAGCAGCATTTTTTCACAGCAGAAGAGATGCACAGGCACGCTACAGTAAACAAACATCAGAGATTTAAGACATGCAAAACATGTACATTTGCTTTCCTTATATACTCCCTCTGTCACTCAGTATAAAACACCTAAGAGAGAATAGAATTTCCAAGTTAAAAAAAACCAAAACACCATCATTCCAAAGGTAAGGCAAAAACATGAACCAATGTAAGGTTATGGTAGAGTTGAAACTACCAAAAAAAAAGACACAGAAACTTTCTCTCCAATTCTTCTAGGACATTTTTCTTCTTTTAGTCTTCTTCCTCTAACTCAGGATCCATGATCAATGGCCGTAACCTCTAATAACCATGTTCTTCCCCTTAGGGAAATAGTAAACTTACAACTGTCAGAAGGGGGCCGTTGGCAAAACACTCTCACACCCCGCGTAGAAATGGAAGCATATAATGAACAATGTATTTACAACTTGTATATGAAAAGTAGGACAAATGCTAGCGGTACTGTCAGTTAACTGTTGCACAGGTTGCAAATCTAGTCATATAGCAGGAAATAAGCTGTATCATGCCTGGCTTAGAAAGTGCACACATATCTGAGTTGACTGAACACTAAGCCAAGTAAAGCTTTTAAACAGCTGTGGTTTAAACTATTCCTGTGCTCTCCCCTTTCATCTCAACCATTTGCTGCACTTCCCTCTTCTAGAGGTCATCACACCGATATCAAAAGCTTGTGGAAGGGAACCCGTGCCCACGTGTCAGTCTCTGGCACAGATCTAGCACAAACCCATCTTCAGTGGCAACTGATACCCAGACAGCAGGCTCCATGCAGGAGCTGCCAAAATGCAGAAACAACTTCAGGTCAACTGCACCACAGGGCACTAATATCTTGTGTTAACGCACCAAAACCTGCATCTTCGTCTTCAACTACTACAGCAGAGTCTGCCAGAGCATAACGATTTTATACACAGAGATTATGAGAGGAGAGTATCAGTCTACCAGGGTGTGTAGCAGTTGGTGCTCTGGAGGATCCTGGAGCGCGCTGCGCTGACAAACCAGAGCTGAGAGGTAAAGCAGCCCGGCAAGCACAGAGCACAGCTCATCCCCAGTGTGCCATCCAGACAGGAAATCTGACTAAGACAGCCACCTTGGGAAGTAGGAACCACCTTTACACATTTCTCTAAGATATAACTCCACTTCTGAGCTGTAAAAGGATTCTAAGGAATCCAGACCTGAGGGATCACGGGAAGACAAAGTCACTTTATGCACTTTGGACCCTTCTCTCTCACATCTGGAGCCCCATCAGAGGAAGCCAAGTAAGGAATATGTGTCAAAGTCAAGCTATAATCCTGCTTTGGTTTAAATTTTTCTTGCAACCTTTTATTTCCAAGTTTTACAGTATAAATGCAAAACCTAAGAATCTTAAAAGTTTGCAACGTAAATCTTTCCTACACTTACTATAAGTATTCTGTTATTGCTGAACAAGGTGATCCAGATACACCAGGCCTATATTGCTTTCACTGAAACGGTATAAAAAGCAGCACACATTTTTACAACCTAGAACTGGCCTCAACAGTAATTCTGAATTATAGTATTCCCCCACAAAGCTTGATCATTTCTGCCTAAGGGCATAATTTATCTCCCAATGCATCAGTAAAACTGTACGGCCACATAAACTCACTGAAACAATCTATGTTAAATAAGCATGTACTTAAGAGTAAAATTTGCTGTTAATTAATACATTTTATATATATATATATTTTAATATATACATATATATATGTGGGTGTGTTAATTTTTTTCTTTTCCGCAAGATGTCCCTCTAAAGCACCCAGTATCTTACAAAAAAACCAAGTGGGTTCACGGTAGGGGTTTTACTGCAGTATTGGGGTGGATGTCCTTGGCTGGTTTGTTAGTTACAAAATCTTACACAAGATTAGAGACATAGTTTCAATTCTGAGACTTACCAAGAGGTGCCTTGAGAAACCTGCGCTCAATTCCTTGTTCTATCTGAAGCAGTGCAGATGCCAAGTAGTGGACCACGTTACTGACTGGCTGAGGAGTACTTGTACTTGTTGATGCAGCACTTGGAGCTTCGGTTTTTAACCCAACAAGTCTAAAAGAGAAAGGTATTAAATTATCTTTGGCTCTGAATTTAACACCAGGGATATTTGCACATGTATGTATCCACAGCAGCTTCTTATTTTAACTTCATGTACATGGATTACGGACATGAACCAGTATGACACATTAGTTATCCCAGTTCCTATGTTTTCTCAGTTAGCCTAGTTCATCTAGATAAATCATCTTTAGGTAACAGTTATCCAAATTGCAAGAAATGTGGATGACAAATTTCAAGACAATTATTAATGTTTCCAGAAAGTCTGACACAACCTCCATCAGCTAGATTATGACAGATTTCAGTGAAGAATATAGTCCCAATCATTCATCGCTGAAAACACTTTCAGTGGTGAAGTGTAGCCTTTTAGAACACATCCATTTGCAGAAGTACACAGACCCCTACAATTCAAAAGATTTTTGAAAAGGAAATAAACAAAATAAAAACAAAGTAATTTAAAAATGTAAATCAAGAATTGTTAACTTGTATGTTCTCATCCTTGGAGGATCTCCCTAAAATACTAACTTCTTATGTAAGGGTGCTAAAAAAACCTCCCAAACAATAAAAAAAACAAACCTAAAAACCCCCTGAAACCAATCAAACAAAACACCAAAGAGGTAGTTTTCCAATAAAACACGACCAAAAGACTAAGTAATCATTTCAAAGTGTAGTTAATCATTCTGAACCACAAGCATTAAGCAACATGTATGAGAGCAACTCACACCACTGAAAATAAAATTCAATTTCTACTTAGGGTTTATAAAAAACCAACTAATTAAGACTGTCTGGATTCTGCTTTATTCTCGTGAATAAGCAATGCTTTTGGTTGTCCCTGTTCTTTTTTCACACTTAAAAGCTGTTCATTGTATTTTGCAGTCACACACATTTTGAGAGCCTGAAAGCAAACAGAAAGAAAGCTGCATAGTTATTTACATTTCACTAGTCAAACTCCAAGGTCTTAATGAGATGTCACTTGCTCTGAAATGGATAAAAAGCCCTGCATCAAAAGCAATCTGTCACATGATTTCAGAATTCCATAGTCTGATTTAATATGCAAGACTTTATTAGAGTAGACTTTACTCAGAAACTCTGATGGAGTCAGTATCGAATGGAAAAAAATTAAGCTACAAACTTCTGCAGTTGAGCTGAGAGGTAGCACTGAACAAGTACCCAGCATAAGCGGAAACATAAATTTCAGCTTCTCAGTTAAAACAGGGGATTATTTCTCTATTGTGGTTTTCAGGAACCAAACGTCTGTAAATTGTGTGATTAATATAAAGGATGACCCCATCCATTTTGCATGCAACTAGAGAACTCTGATTCAAAGGACAGTCTTAAAGGAAAACTCTAATTCAGAGTGATGAACAAGAACTGAAATAAAATGGGAGAACAACTTGAAGAACTTTAAATTCCCAACATCCAACACAGCACTCATTAGTCCACTGAGAAATACAGCTTTTATAAAAGTCTAACAGCATAAAGCCTCACAAAATACATAAGGCAAACAGTACGTTAGTACAATGACTGTCTTGAATGAATCTTTTTTCGTGAAGTATTTCAAGATTCACACCCTATCAAGACATACAATTTTGTACGTATTAACTATATTAAGGTGGACCTTTATTTCTGAGAAGTATATAACTTCTGAGAATTAAGAATTTGGAAATCTTCACCATTTCTGTGATTTCTGAAGTTCGATTTACAACAAGAACTGGTATCAGAGACCCACATCTGTCCCAAGTCTTTGTTTAAAAACCAAACAGAACACCACAGAACAGCTACAACACTGTAGGATTTGAGGTTTCCTTTCTTTTACTATGTTGCAGCTTGCTCTACAGAAGTATTATCATTCCTAAACTTGTAAGATCACATCTCCATTTCGCTGCCATGCTTAAAGTTAATCCAGACCATGGCCTGTTACCCTGGTGGTTCTTACTGAGACTCATGAGGTACACTGGCCAGTTCAACCAGCAATATGGTGCTATTACCATTTTTCCTTTTCAACACTCCATTTCAGAAATTGGAGTTTTTGTTGTGTTGTTTTGTTTGGTGGGTTTTGGTTTTGTGTCTTGTTGGAGGTTTTTTTGTTTGTTTGTGTGAGGTTTTTTCAGTTTGGGGGGTTTTTGGAGGGGGGGTTCTTCTGGAAAACAAAACATCAATTGCCAGTTTAATTTTTCCCTGCACTTAAAATTATTTTAAAATGAATCCACATGTTCCTTCTTTGATAATTAATGTTCACTTTGAACAGTGTAATATCTGACTACTGAAAGTTGTAAAAATTGGTGCCTTAGTCTTACATGGTAATAGAACAGCATCATTTAGAGACTTATAAACCAATGCAAAATCTCACATTTTAAGATTCACAATCTTAAAAATCACCATGTGGAAGAATTTGAGGGTAATAATAATTTGAAGGTCAAAAAACCCCCAACCAAACAAAACCAGAGCACTGCTATAAAACTCAAAGAGAAGAACCATTATTTAAGCTATAGCTCTTACCTGTCTTTCACAATGAACTTATCTTGATCATCAGTTTCCATTTCTTCAGGTTCTTCATTCACAGTTTTAATAATACCATTTTCTTTGTTTTCATCATTCAGAAACTCATATCGTCCATGCTCTAAGGCTGCTCTCCAAGCCTGTCTGTCTGTAACCTGAAGGAAACATACAAATTTGAGGTTTCTAAAGAATCAAAGGACACAAACTTTTAGTACCCATTACTGTCTACATTTAATTTAATTATGCTTTTAGTAAAACCACAGCATTCAAGAGTTCTCATTTAAGTTACAGACTTGACGGCACCACTGTGTTCCTACATGCTACCATTTACAAATACCTTAATAGCCCCCAATGTTCCTTGGTAGATTCTGTCTTCAATGTCCAAAAGGAAGTCTCTAAGTCTCAGTTCAAGCTGCTTCTCTGCAGGTAGGTGAGATCCATCATGGATATTCTGCATCCTTCCCCGTCCTATAGGAGGTCTGATGTCACTCTGAGGTTTTTCTGCAAGAACAGCAAGTAATTTGGCATCAGTAGATCTTGTTCTTTTAAAGCAGCTGTTGGCAGAGGAAACAACAGTACAAGCCAGAGCAAGCTGAATTCATGGGTTCAAAATTCCCTTCCTGTAGCAACCTGCCAACACCAGTATCTGTACCAACTAACCCATCCGATTCAACCAAGCAGGGTATTCTTTCAAGAGATGACCAACAGATTGGCATCCACTCGTAACAACACATGAGAGAAATCCTCACTAATTTAGAAGTAGTTCTTTTATCTTAAAATTCTTTTGAAAGTAGTAGGTAAGTAACACCAACCCTGCTCTAAGTGCAAGGAGAAAAAAAAAGAAAATAGTCATATTTCTATTACTTGATAGCTCTTACTTTACAAGAGAACTCTTCAACTGTCTTTCCTGCATGTATCTTTATCATAGAAACACTTGAAGTAAGCATGTGCAACTGAAAATCATAAAACCTAACAGAATGAGACAAGATAAAATCTCATTTAAAAACCTAACCTTAAAACAAAAAGAAATGATGATACAGGAACAGATGAGACTGACTGTGCCCTCTAATTAAACGCAGGGGGAAAACGAGCAAGATAACATGATAATTTATGAAAACAAGGTGAGAGCTGATGATGATAGGCTGTCAAGTAAAAACCTCTTCCTAAGAGAACTCAAAGTTCATGCAAAAACTTAAAAGCCACAGTAAAGAGCTGAAAGTTTGCCCAAATTCTAAATTAGTGCTTGCAAGTCTGCATAGGTGGTGAACATTTTTATTCACAGGATTTACCTTAAAACCTTTTGAGTGCAGTGATGAGAAGGTACATGCAAGAATTTAAGAGGTATTTAATAAATACCATACCATAAAGCTGTTGTTAAGAAAGCACAGAATGAATTCCTAAGGTGCTCTCAATTGCTGAAACAACTCCCTGTAACTGAAAGTAATAATGCAAATACTCTCAAAATATAGACTCTAACGCCTGGATGTGGGAAATGTCCTTTCTAGTTTAAAAGCAAAGAAAAAATGCAGTATTCTTTCTTGAGCAGAATCAGAAAAGCAGCAACTGCTTTTCAAACAACTGACAAGGAAAAGTTAGTGGATACTGGAATAAAATCAAGTTAACAGCACATATCAATTTTATTTCCATGTTCTTTTGAGCGGGAACTGGAAAAGGCAGAAGCACAGCCTGCAGTGCAGGAGAATCCCTCTTGTCCTGCAAGTCATTTGAGTGAAGATAACAGGGCAACATCTGGAGTCCACAGCAAAAAAACTCCCAACCAAGCACATCTACATGTGGCTATTATTCCTGCTTATCACAGTGGTGGCACCATTGGTACTGGACCACTGCATCTGAATTTCCATGATCTCTATTAAAGTGAAGCTCAAAGCTGCCTTAATTTTTTTCCCGATGTTATTCTACAATTCTAACATTGAAACTGAAGAAAAATCTATGTGGAAATCAAGTGGCTTCACACGAAGCAACACACAAAATACAGATAAAGGTGCAGCAATTAAGAAAATAAGGAACCATACATACAAACTCAAATGTATCAAAAGATGATGGAGATTTTCTCACAAAAAAACCCCCAAATATAGAAGAAAGGCCTCAAAATATAGCTTAATTACTACACAAAACCTCTGTCCTCTGCTAGTTTCCACCAAAAGAAATGGTAGGTCAGTTATAAATTTAGCAGTATCTGATGTGCCCACAGCATGTCCTAGCATACACACTTCAGGAAAACAGAATTTGCGTCTGCTCTGAATAATTTTCCTTTGCCCGAATACAGATAACCCAAAATCCTCATGGTAATTTGTCATAATTAAAAACAAAATGTAATTTCTTAAACATTACCCAAGGGAGCCTCACCTTGGTAACATTCTCTACCCACCAACACGCCATAAATACGCCAGCTTTAAGCTTGTATGTGTAAAATTGTATCAGTGATGGGAACCAATGCCTTGCCAATAAATTGCAAAATATTTGGCTAGGAGAAAATGGAAAAAAACCCCTAAATCCTAGGTCTAGGATGGTTTTCAGTACACTCCTATGTTTAAAAACCCATAAAAACATCTGCTATCCTGCTGTTTCCTTCTGTACTGAGTGTCTGCCAAAGCAAGAAAAGGGAAAAAAAACCCAGAAAAGAGTAACATCACAAAAAGCCACTGCACTGAAGTTAATCCATGTAACAACCAATGCAGCTACGCTACTTTTTAGCTCATATTAAATTTTATTCCCCAGTTAATCTTTTTCCAAAGCTAAAATTACTTCCTAAAGTTGTTTGTTTAAAAGCCACTCCCGGTTTACTAAGCAGTAAGATAACAGACAAATCACTGCCTTTTGTTTTTAGCATGAGAAACCAGAAAATACCACAAAGGTCTGTCAAGTGGTGGGGGGGGAAAAAAAAAAAGGAAAGAAGGAAAAAAACCAAACATGTTTTCCATCGAGTGAAAGAAAGCTAAAGAATAATTCTTAGATGTTAGAAATTACAATTAAATTAGAATTAGAGGTTTCTATACTACTATATAGAAGTTATATCTGTAGAAGCAAATTAAGACCCTTTCATGTACCTGGAATATGGAATTTCTCCACAGGAAAACTGCTTAGTTGTTCATATATTCTACTTTTCTCTTGTAAAAGAGTTTCTTTTAAGGCACTCTCCCTATGTCCTCGGGAATTGAGAGCCTCTAGGAGTTGGTCCAGTTGTTCCCGAGAACTGTAAAAGCACCAACGGTTTGGTTTGTATACTGGCCTTGGCACCTCTACGACAACACTGGTGTGTGAATCTTGGTCAATATTGGAGGTAGATTCAGAGGATTTCAAAGACTCTCCAGTTTTACTGAATACCTGAGGTTCATTTGTGCAAGACTGTCCACTATTCTGAAAGGAAGAGGTTCGAGGCAACAACATGTCTTCTGTGAGACCAGAATAGTCCTCCTCTACGAACAATCCAGGAACAGAAGGGAAAATCCAGTAGCGTCGGTACAGACGGTCTCGACCTAACGGGGTGATATTTGTGCAGGCTGTTGCATTCTGAATCTTTTCTAACAGTTCCTTCTCTTTCTTTTGCTGTTCCTGTTTTAAAGCTTCTTCATCTTCAGCAGTAAGGGGTTCACTCTTTTCACAAGTGGTCTCTTCTTGTCTTGTAAATTCTTTATATCCATTTTGCCCTCTCCTTCCTAAAGTTAAAAGAAGTATGATAGCAATTCATTTACCACTTTTTTTTTTTTTTTTTTAAAGCGAAAACTCAAGTAAAGAGCAAGTTTTAGTTCGGGTCCTTTCTGGTTATCTAGATTTACACTGTCAAAGACCATCAGCTCAGTCAAGAGACAATACTGGTTTTATTAAAGAAAAACTCAAGTGATTAACCCCCATTCCCTTGACTGAATAGGCAGCCACTTTAAATACACCTTTATTTTGCAGAAACTAGACTAAGTCTCATTTACTGACACTGTCATCTTCAATATCATACAAAAAGAACCAAAATTTTAAGAACTCAAAAATATATTATAGAAACATCTTATGATGATAAAGTAAAATTCTAGCAATTTCACTATTGAATACAAGCTATGAGTTAGACTTAATTTATCATACTCAAAATGATGAGATCTTAAAACTCCGAAAGTCTCAGAAAGACCAGAATCTCTACATAACAGCTTTTATGGTAAACTCTGGTATCTTACTTGATCACTTAAATTTTTAAGTGTATTAACTATTTTTTTCCCCCCTCAATTTGTACAAGCTCCCATCTTTAGTTTAACAAAGTATTAAGTCCTGGTAGTCATCTACAATAGTATGTCTCATAATTGATACATGCAACCTGAAACGTGCTGTGAACACTCAAGCTCTATGTGTTCCCTGTGTTACCTTCAATTCCCTAGTTGTAGGAATGAAATAAAAACACTTCTTTGTCATCCAGTCACAATGGCTCAAACATGGGTATTTGAGAAACCTGAATTTCTGTTTAGGATCTCATGACAAAACTGTAGTAAACATGTAAATCTGTATTACTGGATGACTCAGAATTTCCATCCCAGGTACTGTTAGGAACTGCACAAGTTCTCAACTTCAGTCCACAATCATCCAGGACTTTCACTGGCAAAGACACCAGCACAAAGCCTTCCCAGCAGAAAGACAGATGAGCTAGCAGCCCAAAGCCATCAACAATTCATCCTCCTGTGGTGACATCTATGTTTTGTTAGGAACAGCAGGCTGCACCATTTACTGCACTGCAGCTCCTACTAGCACGCTGCTGAGGAAATTAAATCTAGACTTAAGTCTGATTTTATTCTTGTATAGGAGGCATGCTGCTTCATTAGCAAAGGCAAACTACACCCAAATGCCTGATCTAACATTTTCTTTTGAAATACCAGTTGGTTTTGCAGTTTACTTAAAAAAAAAAAAAAAAAAAAATTAAAACAATGTATCAAACCTACACCATCTCCTATTAGACCAAACTCCTACAACAGCTCCTATGAGGGCAAGTACCTATAATGGTTTGTTAGGCAACATCCTAACATTTTTTAGACAAAAGAGGAATCCACACAGCAAGTATGGAAGACAAGAAAAAACAGCAGTGTGGAAGAACATAGAGCTGACCGTAAGAACTACACCAGGCTGGCTCAATGTACTTAATAGCCCATTATGCTCATGTTCGAGTGTGGGTTTTTTTCCTTAAAAAATAATTACAGCAAAGATTGATACTTTTACTATAAAACACAAGAGCTTTCCAGCTGCATGCATGCAGGTAATACAGGTATGCAAACAAATTCATTATAGCATTACCTCTTCGTCGCCTTTTGTTTGGTCCCAGCTCTTCTTCATCCTCTGTGACTGTGTCCATGTCTTGCTCTTTACGTTCCATCTCTTTGCTCTCTGTACTAGTATCGAGGTCTTCCCGTTCCTCCTCCCTGACACAACAAAATAAACAAAAGCTGACTAACCAACTGCGCAATATAAGCTAAATGATGAAAAATACACAGTAAAATATGGCATCTTTGACACAAAGAGTACTTTTCTCTCCCAAGTACTTAAGCTAGTAAAATACCTATACTGCTTTTAAAAAATAAACTGTAAGTCACAGGCTATATTAAAGCCCAAAAGAAATCCACTGAACTGTAAATGTGAAGTTCTGTATCAAAGACTAAAACCTGCTCTTTGGTACCCTTTCATTTGAAGAGTATTATTATAATCAGGTCATTTTTGGAGACATCTTAGTGTAGTTCTATTGATATAAATTTTTTTCATGTCTAAGCAAAGTTTCCTCCCCAAAATGTATACCATTCTGTAAAATGCTTGATAACACATTTTTGCCTCATCTAGCAAATATAATTAAAAACATTCAGAAAACACAGGCAGTTTTTACAGGGCAACATTTATTTTTTTTTCTTTATTATAATTTCCAAAGCATAGCACAAATCCATCTTTGGCCCATGCTCACCCTTTACAAGCAGATTTATTTACCTAACTATCTTCGTCATGCAGGCAAAGATTTAGTGTTGTTTGATTTTCTTCCTGGAATCATATACAGCTGCATATGCCTGAATCTTACGACTTGAACCCATACAGTTTTATTAACATAACAAAAACCCTCTGGTTGTATGGAGATCACCTGGCATAACACAGCATTTTTTTAAAAAATGCTATTAAATTTGATTAATAAATTTTTACATGAGGTTAGTACTATCTAGCTCAGATCAGATCAATTCCTCAACTCAAAAATGAACTATAATGGTCTGTATGAAGATATTTAGAGAAGTGAAATCAATGCAAGACAAATCAATGCAAAAAAACCTAGATATTGCAATTTTCTCTTGTCAAGCTTTCAACAGAATTCCGAGTATAACACAAGTTGATTTTAAAAATAAATCACTTTCATAAACCAATTCTACAGCACTATAAAGAAAAATAAAATCAACATTAAGGACTATGTACTTAAAACATACCTCTGTATATGATCAAGTCAATGAAACTACACATGTGGGGTCTGGCCACGAAGCTGTAAAAGTGCTATATGATCTACGAAACAGTAATACTATGTATCATACCCAACAGATATTTCTACAGCAGGAATTCTTTGCTCCTCTTCCTTCAGCTTTTCTTGTTTCTCTTTCATTTTTAACTCTTGTTCTTTTAACCTTTCTTCTCTTTTCTTACGTATCCTAATAGTAAGAAAGACAAAGAAAACCAGTTGCAATTAATCTGCTATCTGATCTATCCACATCTTTTTTCTTTTATATTAAAACATCATCCAAAACTAGCAGCAACATGGGAAAACAACATTTAGCATAACTGTTTCACTCCTGTCTACAGTCCCAGGAAACCAGCACAGAACAGAAAGATTACTATTGTTTCTCATACGCCTTCTGCAACTGAGGAGTTAATCTCACTTGCAGCACCAAAATTTAGTTTTCCATATCCTAGTTCTACCTTGCTGCTGCTGCCTCTCGTTCTTTGCGATGCTGTTCTGCCTTTAATTCCCGGAACTCCTGTTTTGCTTGTCGTAGCACGTCAACAGAGTCCTCAATGAAATCTCGAGTGGAGACAAGAGTCAGAAGTTTCCCACAGAGAGCATGAAGGATCTTCATCTTTTCTCCTAATAAAATTTAGACCAATGTTTATATTTCACTATTGATACAATTGATAATAAGCCTAACTCCTACAGACTCCAGACTGGATTTGTTCTCACTCAAGAACAAGTGAACAAACATTAGTAGTGCACCAGCTGCACTTGCAGAGACATTTCCTGAAAGCGTATCTGCTTTGCTCAGACACACAAGCCTTTATTTTTAATTTATTAACTTTTGCCAGCAAAAGAAGTAGTCAAATGCAGTATTATCTTCAAAATAGAGATAAAGGAACAGTAGACAGAAATTTTTCCCCATTTCCAAATAGTGAACAAAAGACCCAAATGAGAACAGGGGAAAAAAAACCAGGGGCTGAATCAAACACTTCAGTTCTTCCTCCAGGGAGATCCCCTTCTGCAAGTAACACCAACACTTTTGAAATGGGATGGAAAAAAAGCTACTCAGAAGTAATGAGACTGCCTAGCTCTGCAGTCTCTGATGGGGTGGGATGCACTTGTGGGGACAGAAGCATAGCGGATGACTGCTGGTCTACATATGATCCCCAGAGATCCGTTCCAAACTCAATTATTCTATGATACAGTAAATTTTGACCATTATTGGTCTGAAGCAGTTGCAAACTTGATCACTTAATGAGCAATCTAATAATCTCTAACATGTATTGTCTTTTATTACCTGGCAACAAATCATATACTGAGGTACTTGAAAGTTTCTTCAAGAGACCAGGATTACTTAATCTCAGCTCCATGCAAGCATCATCAGTAGTATCAAACCCTCCTCGTTTCTGGTAACGGTATTTTGCATTGGCTGATGTTATATCAGCACCTGACGCTAGAATGTGAAGTCTGAGAATCTCAGAAAGAGTGCAGCTATCGAGATCCAAGTTTTTCAAATTGCAGCCTACAGTTGAGAAGAATGAACAGTCATTTTATATAGACATTTAAATGTACATAAATATAAAAACAGTGCTTTAAATACAGAGGAAAATAATAAAAGTAACAAAACAAGAAGTGAAACCCACACATACCCTGATGTAACTGGGGCCATGCAGCTGCCAAAGTTGCAACTGCAGACAGTGCAGATTTTGTGGGGTCTGCATCTTCATCCAAAGCCTCTGTTAAATCTTTAAGGAAATAAACACTTTATTCTAGTGCAAATTAAAACTTGTACTGTGAAGGGGAGGAAAGGAAGCTGTGTTTTAAGAGTTGCAGACAAAGCAAAAAGAGGGATGATATTTACAGATGCATCAATGTATTCAAAACTCAATTCAACATCCAAATGAAAATTTACAGATCTTTAAATGCGACTAAAAAAATCCAGCTAAAAGCTAAGGACATGCATCGCATGCTATATATAGCAACAACCATATAAGCTGTTAAAGCAGCCGCAACACACAAAACATGCACAACGGCAACATAAAAGGCAGCAAAAGCAAATCCAGGAACACGCTCGAAAGCGCAGACAAGTAGCAATGCAAGAGTACCTGTATTTCCTTTCCTCAAATGAACTGTTTTTCTTACCATAATTTTGTTTTTAGGAAGCTTAACTCAAACCAATCACATATTTTGATACTGGCTATCACCATTCACTTTATACTTTCTATCTGTAACTTCGATACAGCCTGTTCTGCACAAACACAATTACTAAGACATTACAAATAAATCGTATTTCACCAAACCAAGCACCTGCACTTAATGATCACCATACATAAGCAAACTGACCAGGAAAGCAGGGAAGTCAAAGGGAGAAACAGCAAATTCCTGTTTCTTAAACAAAGGTTTCCTCAGCACTTACAGGTATTTCTCCAGAGGGTTGACAAGAGTATTTTTAGCACTGTATGCTGTTTCAACAATTTCACTTTATTTAAATCCAAATTATTAAGCAGTTAAAGTCACCAAGTCAAACCACAAAGACTGCATAAAATGCAAATCCACAACAGTTCCCGTATGATGATGAATGTTGCTTGAAAACTGTCACCCAGACACTGCAAAATTAATCTCTGCACCTCCCCTCTCACTCTAACTATGTAATACAGTTTGAGAAAGTACTGTACACCCCAAAACCACACATCCATGGTGTTCTCCGTTGCAGAAATGCTGCCTGTACAGAATTTAACTGAGCAAACGTGCTGACTACTGCTAGTTTGGTTAGCCAGAATTACAAAGCCAAGACTGTGTAATTCTTTTATGGGAAAGAAGATGTCTAAACAAGAGTGACAAGAAATGAAAGTTCTGAGGTAAGTAAAACGTAAGAAATGAAGTGCCTTACCCACAACTCGGCTAAATGACAAAGAAAATGGCAGACTTTTGCACATGGCAGTCCCATGAAGTCAAATTAAAATAAGAGAGTTACATTATGTTTTTTCTGATCAGCCATATGAATAATATAGAATCTAATCAACTATTCTATGATTACCTGATAATGGAATCCTTGCTTGTACTGCCAAGGCAATACGCTCAGCAGTTAACAAATATAGCTTAATTACTAAATTCAACAGTAATTAAAATACAGTCTAAATTTATTAACACTGTATCAAATCTGTAACTTTATTCAACTACCAAGAGCAGCCTCTGTTACTGAAGATAGCGCCCACAGCTGGCTTGTAGGGGCACCATGGAATTCACTCAACCTCAAACACGGAGTGCTCTTATGTATTTATCTACCCCTAATGAAATAAAGGCTAGGAGGATGGGTCAAAGCTTCTCCTTTAGTCAGCAGTCTGGCAACCCAAAAACACAGAACCACAAATTTGAACAAAGCCTGCGTTTCCTTCTGATCAGTGGTTAGTGCACACTGAATGCCTCTGAAAATGGGTGTATCATCAGCCTGAGAGCGAAGACCAAAGGCAGAGTGACTGTGAGACTCTTCACTGAAAGAACACACATGGTAGTATCCAGGAGCTGTGGATGCATACCTTCAAGTCTTGAAGAACAATGAATATTCAATTCTCCATTATAGTTGTGCTGGGGAGTTTTAGTTTTTAATCTAATTGGGTACAGATTTTTTTATAGATACAGATACCTTTGAGAAGACTTAGGAAAATTAGTTGTTTCCTGACCCTCAGGAGAAACACATAACAGTGCTGGAGGAAGAGGAGGAGGGTAAAGATGCTTCCTGCACCTCCGAAACACAAGCAATGCTGTTAAAAGCTTATTATGCTTTGCTGGATACAATCCTAGTAACAATGAGCTTCCTTTTTCTCTACTCCCCGCAGACCCTGTGGTCCATGCCCAGTTTAAGGCTTCAATTTCAGATAAAAGAGAAAAAACAAGCCCATTTACATATAATATCCATGCATAATAAGGCAAGGTTAACAAAGGAATGCCATAAATCATGCAGCTTAAAGTTAATTCCAGTGCAATTTCAGCTTTTCAGCAGTAAAATTAAGGATCTGACCTTTGGTCTCAGCATCAGCTATTTGCTCTTTGGCCACTTCCTCTTCCTCTTCGGCCATTGCCTGAA
The DNA here is from genome assembly GCF_017639235.1 of Corvus kubaryi. Classification (NCBI taxonomy): domain Eukaryota; kingdom Metazoa; phylum Chordata; class Aves; order Passeriformes; family Corvidae; genus Corvus; species Corvus kubaryi. The sequence goes on from NW_024582054.1 coordinate 11,546,948, forward strand.
AGATGGCAGTCAGGAAGAAAAACAGCAATTCACATAGTGGGCCTTCAGTGTCATTTCCTACAAGAGCTTCCTCTAAAACCTCTGTGAATAAAGTTTAAGAAGCGTCACTTTTGCCGCAAAGTTGGAAAAAAAATTATGTACTGAAAAATAAAAACATTTTTTTCCTTCAGGTATGATAATTAAGTTACTTTTCCATAATTTACTGCATATATTCCTAAAATGATGGTGTCAGAAAGTGTGCTGACGAAACATTTTCTTAATATACAATCGCAAGAAAAAAAGTACAAGTAGAATAACAACTTGTACACCAAAATTAATTTTCATTTTACAAACGCCATGGAGTTGACCGTGAACTGAAAACTGGATTGATGTGCATGTGTTAGCACTGACAGATTAAAGCCACACAGAAAATTCTCTAGCAGTGGTACTTGTGTGTACTTAAGATGTTTGGTTGGTTGGTAGAAGGGAAACCATCAAAATGGGGCATCTTGCCACATAAATGACAACTTGCCTAAAGTCACTCCTTCAGGAAATTCATCTTGAAGATCAAAAAGTTCCCCAAAAGCATGTAAAAACTCCAAAACCATCAGAGCATCACCGAAGATCTCAGGAGGAAGTCTCGTCTTCACTGGCATTGGAATGGGAAGTTCCTGCAAACCAAATGGGGCCACTTAATATAGTACTTGGTTTCTGCAGAGTACACAAGTGATTAAAACCAAAGAGTGTATTATTCTAAGGAATGTATTTGTTGAGTTTCTTTACATTTTACTAAAAAGAGTCCCACAGGACATAATCATTTATCATGGTAACAGTGGTGATAGCACTAACTTTGGAAACCAATGAGCATGCAACTTGAATGTAAAATTTTCAAAAAGAAGTTTATTCACGTCCATGAAGTTTGTATCTTTATTAAATGAAGTTAATCCTGCCACAACTTAATAACATGGGCTGTCAAGATTTTTGCTTTATACCTGTATTATTTCACAAGAGTTTTGAATTTCAGCTTCCTGAACTGTCCAGACAAGCAAAAATAAACATACTCTTAAAGTTACTTATGATTGCTCGCAAAGACAAGCAAACAAAAACCCAACACGTTCACATAAAACACGCCCTTCTAATACTAGGATATGCAAGATCATGTCTAACAACTGCGTGTTCTGGTACTGGGTTTATTGCATTTGTAAGGCACTTACGGTAGCTGAAGACATGTTAAAGGGAGCTGATGTAACCATATATACACAAGACCACTTAACAGAGACACCACCTCCAAATCACAGATGACAGCGCCTAACATCAAGTTTGATTTTGAAATTACTGTATATTCATGTAACTCTAAGATTTGTCTTCATTTACTGTTTCTTAGCAGACATAGTTGAACAATTTTCAGAATGATGTCTCCTTTCCACAACTGTGGTAGCTCACAAATATTAAAAAGAAGAAGGCTGAATACTATGCTTCAGAAGAACACAGTAAGGTATTTCATAAATTTCCAGAGAAGGGAATCTCTTCAAAACCATCCACGTAAAGAAAGAATCACACCATGTGCCTGAGAGCATTGTCCAAATGCTTCTTGAACTCTGTCAGGCTTGGTGCTGTGACCACTGCCCTTGGGAGCCTGTTCCAGTGCTTAAACACCCTCTGGGTGAAGAACCTTTTTCTAATATCCAACCTAAACCTCCCGTGACACAGCTTCAGGCCATTCCCTTGGGTCCTGTCATTGGTCACCACAGAGAAAAAGATCAGTGTCTGCCCCTCCCTTTCCCCTCACGAGGAAACTTGACTGTGATGAGGTGTCCCCTCAGTCTCCTCCAGGCTGAACAGACCAAGTGACCTCAGCCACTCCTTATATGGCTTCTCCTCCAGGCCCTTCACCATCCTTTTTTCCCTCCGTTGGGCACTCTCTAATAGCTTCATGTCTTTCTTATATTGCAGTGCCCAAAAACTCACACAGCACTCAAGGTGAGGCTGCACTGGCAGAGTAGAGTGGGCAGAGTAGAGCAGCAGTGTCTCACTGTAATGATGACACTGCTTTTCCACCTCTCCTTTTTTCTTTCCAGTAGAAACACAGCAGCACTGTTTTCACAGCTTGCTCTCCCCTTTCAGCAATGGTCTTTTTCCCTTTCTTCAGCTTCCTTTCCCTTTCTACACAGCTAAGAGTTTTCACTCCCATCTTCAATGGCCATACAGCTCTCCTTGCAAATACATACAGCTCTCATATTCCTCCCAATCAGTGTTTTCACTTGAATTCATGTAACACTCTCCTTTATTTCCACTTGCCCTCCATGCACTTCTGTTACATCTCCTTGTGTATCGCAAACTCTCATCCTTGTGTTTCTGACAATTTGCCTCCTTTCACTATCTCCTGCCAAAATTAATCCAAATAAAGTGTACATAAATGTGTAACACTGGAAGATCTTCTGTTATGTACAGCCACACTATATTCTTGTGTGAAACCTAAGTTACTTGAGTAGCAAACTCTTGTTACTTTCTACAGGTTTCCAGTACCATCATGAAAGATGCTCATTAAACATGATATATATAGTATATTATAGTATACATAGTATACTGCTATAGTTTAAATCGAAAGAATGCCACAGGAAGTAACAAGCCAATGTCTTTTCCACCTTTTGCAGCCAAAAATTTAGTTTTTTCATTACTCAAATCTTTTAAGCAACTCACGTTTGTTCTAAGTGAGCTCATCTTGTATATTTAACAGAAGAATCAGGTATACTCAATACCCACCACACAGTAATGCCAGCACTTTGAAATACTCCATTGTAGACTGAGCACAGCCTGTAAAGCTTTTCTGGAGGTTGAAAATGCAGATGCAGATGATCCTATTAACATTGCCACTGGGAAATAAGTATTACACACTGCAGATGACTCACAGCCTGAAGCATTCCAATCAGATCTAGGTTTGCCTCTGCATTAGGGAATCTAATCAATCTGGAGACCCTGCAAACTACAACCTTCAGCTATTCCAAATTCAATCATACCTTAAGGTCATCACACTCCATATCTTCTCTAGGCTTACTCCACTGTTTCAGGTATTCCACATATTTTCTTTTTTCCTCACGCAGCTTCTCTCTTTCCTGAAAAAGAGTCACAATTGTGTATAAAATATCGTTACATAGCCCCATTGCAATTTCTAAAACTGCACCACTTACTATTCAGTCACACTGAAAAGTAAAACATTACATTTCATTAGAATGGAGTGATCTATTAATTTTTATTTTGTATAAAATGATACTGGCAAAAATATTTAAATGTGGTGATACTTTGTTGGACTAGTTGTTGCTTTTGTTGGGGGGGGGTGTTTTGGGTTTTGTTTTCTTTTTAATGGAAGTGGCTGAAGAAAAAATATCAAAAATTAGATGGCATTTATGAAAGTTGCCTCAGAAGGACCATCAAAATAAGATAGTGAATGTGGCTGTGGTAAAATATAGTAGAATATGTAATTTCTTCATATTCAATTGACAAAAAGTTATTTAGCCATTTACATCCAAAGAGAATGCACACAGAAACCCCCAAGCATCAGATATGCTGTCAGTCTGATGCAGTAGAGATTCTTCAAAAAGAAGACAACCATCAAATCAAATAGTTTTATGCATTATTAGCAAAAAAACCCCAAACCCACCATATTACTTCAGAAATAAGTTCAAATTCAAAATGAACTTTTGGTAAACTAAAATTATAGAGAATGTTATCCAGAAATACAAACCCATAATCAAATCTTGTAATTGCCTATTCTTTTGAAGTGCACTTCTAGGAATTGAAAATGATTAATGGAAAATAACTCGAAACAGCAACTAAGAAACAAGGAAATTAGAAAACCATTATATTGCTCCTATATGAAACACATATACTTCAAATGCATTACTTTTTCCTTTTCTATTTTGAGTCTCTCTTTCTCTTCTTTCTTTTTCATCCTTTCTTCTTCCACAATTTTCTTTAATTCTTCTCTCTTCTTTTCCTTATCTTCTTTCTCCTTTTTCCTAGCTTCTATAGCATTTGCCTTCTCTTGTTTTAGTTTAGCTTTTTCAAAAGCTATAAAGGAAAAAAACAAACCTAAGTTATTTTTTCTTTTGTAAAATATTAGTTTTAACTGATAAACAGACTGATCTTTTTATAATTACCATATGAAAAAGATATTGTTATGAAGACTGAATTATTTCCACACCAACCAGATATTCAAACACTTGAAAGTTCTTTACAGAAAGTTCTTTACAGTTTCAAGCCTAAGAATTAGACATGTTTTACAAGGTTGTCAACATGGTAATAAAGTTAAAGATATCTGCTTTTATGAGTCTAAAGAAGGTTATTACTTGTTTACTGGTTTCTATCAATTGACATATAAAGATGAGAACTCATTCCAACATATAATTACAGCAACATATTTAGTAATGACTGGTTAATAAAAGCATGTCACAACCAGGTGTGGCACACAACCGTGAAGTATCTGTGATAGTAAAAACCTTTAAATAAGTGATCTTTAAGTATTTAGTTATTACTGAATTACTGCAGTCAATACATTTGAAACCTATATAGTATTTCTGTGTTTTGTTCAGATTTTACTTCAGTTACACAGTTTAAGCTGAACTTTAAATGATTATAAATGCTGCTGCCTGAAGAGATGCAGATCTCTTTGTAGTCATCTGTAGAATAACAACAGGATACAAATTTCCACTTTCTGTGGACAGACAATGCCTGTCAGCCCACACACAGGCTAACAAATAAAAGGGGGTCTTACTGTTTTAATTGAATAAACAGGAAAGCTAGAATCGTAAGTGAATGAAATGAAAAATGTTCCTCGCTCTTACCAAGTGGATAGTAGTAAAAAGAAAGATTTTTATTGTATTTTCCTATAATATTCAGAAAATGGGCTAGGTTCCTTCTACAGAAAGCTACTGCACATACCAGCAATGTCTCTACCCAGCAAACAAATGCAGTGAAGCTGATCCCCAGGGTCTTCAACATACTGAGAAGGTTCATTTTTCACGGTACTTGGTATTTTGCTACCTTTTCACATTGTGAAAATGCGCCTTAACTAGACTTCTAGAAGCTATAGTTTCTGTCCACACAAGAGAGGAAGCAGCTTTGATGCTGATAGCTGTCATCTCATTCTATGCTGTCATTCCTAGCACATGAACAATACTTGTTGTGCAAAAATGTGAACAACTCTAATTTAATGGAAAACATGAAATTCTCATGTCCCCATCTCCTATAAAGGAAAGACCTAAAGCAGCATCAGAAAACTTTGCAGTTATTTAAGCAGATGTTGGACTAGGTAATTTCTAAATGTCCTTGCCATCTTAAAAAATTCTATGTTCAAATAAATGAGAGGTTGGAACCAGAAGTTCACTAAAATATTTCCATAGATGAAAGCCTTTCCTTAGGAAGGACATGAGTGCTACAATCCAGAAGAATATCTCCTTGTCTGAGCTTTGTCTCCTCAAGAAGGCATACCAGTTTATCTAGTTAAACAAAAGGCATATGGGTCCCCTTCCTTCATTTGAAATCAAATTTAAATTGATCAGAAACAGGCCAAAACTAAGCCAAAATAATTCAATCAGTCCAAACTAAAAATCTCTGAAGCAATTTGTGCTCTTTTACATCAGAAAAATTCAGAATCCATTTCAGTTCTTTTAAATTTTGAGATTGTTGAATGAGGAAAATGCATAAATGGAAAAACTAACTGATTTGTGTTACACATTCAAGCATTGATATACTTTCAGCTTGCAAAATTTACACATGACTTCACCATCCAAGCTTCTACAAAAAATTATTCAGCTCTTCATTTATCTGAGAGAGAAATCAACACAGTTGGACCACAAGCTTCCTACCATTTCCCCAGCTATGTCAAAAAATCAGGAGACAACCATCCTAACCACTGAAAGGAGCACTTGGCCATAGTGGTGTGGCAGTACACTCCTATCACATTTTCCCTTTGAAAGGCGCAACACCAAAAATACTATAATTATGGCCTGCTCTCAAACCTGCAAAAACTGGTTCTACTGGTCATATGACTAAACTTCAACTTACCTATGGCCTGCACATCATCTTTTTGCTTCTGGAACCTTGCCCTTTCCCTTGATACTTTACTTTTGTTTCCTGGGGTGTTTTTAGCTGTAATGTTGTCCTCCTGATAGAGAATTTGGAGATAGAAAGGGAAAAAAAAAGAACATAATAACTAAAGAGAAATGACCAACAAAAGATATTCCAAATTTTTCAACTGTTCTCTAGAACACAATGAAGTTGTACAGTACCTAAGATTCTCAGTGTTTAAATACAGGCAAGTGACATACCTGAATCCGAGGGCAAGTGACATAATTGTATCCAAGAGTTCAAATTAAAGCTTTTTAGCAAATTATTTATTCATCCCAGAATGGACAAGTACCCTGTGTGTCATCACAACACACTGAAAAACTAGTTTCTTGATGGGATCCCAGAAATAATGATAAAAATAAGAAGATAACATATCAAGTATGATCCCTTTTACCAGCTTAACTATAAAGCAATTACTTTAAGAGCAATTGTGGAATGTATCCCAATTGCCCTCAAAATAAAAAAAGCACAATGTCAACCTTGCATTTCAAATGATCTGAAAATTCAGACAAATAGAAGACTTAACAGACTACACTGATGTGTCTTCATCTGGGATTAGAGATGTTATTACTCACAAGACTTGCAGATGCCCTCTTTGGAGGTCGCCCTCGCCGTCTGCTTGCAGGACTGAAGACAAATGTGGGTGGTTCATCAGGAAAGAAATAGGAGAAGTTTTGTTCTGCTAGATTATATTTTTCAATTGATGTTGCCTTAGTAAAAAAAATGAAAATAGATATTAATTGTGAAATTCTTACCTCTCTATAAATATAAGCTAATTAATCAATCATTAAGTTACAAAAGAAGACAATAAAAGTAACCATATCCATAACTGGTTAACTGAGGATAAGAAATAAAGCCCTGAAATAGTGTTAAATGAAGAGTTAATCTACCCAGTGGATAATAATAATAATGTATGCAGCACACATTTGCAACTGGAATTTGGCTTCATTTGGTAAGATGTTATTTCTTTACATGCCTTTTAGCAAACACAGCTGGACAATGTCTTCCTAGCGAGTTACTGAAGTGTGTCAAGAATACATTCTGACAGATAAAAGCAGAAACTTAACTTACTGAAGAATTACATAATTCTCTATTACACAGTACTTATTTCTGGAGGAAGATTGTTCCAAATTGTCAAAGTTTCTTTTCAAGTCTACTTTCTCAACCTGATGACTTCAGGAAATCTGCCCTTATTGGACAATACAGACGAGGATACAAAGGAGACATTCCAAATAGGACATGTTCACGTAACTGAAAGGCAAGGCAATCAGCACAAGGACAACGCTCCACAGAAAGCCCAAATAAAGACAAGATGACAAATACACATATACAGAAAAAAACAATTTTCCTTGGGCTCCAGAAAGCATCACTAATAGATCACTAGTTCTTAATGTGGTACAGTGAGCTGGGTCAACATGATCACTAACAAGTCCAAGGAATGGGGTGGTTTATCCCTTTCAGCTCTATTTTCTTCTATTTCAATTTCTTTAGAAGAGACAGACTCTAGGAGTTACAAACTTATTTAGAAATTAATTGCCTTTGCTATTTTCCACAACTTGCAGAGGCAAGACTCTCACTGACTCTCATCTCACTGAGCCTTCCTGTGCAGAATGAGCATTTACATGGCTGTATAAGAAAATACCAGACATAATAAATAACCCTGCTACCTTCTAAAAACAAGAAGATAGCAAAGATTTTGGGGTCAAGGCTGCACCACACAGTGAAAGAGTCCACGGTCTCTTGTGGCACAGCAAGCAAGGCAAAGGAAATTGCTGCCTTGTGGGAAAAGCTGCTCAAATTCTCAGTTATCTGGTGCCCACTAAGATGTGAACTTTAGTCTGAGTTGCACTAAGTATCACCACATATCCAAGATTACAAAAACATACATACTCAACATCCTAGGCCTTATCAAAAACCCATTCCAGCCACCTAAACTCTGGTACTTGTCTCACTGAAGATCTGGAGACTGAATTCAATCTATCTTAAAGCATTTTCCAGCTAAAAGCATTAGAACAGAATAATATTGGCTTACTGTACCAAAACAGAAACAGTTCGTTTTCATTTGATTTAGAAATACCAGCTGCATACTTTGAAGAATGAAAACAATTAATGTGCTAGACTAAGCAAAAGTATATTATGTTTTAACAAATACAATTTTTCTAGATAACTGCTCTTTTTTATTTTGGGGACTTTTTTAAACTAGTAGCTAAAGAAGGAATTAAGAATTATGCTTCACGTACAGAAAAAATTACTATCTTGTTTACAAACAGAAGTTAAGAAACTGCTTTTGAACAAAAAGTTGAAGTATTCACCTTTTGTTTTGGAAAACTGTATTATACTTACAAAAAGCTAAATTCGATGCAGTTTTAAAAAGGAACTCTGAGCAGCTGTACAGGAAAGATACTAAACAGTGTCAATATTCTATCCCATAAATTATTTCTTCTTGCTTACCTTAGCTTTAATTACTCCATCATGTGGTTCACAGTGTTGTTTCAGAAAAAGTTTAAGTCTATCACGAGAAAAGAGATGTTTCCTTCGGCTGTATTAGGAAAGAAAGGTAGTATTATCAACTAACATCTTTAATTAGTGTTTAATCACAGCCAAAAATATGTGCAAGAACACATGTGATAAGCCATATGATTGATCTTTTTCTTATTTTCTTAATTATAAGTAACATCCTTACTATTGTAATTAATAAACATTCTTTGATATCCCAACTGAATTAAAATTTTCTTTATGAATAAAACAGAACTCAAGTAGTACATAAACAGTTGGTTTATGCATCTGCAATTTTTATTTTGAAGATTCTGTTATGTCCTCTTTCATAAACATGTACAAACTCCATAGCTTTTTCATCCATGGTAGATCCTCCAAATACTTCTTAAAATTCCTAAATAAAACTCAAGTCTGACTGTTTCAGAAGAGAGGGAGGACAAACAAGCAAACAGGGACAGCAGGAAAGCAACATTCACATCTCTCAAGTGGGGAGGCAAGCCAAGAAGTGACAAGGTGAATCCACACACTTCTCAGTCAAGCTATGCCACTCCTTTCTACAGGAGAGTGTGAACTCTACTGGCTCCTGGCATTCCAGGGAAGCTGCATTACTTCGTGGGAAGGAAAAAAACTTCACCACACAGGAGTAGTTAATGAAAAAACAAATCCAGATTAGTGATGGAACTAAATGACTTGTAATCACACGAACTGGGGTTTGTTTACAGCATCCAGTTAATATAAAGTTTTGATGCACAATCTACTCTAAACATATATTTTAGCTAAATTTGAGACAAATTTGTTACTTAAGAAGCAAAACCTCTAGACCTATTTTGAAATCAATATGATAGCCAATGTCTGCTCCAACATTTCAAACCAGCAATGCTGTCAGAGTGCCCACAATGCCAACAGTTCATTCTTATTATAGTTTTTAAACTTTTTTCCCCCTATTCCATCAATCACAACAGTAGCCAAGGTACCAGAAGTGAGAGTGCAAAATGTGGAATACATAAAAATTTTCTTAAGAAAGAACGTTCTTTGATGTTTGATCTTTGTATACCTTCAAGCCTAATCAACAAGAAGGGAAATTTAAGACATGAAAGAGAGAGCTTGGTTGTTAGCTACTATAAGTGATGTCCAGGTGTTAGAAAAATAAATTATTTGTTGGTATAATGCTGTCCCTGGCTCGTTTCCACGAGCTCTGAAGTGTCCTCAGTCAGAAGAAAATGCAGCGTTGGCTGGGTCACCGCAACAACAGTAGAATTGCTTTGTTAAGGTTTAGGGCTGGACATGCTTCAGTGGTCTCAGACCTGGGGGGAGGTTAACAAAGCCTGGGAAGAAGAAAGCCCACTGACAGTGGGCACAAAGAATGCAGAATTCAGGGGTCACAAAGACATCTAGCAGAACTCCCAAGACAAGGAAATATAATATAGTATAATACAACTGAGCAATTGTGCTGAATCAACTCCAACTGGGTAAAAGCTAATTCTGCAGAGGGAGATCTGCGGCCACGGACGCAGCACCACCGACCCAAGAAACCCACTGACTCAAAAGAGAGACTGAGCATGCGGACTAAGTACCATAAGATGCAATAATTAATCAATTAATTGGAATCATTAACCAATAGAAAATAGAATACTAATTAGTAAGAGAACTATGTAACTTGTAGCCAATGAACACTGATTCTTTTGCTTGCTGAAATGTGCGTGATTTATGGAATACCACTGATCACCTAGGCTTGTGCACCTCTGAAATAAATAACGAGCATCTCTCTTGAGTGTGTAATTATTGGCTTGTTGCACACTGGGTAACTGATCCAATTTTTGCAGACAACAACAGCAGGTATCATCTGTGCACCAACGAAAGCAGAGACTTGCAAGGAGCTGGAACCTGTGTTAATGCTAGCAAAGCTTGGATTCCTTGATACAGAAGGCCTGTAGTACAGTATTTTGTTCCACTGCTTTTAATTAACAGCTCTAACATTGTTTTAAAATGCCATTTTATATCAAAAACATCTCACACAACTCACAGTTATAAAGTACAATTTTAACTTCCACATACTAATTTTTACCTTAGTTGAGATGCTTTAACAACAACAGGTTCATATAGGTGTTTTTTAATAGGTTGGACTTTGTATTTGAACAAAGAAGGATCAATTATGGCTTTCTTCTCCCTAGGAAAAAAAAATTTTAAAGTTTACATTCACACTTCATCAGCCTCATATTGTACACATTTAATACATTTATATGCCTACACAATGGACCTCTTGAAAATACCCAGCTTGTAACTTCCACCAGTACCAAAGACCAAAGCTGGCCTATTAACTTGTGCCAACTTTTCTGCTGCTATATTTAAATCTGCATCAAAACCAGTTCCTGCAAGGAACAGGAAGAACAATGAGGGATGTTTTCTTAGCAAGGAAATGGGAGATAAGAAGGGAAGGAAGGATGAAGAGAGAGAGACAAGTAACATTCCTATACTTCAAAAAATTGTCTCCTTTGTACTCTCAGAACTCATGATGGCAACAGGAAGACAAGAAAAAGGAGAAAAAGATGATGAGGAAGGAGTCCAAATGACACAAATAAATCAAATGAATAAAAATAGTAGCTCTTGATCTACCAATTGCGTTGCAAAACAAATAAAAAACACCTAAAATATTTTTCCAAAATAACACTAGAAGAAAAACCCAAACCAAACACTTTACCAACAACATAACAGAAAGTAACAGAAATCATAAGGCAACATATCTACACTTCAAAATAAATGCTGACAAGGTTACATGCTTTATTAGCCAAAGTGCACTTCCCTTTTACAGGTATTGCTACAGAGAACTAAATTTTTTCCGCTCCTCATGGGAAATATTTCTTCAGTTTTAACAGAGCATTAACTGTTTTGTTACACCTCCTCCTAGGTGAATAACACCCAGGTCTGGTGTGCTACCAAAATAATCACTCCTTTACATGAGAGGGGTTTTGCCACAGACAACATACTTTCAAAGGAGTAGTGTATTTATGGACAGACTTCATGAACAGAGCTAAACTAATAAGGCTTTACTTAAATAATGTTGCATTTTGCTATTAAACAACAGAACTAACTTCACCTGAGGTGACAGTTTGTAATCATGAGTTGTACTGCTTTATCAGGAAGAATTCAGTCATCATCTTATTTCATCACTAAGTAAAGTACCTAAGTAGACGAACTAGGAGATTTAAAACTATGCATTTCATCATTGTCAGCCCTTCCAGCATTTACAAAATGCTTTCAGGTGGAGTTTGTGACAAAATAAACCAGAACATCACTTGCTGTTCTTTAGCCTTGTGAAAAACATGCACAAGATATTGAGAACTGTACTTTGCAAGGCTGCTGAAAATGAAATTTGCTACAATTCTTGTTTTTCCCCCAGTAACTCTGTGAAAGATAAATACAAGAAATGTTAACATTCCAATGTCTAATAAACACATTAATTCATACAAACAAAATGAAAACAATATTCACCATTAGTGTCATTTCAGATGAGAAGAATTTGCAAATTTCTCAAGGAAAATAGTTTATAATGATTAAATTAGCAGCATAGTTAATAATAAATGGACTGACAAAAAAAACAAGACAGACTTGGAAACAGCAACACATCTACTAGACCTACAGGGAAGTGCTGTGATATGCATGCACTGTCTTGCACGATAGTCTCAAGTTGCTGAAGTCTCAAGTTGAGTCAGTCGGACCAAATCGAATTTAAGAAATATAACAGAAAAAAGTCCACCCAGCAAAACACAGATCAACTGTAATCCAGTATATCCACTGGCAAGATTTTAACATCTCTACGTAAGTTTGTTAAAAGAGCCTTCATATTCTGGTCATACCGTGGCTTGGTCTTCCAAGACCATCTTCAGCCTCAAGACAGGAAAGCTAAAGTAATGAAGGCTGTCCCTAGGAATTTCTGGATACTATGGAAGACAAACTTGCACCTCACACACCATTGCATTTCCAGTCCTTTAGTCTAATAAGCTGAAGAATGACCCAAACAGATGATGTTCAGATACAAAATAAAAGGCATCAGAGTACCAATATTAAACCAAAAGTATATCAGTTTGTTTATACATTTTGAACAGATTCTAAGCTTCAATACTGTCTGCAGTCAAATTCAGAGCCCAAAGAATAATCAAATTTTCAACTCTATTGTTAATCTTTACTCTTCGTTTGAGTAAATCTTTCTCAACTTCAGTGGATCATATATAATAGCCCAAACATAATTTCAAAACACACTACATTTTTTCTGCTTAGTTTCTCAATTTCCAGCTATATCCCAAGTAAATATATTCCTGATATCTTCTTCCAAATTTGTAGTAAAAATTTTGCTTACTGCAGAAGAGGAAGAAAAAGGTCATTCAATTCACATAGAAGCTTTAAAAATTATATAGATTATCTAGCTGCTTTGGCATAAAAATATTCTTAGTTCTGGTTATATTTCATTTTGTAAAGCATTATATAAAACACACTGGAGTTAGAAAGGGTTAGACCCATTTCACAGCAGAGATCCCTTACAAAAAAATCTTCACAGCATAGCTCTGACACACAACCAAATACATAGTATTTTGTAATTTAGTAGGTAAAAACTGCAACTGACTCACCCATATTACACTACTTTCTACCGCACTCAAGTGAATGTGGCTAGTACTTGCGTCAAAATCCTGCATTTTTAATAAGGTTATACTGAACCACTGACAGGTAATCATCTCATCAAGCCTTCGATTACTTTGGCATGCTGACCACATGACCTGAACATAAATTTCTTCCTACAGTACTGCTATCCTACATCCTGACAGCACGGTACTAAGGGAGCAGTACCGTAACTTCTGAGACCTTAGAACCATAAAATCATTAAGATTGGAAAAGGCCTCTAGGATCGAGTCCAACTACCAACCCTGTTCATCACTAAACCACATTTTCAAGTGCCACATCCACATGCCCTTCTGAACACTTCCAGGGACAGCGATTTCATGACTTCCCTGGGCAGCCTATTCCAATGTCTGATTTTTAAGTGGAGAAATTTTTTCTAATATCCAATATAAACCTCCCCTGGCACAATTTGAGGCCATTTCCTCTCATCCTGTCACTTGTTACCTGGGAGAAGAGACCAACCTCCACCTCACCACACCCTCGTAATCAGGTGGTTGTAGAAAACGGTAAGGTCTCCCCCAAGCATCCTTTCCTCTAGGCTAAGCAAACCCTGCTCCCTCAATCTTGTCCTTCTCAATTGTCCAGGACACCTATCTACACCATCTGGTCTGAGTCTTGCCACAGCTACCTCTATCTTACTGTATTAACAGAAGTAGAAAAATTGCACAGAAAAATACTGAGAGAGGATCCGGAGCGCTGTCCTGAAGTGCTAAAATGACTGCTGTCCCACTTTTTCAGAAAGAGGCAGTAGCTTTTCTTCTTCTCTTTGACTAAATTTGGGAATGGAAAAAACTCCCCTGAAGAATGCTAGCTAAATAACACAATCACTTATGGTCTCCTCGTGCCTTACACAGAGGTAACCGGGCAGTAAACTGATCCCCACAGCAAAGCTGCCTCTGCACATCTTTGAAGGTTGCCACTGACAAGAAACTGTCCTGCGCAGTAATAACAACTGCCCATTTGGAATTTCAAATATTTCCTGTAACTTAAATAAAATTTCAGCAACAAAACAGAGCAACCTGAAGACTGTTAAAAACAACACTCTAGGGACAAGACAACACCATTTTGTAACAAAATTCTGACTTTTAACTTTTTGGTGAAGATTTTAAGGTGTCTTTGATCCAAGTACTTTGTCTTTCCTTATAATATAAAGAGGACTAATACCCATCATTATTATTCTTGGATTCAAGTGATGGAGGAATGAGAGAAGAAGAAAGGAAAGGTAAGAATTAAAGATGAAGAAAGATTTTACTGTACTGAAGATATTTGTATAGCTTTAATGACAAATTATGCCCACATTTTGACATATCCAGTTCATAATTTTTTCTCCACATAAAGTTAAAAAACTCATTTGAAGATGGTAAAAGGCCTGGATGGTAAGGTTCCACTGACATTATTTCCAAAAACTGTTCTCTCTTATAACCCAAAATTTGCAGAAACAATTAGCACTTTCCCAAAATTAAACTTTAATTCAAATTGAACATCCAAATTTACTGCCACAAACCAGCTCATAAACCAAAAATATTTTTTTCTAGTATTTCTGATGATGCTTGATGATTCACACTACTCACTGCCCTGGCAAAAGGAATGACATGAATAATTAAGTTGCAGCTGAATTGTATGCATTTGGCAGCAAAAGCCCCTCACCTCCAGGCTGCTGCCGAGTGCTAAAGCCAACACAAGAGTTCAACCTCACCTTTAAAAGTCTAGCAGTTTAAGGTGGGAATACTGCTATTCCATGTGACCACTAACCTATGGTACCAGAGGCTCCCAGGGCACAGTATAAATGTTTTAAGAAATCACAAGATTGCTACCTCCTGCTTTGTAACCCAGGCCTTAAAAAGCAGCCTGTTTTTTGGAGGGAAAGTAAAGAGCATTACAGACTCTTTCTCCCTGTACCATCCCAACTTTTACTGCAGAACACAACAGAAATGGTCAGCGGGAACACTTGTACAGACTACATGGCTATTTCTGCTCCATACAGACAGGAGTAGGGTCACAGAAAGGCTGGGATCTCTCTAATGACATCTATTTTCAGTTAAGATTCTCTAGCCTTACAGATTCTTTAGGAAAAATATTTGCAGATGGCCTATCAATCTGTGCTGGGCTCCCCTCCCCCTCCCTCACAAACACCCTGAGCATCTGCTGTACCATTGTTTAACAGCACTGCAGGTTTGCACAAAGGCTGGGTCTCAAAATCTGGAGATTTGTGTGCAGGCTGAGGCAGAACTGTCCTGCACATATCAACTTGACATTGGTCCCAAGGTGACTAACATCCATACTTTTCACATGCAAGTCTCTCCATAAACAGCAAAATAATAGTCTCTGAAAGATTAGGGCTGCAAAACAATGTCATTCAGTTCAGTGGGATTTCTTACTGTTATGAGCAATGGTATAAAGAATCTTATCTGCCAGCATACAAAAATTCACAGCAATGCTTTACTTTCAGATAGGTTTTACACATAGCAAATAATACTTTTCAAGTCTGCATATACCCAGAATATATCTAGAAAACAACTGTTATTACACTCTCACATTTGTTATAAACAGACTCACTTAAAACTTCCAGTAAGCACTTTAAAGCCACAAGAGGTTTGCAATTTAACTTGTAGCATAAATGTTACTTAGATATGTCACAGAACACTGCTTCAAAGTCTGTATATTCTCACAAGAATTCCCTTTCTAACAGAAAGAAAATATTTTCCCTCCCTTCTCTGTACTGTCCAAGTAACTCATCAGCTGGGGAGAACGACAGACTGACTGGGAGTGCAAGACTTAAGCCTTACCACCAGCTCTGCACGCATGGAAGTGACAGCACTGTAACAGGACCAATCCTACAGTCAGCTCTGTGCATGCTTGCCTAATTCCAAGAATAACCTCCTTTCAAATGCCACATGCTTTCTGGAATACTGAAAATGCATTTATTTTTTCAAATACATAGGACATCTTCATGGACAACTTAGACACTGCCTTCAAGAGACAGCAAAGAAATTTTAAAATTATTTATCCCATGTTATTTTCTTAATGAAGTGAGTGAGGAGCTCCACCCTAGTTATTCTAGGCATGTCAGGACATGACTTCCTCATGAAGCAATCAACAAGATTAACTTCTGCATCCCTGTGACATCTTGAAATCAGTAACAGTTCATGCAAAGCCTGTACATTGCTAGATTCTAGATTAGGGCCCACTTCAAACCTTCCTCTTTCATCATCATGCCTATGAAGCATAGAAGTCTTTCATCCCATTATACTGCTAGGATAGGCTCAATTACTGGCCAGTAAAGGGATACTCCAAAATAAATACCACGGTTACAGCCAACAGGCTCTCCTATTCAATGTTATTAAGCTACTCCAGCCTATAGAAAGTTCCTCAAGACAGGACACACACAGTTTCAACTGCACCTAAACTCATAATCAAATTCATTAAATACAACGACATATTTATATGGACACATGCACAATGAAGAAAGCTTTGTATGTATTTGGTTTTTTGGACAAATACATGAAGTCTCTGGGAAGGTTTTCAGAGAGTTCCAGTAAAAGTGTGTCCTCCTGTCATAAAGCAATCTCAACTCTTAGCCCCATGATGGAAGTGAAGTGACACCAGACTCCAGAAATGCAGAACATGGCTGCACTTTCTGCTACAGCAGCACAGGTTTTGCAGCACAGAAAACTACCAAGAGATAAACACAGCTCTTCCACTATCTCGCAGCAAAAACACTGTCATTGCAAAGAGATTAACAATGATTATTTGGTAGGTATTCCACTTCTCATAATGCAGAGTTTTCTAGTTCATTAGCATAACTGGCACCTCTGAATGTTCAGCTTGTCAACCTTCAGCTCTCTGAACACTCCCAATCCATACAGATCAAGTAATTTGTTTTGGTCAGACTCTGACACATCTGCTTTAGTCTCATTTCCACCCAGTCTGCATGACATACAGTAAAAGCATCATGTACCCATTTTGTGCAGAGCTATTGTGCGTTTCTGAGTCGTCACTGTCGCTGATGACAATTGTGTCCCCATCAGCACTGCTGGTGTGGCCATTCGCCATTCCATTGTGATGGGTTGGAGCTATGACTTCCAAAACCTTACACTGCAACCTGAAATAAAACACAGACATTTATTAACGTCAAAAGTCTTTCACTAGTACAAGGAGTCTAAAATTGTAGCAGATACTATTTTAAGAATACATATATAACTGAACACTTTACTGTCTAGTAAATAAGTAACTAAGAGCCTTGCACTCAACACTTGGTAAAATACTAATTTCATAAGTACCATGGAGAAATTAATCTGCTTATACAGCTATCAGCTTCACTTCTCAGGAAAACAAATCAAGTTACTTGTGGTTGTGAGGTTTTTTTTCAGTTCTCAAGTAAACTAAAAAGTTAATTTAGTGTGTTGCTTTAAAACTACACAACAAAGCTTCTATGTTATTTTCATAGCAGTCTAAGAAAAGCAAAAGATTGTCAGATCCCAAAGTATTTTTACTTGTACGAGATCATCATCTACTACTGTCGATGACCTAAATAAACAAGGCTGAAATGATCATTATGCATCTAATCTTAATAATGGCCCATTCATCTGCTGACACATATTAAGGCTCCATCTGGCATACACACAATTGACAAAACAAGCCTATTCCTTTGCCATCCTGAATGCTAGTTATAAAAGGGAGAATTAACTACATATCAAAAAGTATAATTAATCAACACTTCATGCTGGGTAACTGTACTATAGCTGGTTCTTAACCACTAACTTTCACCCCTTTCTAGAATGCCATGGCTCCTATTCTTTAGCTTAACATCCAAAAGCCTTGTCTGATTCATGAAAATTAACTGCTGTAGTCAATGGACATTGCCACATTCTACCACTAAAAGCTCAAAGCAGGGGGAAAAAGAACACCTAATAATTCTCTTCTCTGAGCACCAAAAACTCCCACTTGAAATACGTAAGATGAAGAACACATGAAGTCCTGGGCTTGAATTAGTGTGGTGTCACACTTAACTTAAAAACAAACAAACCTCACAACATCAATGACAAATTTTAAATGTTCTTCTATCTGAATTGAACAGTGGCAAAAAGGAAGGAATATCAAAATATTTCTTGAACATGTCTTTCTGCAAGCAGGCAGTACTATCCAAAACTTGTACACACTGGGAAGGGGCGGGGGGAGAGGGGAGGAGAAGAGGGGAAGGGGAAAGAAAAGACAGTGGTAGCGGGAGAAAAACCCGAAGAATTAAAATAACATGATAACATTAAAATACTCTAGGTAGTATTCTTGTGGCATTATCAACGATCAGCAATGCAGTTAGACCCTGTAGTTGCTCTCTCCAACAGGAAGAGAACTGTTAAAATATTAAAAAAATATGAAAATAATTTAATTTAAAAAAAACCAACCAACCAACATAACTGTTAACATCCTTATATACTCCTAAAGACAACAATATGACCAGTGCTTACAGTATCCATGGGGACACCAGAGCTGCCTGCACACAGAGGCAGCCTGAACCCAGTTGGACTTGCTGGCCACAGGCACACCGCCATTCCAATGCAGCCTATCTCGTTTCCAAAGCTGGTCTGGGGCTGGAACACACGTCTTCCCAGCCAGTGGAGACCAAGCTAATTAACTGTAAAAAATTATATAGACTCTGTATAATGAACCAAGAGCACCCAAGTACAGTGGAGGTAGAACCTGGTGACTGTTCCCTAAGTAAATCCAAGTCCCACAAGGCTTATTAAGGTCTGGCCCAGCACCAGACTCTGAGTCCTCTAAGAAAAGTCTATTATTAGTAACTTGGTTTTCAAATATTTGGAACATCACAGTCACCCCTTCATAGTAAATAATACGGAGCTGACTGCATGGCAGAATGTATATTATTAGGCTGGGTTTTTTTAAATCCAACAAAGATCACCTGCTGAAAAAAGACTTCTTAGTAGAACTACTTTGTTTCAGATTATAAAATATATTTCCTAGGGAGTCCGATTCAAATTAAACCACGCTTTTAATTTCTAGTGGAAATGCAGCGAAAGCTCCCGACACGCTCCTACTCTTACCCCGCTCACCACTAGAGGGGGCGGCCCACGCAGCAGCCACCGCGCAACCGCCGCACCGCGCCCCGAGCTACCCGGGGCGCCCACGGACAAAGAGGCTTCCGCGCACACACCCCCGGGCCGTCCTGCACAGAAACACTTCAATATTCGAGCCACCGAGGAGCTTTCCAACATTGATTTTACCTGTTCATCCATCGAGCATCCCTGTAATTTACAGGGCATTACATCTCCTTATCTAAGAATGGAAATTATACATTCTACACGCTTGATTAAGTAAGCGGCAAAATCCCCAATACAGTTGCATTCCACACACCACACCCCCCCTTCCCCTTTCTTTTTCAGCAGGAAGAATGACTAACAGATTAAGCTATCCCAGAAAGGAAGTGATACTCCATCTTCTATGCTATTCAAATCATTACCAGAAACCTTTGGGGAAGGAATCAAGTGAAACACACATTACCTGGTTCAATAAAAGCACAATCCCATGCAATTCAGTGCTTACTGATAAACGGGAGATTAAAGAGAGTGATGCAACCGTTCCTTCTGGCACTAAAGAACTAATCTATTAATGATTTTTTTAGCCTTTTTTTAGCCTGTAGTCAAACCATGGCTAATAGCACCAATTCCCTAGACTAAGCAGCAAAGACACACTGTTTCTAGTGCAAGTAGTTTGCTCTTCTCAATTATCTTCAGCATTCCCTGAGTTCACTCATTACAACTCTTACAAGGCACATAAAACAGCACAGCTGAAAGCTGAATCAAGACATTTAAATGAAGCATACTACTTGAACTACTTCCAAAAAAAGATACTCCAAGATATTTACACAGCTTAAGTCAAACCATACTCATTATTTCCCATAAAACAACATTTGGGGATAACGCAATCTAAAAAGACAGCATCGAAGTATGTCAATATGTACCCTAAATATCCCCATCAGTCAGGAAGCATTTTCTTCAAATTACAATAAAGATTACAGTCACATTGAGTGAATCCCAAAGGCTTTCAAAATAAATTGAGAATAGAACCATCAGAAACTTTCACTCAACAGTCCCAGCAACTCTACCTCAGACGACACTGTACTTAAAACAGTTTTGCTTACCTATTTCTGCACTACAGGCTGTTTTCAACAATGGGGTCCTCCAGCTTCTTGAAAGAATGGCCTCATGCTTACAGATCTATTTTTTGTTAGGCTCAGAAACTTAAGTTCTTTAAGGTCTCCTATGTTATGGGAAGGGCTCCAATAAATGCTTGGCCTTATGGTTTTATCTTTGCTTTCTTAAAAAAAACCAAAACAACAAAGAACAACACAGGAGCCCAAAAGTTTTCAACACAAAGCCAGTGGTGGTATCACCAACATAATTATTTTTTTGAATGTATCTTCTCTCTCAAATGAAAAGGTCTGAGAAGTCCCACTGATATCCATGAATGTCGAGCAGGGCTGGTCAGCTGAACAAGCAAAAGAACAGAACTGACTCCAGCAGCCATCTAAGGGCTAGAGACTACAGACTGTGGCACAGGACAGTTTCTCAGGAAACCCAACTCCATCAGTCTCTGCACTCCACTATGTAACAGGCCAAAACCATTACAGGATATCAAGTGAAAAACCTCGACCCTGCAATTACTGGCACTTTTGTTTCCCAGAGAAGTTCTTCCCAAAGGCCAAGTAGGCCTTCACATCCAGCCAAGGCTGGTGTTAGAGGCTCTGAGAGGAGAGACCACTTCTCACAGCTCCTCAATTGAGCATTCCACACAGCAGCTTTTGATCTGGCTGGCATTAATCACTCTTACAGAAATAACAGTCTAGCACTCTGCTATGTCCCCATTTCAAGTCAAAAAACCAAGATACCCTGAAGGCTCAGATGAGTTCTAAATGT
The DNA here is from genome assembly GCF_017639235.1 of Corvus kubaryi. Lineage (NCBI taxonomy): Eukaryota > Metazoa > Chordata > Aves > Passeriformes > Corvidae > Corvus > Corvus kubaryi. The sequence continues at coordinate 11,568,151 of NW_024582054.1, forward strand.
GTCTCTGTATGCTTTGCAATAAGCAGACAAAACCATCCCTTGGATGGCACATGGCTGTTTGAAATGGGACACTGGGGTAACATTGCAACACTTTGAGGCCAACTTTTAAAATAAACCCACAATGATCAGTGAGTTAGAGGCAAATTCACTTTTTAAGACACACAAATGAAAGCAAAGTTTTTCAAATGTCAAAGTTAACATTTTGACATACCTTTTCTAACAGTATGTAAAGTTAGTTGAATACAGGAACCCCCAGAAGAGTAATACAAGAAGCTGCAGTAGCAACTGCCAAAAAGTACCAAAAAGCTACAGCATCATTCTGTTTTTCCGCTTTTAGTAAGTTTTTAAGAAGTAAATGTCAAGTAAGTGCAGTAATTAATATCCTCATCCTAACAGTTCTCATACGCTTGAAAGTAATTAAAGAGATAAAAGAGACACAAGATCTGAAGGAGTAAGCGACATCTTTTCCTAAGCGAACTGGTACTGTTTAATGCACACGCAAAACAAAAGCACGCAACAAGGAGACAGGTTTTATGCACATAATGGCTTCCTAAAGTACGGAATGAGCTGCTGCTTTTGAGTTTTAGCATCTTCATTTGTCTGTCAAGTTATAGTTAAGATTGTATGTTTCAAAGAAACTAGTAAGAAATATGGTTTTGCTTAGGACAAGAGTACATAGAGAATAGCTGCATCAGCTATCTCCTAATTCAGCGGAATTAGGGCAGTAGTACACTGGTACATGCATTATTTTGACAGCCCAGCCTTGGGTTCATAACATTGTACTGATTAAAAACAAACCCAAACCTTTACCTTTGAATTTATAGTTATAAAAGTAGAGAGTGTGAGAATGAGATCTAACAGACTGGCAGTGCCAATTGCTCTAACAGCTGTTCAACAACCTTTAAGAAAGGACTTGCAGGTTCTCTCCCATGTATCATCATCTCATAGCTTCCACTAGTCAAATACAAATATATTTATTAGTCAACAAATTTACACTTACATTTATATCCCAAAGGATTTAAGGGCACTGGAAAGTGAACGCCTTAAACATGATTTTTCCAAGCCAGAAGCTGACTGATCCTTAAACAGCTATGCTGAGAAAACACATACTGTATTTGCTCTATGAATCAGTAAGCTGCTCTCCAGTACTATCAGAGATGCTGTTTCAGACACTACACTAGTTTTGATACTTTCTGGAATTCCAAATTCACCTTTCAAAATAAAGTAGCAAACTTCCTTTGTACACAGGAACTTACATTTAAGCCTTACCACTAAAAAGCACAGTACAATTAGTAATTATAATTTAAATTCTCCATTAGAGTCTAAACATGGAAAACGCTTTGTCACTTACTACCTAGTGGTCTTATAACAACTCATCCTAGTACTCAGAAGACAACTACAGAGATATAGATATGGATATAAGCAAGTTGCCAGTTTGAATAAAAAAAAGTTGGAAAATTAGCTATAACTTTATCTCTTACAAGGACTATCTTTTACCATCCTAACTCCTTATCAGCTGTAGTCATGACCAGCAACATGCTTCCTGTGCCCCAGTTAAGACTTAGAGAGATGAAAACAGTATGCAAATCTTTTAATTGGCCTAATGCAGTGGTTAATCCACTATGAGCACTCCTAAAGCACTGGGACACCAGTCAAACAACTGATGAGTTAAAAAAAGTTCCATCTGTGATTACCTGTTTCCTGAAGCCTTACAATTGTCAACATCAGATCACTCAAAGCAGAGAAAGGATATTAACCTGTATCAAACATATGATCAGATCCAGCAATCTTCCTAACAGAACATCATCTACTACTTCTGCAAGTAGATTCATTTTTAAAAGCATTCTGGTGTTGCTTGCTCACAGACATTAGGCAAGTATTCTTTTGCAGTGGTGTCATCTAGTGGTCAAATTCAATGAAAAAAAGATATTCCTTTTTTATATCTGCCACATTCTGTATGATTTTCTTCCTTCTTATACACTGACCTTTAAGGACCCTATTTTAGTCTGTAAGTGGTTGACCTTTTAATTAAGTGCCATACTAACTGATGGACAAGAATTGGTAGTGCCCCAACCTCTACATGAGGAAGATATCACCACATAAGCTATTTTTAAGAGTGGAGGTAGAGCTGTCCAACCTAAAGCCTCAAATCTCCTCCCTGCTCAAGTCAGACAAAAAGCTTGTCATTTAATTAACTAATTATCAAACTGCTCACTTGTATATCCTAATATAGACAAATATTTTTTTGTGATAGCACCTAGACTCAGAACACTGACAATAAATCACAACTGGTTGCTTACACATGCTTTAAATGTAGTTTTTCCTCCAACAAATTAAAATAGCTTTAAAACCCAAAAAGCATGCTGCTGTCTTCAGGCAGAAAAGAACAGGTCCTACTGCTGAGCAAGTTAGGCTGTTGAAGGGGGGCTTTTTTTGTGTGTGTCTGAGGCATTAGCTGAGATTATTATTTCAGCTAGGCCTTCCATACCACATAGTTCCAGCTTTCAGGTAACCGCCTTCAGACATCAAGATGATGAAAGTCAATTTCTCAAGTTTCAAGTACCAGTAATAAAACACAGTACTAAGACTTCAACAAATGGACAGGTTACTGCAAGAGATGCCATTCCTTGTGGAAAATCAAAATACCAACAAGTATGTAATGGGTCTTGAACTTCTAGTTCTGAACGTCAAATACAGGAAGCAATTCCAGTAATGTGATCAACATTTTTCCTCTCCTTCAATAAAGTGTGAGCTAAAACATTAGCTGCTTATTTTACATCTTAATTGACCATGGCTAACATGAAATATTGCTCTAATCCCCGCCCAACAAAATCTCAAATAACTTCCATGCCTTTTTCAATAAACTACTTCCTATAAACTGCAATTTGACATTCTAAACGATAATATTTACAGTGTCAACTGGTTGCAATTCTTTAGCAACTCAAACTTAATTTTAGATTAAGCTTTCTCTTTGTATTATTTAATGTTTCTGACCAATGTTTCAAATAATAATTTTGTCTTTTGTGAAGGCAGTACTAGGAAAATGTTGTTACACAATTCCTATGTTTCTTTAACTGGAAATCTGAGCACCTTGTGTTTTAAAGCATAGCACAGCTTCCACTTTGGAGAAAAGTCAGCCCCAGTTTGGCCAGAAAAGTCAGGACACATACAAACCAAGAAAGATGGCCGTTTTCAATCAAAACATCACTTGAAAGGATTAAAAAGCAAGCAGAATTATCTCGTTGCTTCTAACAGATTACCAAAATACACCCATAATTTTCAGAGACCACCTGAACAAGCCACATGATAGGACTGGGGGGGGGGGGGGGGGGGGGTGCTTTCTCTACACTTTGTTTCTGGTTGACAAGGGCTGTTGGGAGACACCAGACATACCAAACTAAGAGGAGGACAGTGTATCCCAAACTCTCCTGAGTTCCTCCTGCCAGACCTCAGTAACAAGGCAGAAGTGGCCAAATTCAAAATTGAGCAGCACAGCAAAAGGCTAGAAACCAGAAGAGACATAACACCAGAAAAAGCAACGGGACATTAGACACTGCAACAACCAGAACACACAGGTTTCATACAACCAAAAAACCCAGTATCTACCTAGACTCTAAACGTCTGAACGAAGCACTTGTCCTCTCTTTGCAGATCACCTGTCATTCCTTGCAGTATCATAAACAACTTCATATGCTCAAGATAAACACATTTGCATAAAGCCAAAATGCTAATCCTTCTAGTGTTTGGGCTCCCTACTGCTTACTTTGTTCAAAATCTAGAAAGCTGCAGTCTATCTTACAAGCATATTACACATGCAAAGTTAGGAGTTATAAAATATCAATATTTTAATTGTTTGAGCAACCCTTGGTTACACATGCATTATACAGTAGGCTTGGCATTAAATGATGTACAGAGCTCAGAAAACCAAATGATCCTGCTGACATTACACATGCAAAAAACATACATAAAAGCAGTGGAAGAATTTACACCACCACAAAACAACTGGGTTTTCATGATCTTCCAAATTCTACTAGCCTCATAGGACGCTATTAGAACATAGATGGACTGTGATAGTTTTTGCTAGAAAATATCACAAAAACGTAGCTGTACATGACAAATGCGCACAAAGAGCTCCGGTGAAAAGCCATATTATGCACAAGTAACATGAGTTGGTACACTTAATCCCCAGTGTAGTACTTCAAGATACAGGTCAAAGTCAACTGTTAATTGGCAGACAAATAACAATGCCTCACCTCCTCCCACTTTGTATTCTTTAATTATGTACCTCTAAGCATAAAAGTCCCTCCGCATTACCATGCTATTTGCAGTGTTTCCTGGATCTAGCATTAAAGGTCTGAACTAGCTCCCTGCTATACCTTTGTCTAGAATATCAATGGCATATAATCAGCTGAGGCAAGTTTTTTATTCTTGATTTTACACCAATTTATAGTTATGTAGTTTAAAACATACAATCTCTAGCAGGCTAATTTTTGATGGAAATAAATTTTATTTGAAACTTTCATCTTTTGAATGGTATCCAGCCCATCTCAGAGGCTTAATAAATTTAGCTTATATCCTATTCATATACTGATCAAAGTAGAATATACATATCTAACAATTTTGTGTTTATCTCTACACAGCTTTGAGTAACCAAGAAGGTTGAATTAAAGACGTTAAAAAAGCTGCAGCACTCTCTTAAAGAGATATCACAACTTTACCTTTGGAAACATCTTTGGAAAGCTACAATGCACACACACAAATATTTTAGAAAAGTAATAGAAAGAGTCATTCTTGAGGGAAAAAACTTTTAGAAATACAATCTTTTTTTTTTTTTTGCTATTATTTTGGAAACTAACTGTTTTCTACTTCTGAAGATACTAAGGCATTTCATTGAGCAAATGAAAAAGAACACCTGAACTATACTGACAGTTCGTAATACTCGTTTCTAAATAAAACGAACAAATGAAACAAACACCTTATTCTCTAAGCAAAATGACTGTAATACCAGTGGTAACCTCAGTCTAGTCATCTGACAAGTACAAAGATGAGAAAGAGAGAAAGACACTTTGGATATAGGTTTTCCACACAGAAGGCAGTAACTCTACTGAAGTTGCTCTTGTCCTGGCTTTACAGACTGGGACTTTACTGGCTGAAAAGAACAGAGCAGTGAAGAGATGGAAAGCTTTTCTATTAAGCACTGACCTTATGTACATACACATACCAATCTCCTTACAACTTATCTCCTGCAGTGCATCAAGATTTTTCTTCCTGGTGTAGTACAAAATTTGCCATAAATAATACCTGGATCAGCCACTACAAAAACTCACACAGAACAACTGTTCTCCAGTGACCATTTTGAACCAGCCCATTCCTATCACCCAACAAACACCAGACTGTGCACTGTGTATCAGGCTACCCACAGGAGTCCCTTCTACTCTGAAGTGTAAGCTGTCACCTTCCTCCTGAAAAAAAGCAAAATAAAATGACCCTACAAACAACAAAAACCACAGCAGCAGCAGCTGAGCCCACAAAGGCTTTAGCACCCATTCTGGAGGTATTTCCAAACTGAGCATGTTTTTTCACATCTTAAACTTCAATTAAGTGAAACTGTAAACTCATTTAGACAAAACATGGACCTTTTCTAGACCTCTCCCAGAAGCTGCTTTAAAGAAAGACTCAAGCTTATTTATACTATAGAGCATTATGTACCAAAGATATGAGAAAGAAAGCATCTGAAGCTCAAAATTCTTCCTAGGTTTTAAACAGTCTAAGATAACAATAAAGAACTTTGCAATAAATACACCAGTATAACAGTAAGCATAACACTAGCTCTGAGTGGGAAGAAACCCCTATCAACCAAAATTCCAGATAATCAACTATTTATAAATATCTTACAATAAATTCCCAACTTTGCTGATAATGCAATCACAATTTTTGCACTACCTAAAAAGTAAAAATCCAACATTTATCCATTATTTTAAGCTTTCAGTAGTTTGGCCATTTATTCTGAATGATTCATCAAAACTTTTGTATGTTTTTTTGACATAGCTTCCCCTAACTTCTCATTAAATCTCGTTCTACAGAACAACCCACCTTTCTCACATCAAAAAACCGACATTCCTTTGCAAATCCACCACATACACCCAAAAACATGCAGTGTCAAGACCTGAGAGCACTGCTGTATCTCCACAGCTGCGTCAAAGCTAAGGAAAGGTATCAAGCACAGCCACACAATCCTGCTCTTAATTAACGCAGGGAAGTGCAGCAATAGTATCACCAGCTTAACATCACACCTCACCTGGATGTAATTGTTTGATGGAATTTATTACCCTGGGTTTTGGGTTCAAAAATGCACACACAAACCCAACCAACATCAAACAAAAAGAAGTATTTATTTTTATACATACTTACCTTGCACCATTATTTCTAAGTACTTCCACTGTTTCATCAACAAAATAGCGATCCTTGACATAAGCAAAGATTTCATCACAGATCTCATGAAGTCGGGTGCGATGGGTAAGGGTGGCCAGGTAGAGAACTGGAATGATGAGTGCCTCTGGAAAACTCTGAAGATTATGTCTGGCTTTCTTCTCTGATTCCAGTGCTTCCTGATACGTGAGTCCTGGTTTACCTGTGACAGCACAGCTCCACACAAGACTGTTGCACAGAATGGTGCGTTCAAAAAAATCACTGAAAAGAAAGACCAGAAGGAGAAGAAAGAAAGAAAACAGTTGAGTTCTGACTAACATTTTCAACTTGCTCACAGTTAATATAGCAGGAAATTGCAAATATCTTTTACAAGCCTGAAATGCAAAAGCAGCTCTACTCCTCTACAGTTTGTAGATAACCAAGGGTTATTTGCCATTTTTCAGCCATGGCATGGGAAATTGCTATCGTACAACCAAGTCTCCTCTCGTTACAGACTACAGTAAGAGAATCAAGACCTAGAAATGCTTCAAACAAATATTCATATATAAGAAGCCTTTTGCATAATAATAATCATACTGAGTTTAATAGGTGTCATATCACACTCACATCTTCCCCATTTCCACAAATATTTGCAAGCCGAGCACCTAAAACTGTACAAACACGAAATAACTTAAGATCACAGAAACATGTTGCAACTTGAGTAAGTTCCAGATTTTGAGTGCCTTAACTCACAAATGAAAAGATGAGAGAGGTAAAAAATCAATGTCAAGTAGTTCTCTAAATAGTTTTTATTCCTTCACTGTTTGCATACCTCTTACAAGAAAGCACTGAAACATTTTTTCCTACAAATTCTTTTCCTCCCTTGTTCCATTAGTAAATATTGATTCTCCTCCTTCCACACATTTCCTATTAAGGCTAAAATTGCATTGTCACTGCTTGCTTACTAGCTATTATACTGGAATCAAGAATGAAGAGCTTTCATTAGTCAAAATCTGTCCATTTATGACAGGTATGAGAAGGACAGCAGTTTATTAAAACATTTTCTAGATGAAGTAGATGATGTAGCTATTCACAAAGCCATGTTTAAACATATCATATACTATGGATCAGTGATCAGACAGCAAAGCAATCTTTCAATATGCCCCAGTTCAGACAATGCTTTTATTTGCCTTTAGAAATATTAATGGATTAGTATTGATAACTACTGAACACACATGACAAACTAGGTTTGTTCTGTCTTGTATCAGTCCAACATAGCTATTTCAAAGCACACAGAACTTTCAGACAACTGCATGCCACATGAGATACCTGCACTGAAGTTTCATTTAATTCCTTTTAAAAAAAATTCCAAAACTAAACCAGAGTGTTCCCATTTTTAAAAGGATAGACCTGTTCAAATAATTTCTAGTAAGGAGGTTAAGAGAACTGGACAGTTCACACCGAGTTTTTTCTTGCAGTCTCCCTCCAAACCCAAGCTGGCAAACGTTCATTGGTGACACTGATGCAGATGAGTGTTCACTGCAGATGGACAGATGAACCATAACATTTTTGTAAATGAAAATGGAAATTCCAGATTGAGGACAATGAAGAGCCTTGGCTCAGATAATCCTTTCTGTATGAGCACAGGATTCCTCTGAGTGAGATATGCTTTCGGAAGAACATCAGCTGTGAGAAGGGGAAAAGGACAGAAGAGATAAATTATCTGAATAATATTTAATAGCTACAAACTTTCAGATTTTATATCACCTGCTATCCTGCTATCTATGTAATATATTTGACAGTACATGGATAATGTGGGCCTGCTTACTCTAAACATGAAAAGCAGAAGAACAAAGGAGTGAGAATTAGATAAATTATCCTTCAATATATGAAGAACAGATGGCTGTCAGTCATTCTTTGTGCATCTTTATTGTGTATTATACTTACTTAAACATATTAAAGAACAGGTTAGACAAAAATCTGTTTCACAAGTTTGGTTTGGGGCTTTTTGTGAGGTGGTAGAATAGATAAAATGTGATCCCTTCAGGTCTTGTCCTGCCCTACATTTCAGTATTTCTGTATTAGACTGACACTGATTTTTACGGATGGATATTCAATGAATAACGTAACACTTACTTAAATCTTCATTCAGCTGTGTTTCTACATATATTTTTCTGTCTCACCAAAGAGGCTCTTGATAATTATCTTTAGCCAGGAAACAGAAAAACACTCTAAAGAGTTACTAAAAATGTACCAGAATATAATTTTTAAAAAACTATGAAAGTAAAAGTTTAAAAAAAAAGTCAAGGTGGTGTCAAAGAGCAAGGGAGAGACAGCGGTTCACAATGACAGTGTCTCTTTAAGAGCTGCTGTTATTCTTTGTGAGGGGACGCTGGGCAGTCATGCTATTTAAAGCAGCAGCATTGAACTTAGAGGAGGAAAAAAAATTTAAAAAAAACCAACCAAAAAAAATTTTAAAATCCCAAACAACAAACCTTTCTCTAAAAATTCCTAATCTATGATTATTACAAGTACAAAATGCTAAGATTACTTTAACTGAAACATGTTTGAAGAAAGCATGTTCCATTTGCATACGAGCATGTTTTGTGTATCTAGTTTCATTCTCCCTCATTTCCTCTTTTGTTTTGTGTGGATTTTTCCCCTGTGAATTCACAGGGAAGAAAAAGAAACAGTGTAAAAAAACCTACATTCAATTTTGAAAGCAGTATTTGTCTTTAGCTATCATTACCTATAGTACATCAAAATCATCTGTGCCTTAGTCTATTAACAGAGTTTCATTGCAATGTTTTAAGGATGTCACTTTAACTTGGTTTGAGAGCAAACAAAATCCCACAGTATAGCACTAAATATACTCTTTCTGCCCCTCTCTCCAATGCACATCAGTTATCACAAAATTATTGACAAAGACCAGACACAACAGCTACCAAACCAAGGGAATGGCAGCAGCAGCAATACACTTTCCCTTTATTTGAAGGGTAATAATGCCCTTGATCATATTCTACATACAACTTAACTTCACAAGAGCAAAGCATCTGCTGCTACATCACATCTAAAGCCTTACTTTTACATCTTTATCTAGGGTATTATGGTTTCTGGGGCTTCCTTGCTGGTTTAAGATCTCTGTGACTCCTGACAACATGGAGGAAGAAGTTCGTACAAAACACACCCACAAAGTTCACTTCCATGGTCGCATCTGCATTCAAGAAGTCAAATGTGACTGCAGCACCCTCGGGATGTCCACATCAGCCCAACTACACAAGGAGCATGGACTAAAACTAAGTTGTCTTTGTAGTTGTAATTAACACCAACTTCTCAGCTGGATGTCTCTTTTCATTTAATTAGTTAAGTTTTCTATGCAAGGTAAGACTAACTGTAAAATTACCAGCAAAATCACTGAGTAGCAGTTTAATGCTGCTACTCAGTAGGTATTTGATAGGAGGCAGTTCATTAACAGAAGCTAGAAATAAATTACTTGCAATCTCTGTACTTACTGCATTTGCAATGGGTATAAAAATCAGCCCAGAAATTATGGCTATCTTTTGCTTGAACTAACCAAATACTCCCCTTGAGTTTAAGATCTATTATATTTTTAGTGTGCTTTAAGAGCATTTGTTGCAAAGCATTTACTTCCATTCATTTTCTTAGCATATGTTAAAAACAAGTCATTTAGTGTACCACACGAGGGTAATAAGAGAAGACCAACTCTGCCATCCTGGATCTGAGTTTTCTTATACTCTTCATCTCCAGATGTAGTCAAGAATATGTATTACAAATAATGCACAAAACAAACAAGCAAAAAAACCATGATACATTTATTCCTTAATATTTACAGGTTAATTATGCATTAAGGAATACATTTAAAGTGATGAGTTTCTCTCCGAGGAAACAGGAAAATTCACCTAATTTAACTAAGGACACTTAAAAAGCCTTTTGAAAGATCTCTATTTGACTGTAACCAAGAACTCCACAGGCCAACCTGCAAAGAAGTTTCACTAAGTTTTGAAGATGAAGAGAAACAGCTCTTCCTCCCCCTCTCACGTTCTAGAATGAGAAACATTCCTACCACTATATCTATACTACTAATTTTCTTTTTCAAACTGTCTTCACATGCAGGACTTCCCACACTTTAAAAGTGGTTTTCTCTGCACATCTATATCAGCTATTAACTTTCACAGACAAGGCGTCAAAGACTGGTGGTAACATCCCACTGGTTCAATATGTTTTTCATGCATCCCATATATCTCGTGCACATCCGTACTTGATTTTCCTACTATGGCCTCACAGACTCTCCTTGCTGGTCTGTCCCTCTAACCAGGAATACAACCAAGCATGAAGAACATCAGCTCTCCCACTTTCTCTTACTAAGGATAAATACAACTGGACATGGCCCCCCCCTTTTGAAAGGGTTACAAAATTATGTGATTGTATTTCAGATTAAAGAGGAAATACATTCTTACCAGGAAAGTCACTTTACAAAATACTAGTCTTGCCAAATTCTTCTCATATTAGTATAAGCATTTCTTATATAGAAAAAAGATGAATACTAATGTATGATTTGTGTTCAACTCTACTAAAGCTGACACAGGCATGAAAGCAGCTTTTCAACACTAAGTCTGTGCTCTGCCAAAAAACCCACCAAACAGCCCAACAAAAAACAAACAGAAAACCAACTTAAGTCTTAACTGTTTGTACTAGTTAAAAGCACTAATACAGTTGATGAAGCGGGTGAATTCGGATTATCATATATATCTATACAGCCCTCTTGATCGAGTCAGACTCTGTAATTTTGAAATTCTCCCCTTAAAAGCAGATACAGAGAAGCCCGATTTAGACAATGGCTTTCTTTCATGAAACAGCTAATACAATTTTTAAGAAATGGGCCTTCCCTATCCCTGTTAATCTAATTGCCCTTGCTTGGACAAAGAAATAGGAAGTGTTGTTTTCAGAAGACATTATCCATCAGCAACCAGCAGAGACAAGGATCAGCATCTTTAAAACTGTCTCAAAGATGACCAACCCTATGTTCTCCAGCAGATTATGACACAACCAACATTAACCTAAACTTACCCACCCATCTGTCAGAACACTTTGCTAAGTAAAAAGTACCACATTTTTCAATCCAACACACCAATTTTACCCAACCTAACAAAAAAATCCAGAAAACAAAACCAACAAAAACAAACACACTACTGAAACACACACACAAAAAAAAACAAGCATAGCAGAGTTTTCTGCAGTCTTCCCAAATACCACATTCTAAGACCTGACCTCTCAGCTAACCCACCTACTGACATTTCTAAGGATTGCCTGTGTGAACACATCTAAATTTACCCCTTAATTCATGAACTTTGGTTAAGTAAGGAATTTGGTCTTTCATACTTCTTAATGACAACACCTTTACCGTATAAGTAAGCCTGTCAGAATACTTGAAATCGTCACCAAACATTTTGAGAACAGACAGACATTTTAAAAGGATACTTTTCATACTGAAATTTCAGTAAAACTACCTGTACCTGAAACTTATACAAATACATGAGAATCATCTAACGATGTGATAATAATTCTAACCAGAAAAGCAGCTTCAAAATATCGGAAGCTGGGGGAGGGGGACTTAATTCCTACAGAAACAGGAGGCTGCCAGCTCTCACTTGTTAGGTTCTTATACATCCTATAAGGAAAATATTCCTTCTAGAACTCCCAACAACATATTCAACACCCCTAGAGTATATAGTTCAGGGAACAGTAAGGCATTACCCTTCGAAGTTACCTAATCTAGCTTCTTAAAAATTTTATTAAGTGAAGTGTATTTAAGTAAGAAAAACAAGTCTAAGCATGAAAAAGATTTAGGTGTGCTTTTATTTTGTATGTTGCAAATGAAAAGCATTTTAGATTTAACCTCGTTAGTCTGCACAGCTTTAAAAAAATTATAGTTTGGATGTGGGGGCCTTTTGTAGGTAGGGATGGTGCTGGATCAGACCGGTGGTGAAAACACGTAATTAATCGGCCTTTGATAAACGTCTCGCTAAATACTTTCTGTCCATTGTTCTTACAAGCGCTGAAGTGAGTGGCTCTAAGTTCGGGACTACCCGTGCCATCCGCCTTCTACCGTTAACGGGAATTCCACCATTCCTATTCAGCTTTTCACACGCGAAAAAGAGGAAGAAGGGAAAAAAAAGGGCGGGGGGGAGAAAGAGTAAGGGGGGAAAAAAAAAGGAGAATGGGAAGAGCGATAAAAGCCTCACTAGAAAGAAATCTCCTAAGGGGACAGGTGTGCTCGCTGGCTTTCAGGCCGGGTTTAACCCCCGGCGGTGCCACCCGCCCGGCCGGCAGGGGAGAGCTCGGGCGGCGGGACCTCTACCCCGCCGGACAGGTGCAGCGACCCCGCGCCCGCGCTCCCCCGCCGGCCATTTCCAACCGCGTCAGCCGGCGGCTCCCCGCGGAGGCGGGGCGAGCGCGGCCCTGGGCGGCGCGGCGAGGGCCGGCAGCAAGGGGTTAACCGCGGCGGGAGCCGGCCGGGGAGTCCAGCGGGCCCGGCGGCCGGTGCCCCCCGCCCGGCCGTCACCACAACAATAGGGCGACCGGCACATGCCGGGCGGCCCCGCTGCGCCGGCTGAACGCGGGCCCGGCGCGGCTCCTTCCGCGGGGCGGCCTAGCGCCGTGCGCCGCCGACACGCGGCTGCCGGCGGGGGCGGACGGGAGGGAGAGCCCGAGCCCGGCAGACGCTCGTTGCCGCCCGCCGCCTCCCACACGCGCAACTTTCACTTCCCCGGCGGGGGCAGGGGCGACACCGCGGAAGGAGCGACAGGAGTGGGGGGGAAGGAGCCGGCTGTCTTTCTTCCCCGCGAGTGAAGGGGGCTGCGGGGTACCCCTGCCAAGGAGGGGCAGGGATTCCCCCTGCCCCAGGCGAGAGATCCGCCCTCTCTTCCCCCACCCCCCTCGCGAGGGCACAGGCTCGGCGCCAGCCGCGGTCCCCCCTCACACCGCCCGGCAAGGCTCCCCGCAGCGTTCTGGGGAATCCCCTTCCCTCCCTCCCTCCCTGCCCGCCCAGGTGTCAGAGTCGTTGGGGGCTGCAGCCGCTCCCTGCCCGCCGCCGCCGCCGGAGCGCGGGGGGGTTAGCGGGGGAGTGCAGGACGGACATAGGGACGCGGACACCGACACGGGGCTGTTTCTTACTCGTAGTTCCTGAAAATCTCGTTAGTGACCCTGCAGTAGAAAACACGCTCGTCCGGTCGGAGGTCGGCGGGGGGCTTCACCCTCACGAAGGGCTTTCGGTGCAGCAGCGGCATCGCCCCGCTCCCGGCTCTCTTCCTGCCCCAGGATCGGCTTCACGGGGTAGGAGGAAAAATAAAGGAAAGAAAAAAACAAAACACGGAGGGATTAAGCGAGGCAGCGGCGCCCACCAGCCCGGGGAGGAGGGAGCGGGCCCGGCGTGTCCCTCCTCCCGGGGTAGCCGGGGTAGGAGCGAGCGGGAGCGGCGGCTCGGCGGAGCCTTTTGTGTGCCCGACACGCCGTTGCCTGCCTGGGACTGCGCGCGGACCAACGGCGGCACCTTCCTCCGCCTCCGCCCGCCTCACAATGGGGCCATGACGCCGAGCGGCGGGCGGAGGCGGCAACCCCCGCGCCAGCCGCGCAACGTGCTCGGCTCGGGGATACCCCGGCCGCGCTTTGTCTCCTGCGGCGCCCCTGCCTCTGGGTCACCCCCTTTCCCCCGCCTCTGACCCACACACGCCGGGCCGGACACCAACTTCCACTCCGCCTCCGTCTCCTCCTCCTCCTCCTCTCCGCAAAGCAAACACCCAGGAGGGGCAGCGCCGACCACTTATCTCCCTCCTTCCCTTCCTGCCGGGTCGCTGCCTAACTGGGGTCCTCGCCCTTCCCGCCCCGCGCCTCGCCCCGGCCCAGCGGCTGCCGGGCTCCGCCGACGCGGGACAGCGCGGCCGCGGCGCGGGGGACAGCCCGGCCTCCGGCCTGTCCAGCGGGGGCTGCGGGGCTCCCTCCCTTCCTGCCCACCTGGTGCGGCCGCAGGCTGCGCTCGCTGCTCGGTCGGTACGGAGCGCGGTCCCCCTCGCCGCGTTTCTTTCCTTTCCTCAGCCCCCCCCCCCCCCGCCGGCTCCTGGGAAGTTTTTGATCTACTTCTTCAAGCCCTCAATCAGGAAGAGCTGCGGGGAGGAGCCTTCCCCTGCTCTCCCCTACATCTTTATTGGCCGCTCGGTGCCTTCCAGCGTGTGTCACACAGGAAGACAGCGAGCTACATTATTAATTAATGGCTGAGAGGGCGCATCCTCCATTTTTGAATTATCAGCCGGAGACCTCCTGTGCGGGGGGTGGGCACAGCCCGGCTGCCCGGTGGGGGAAGGCGGCTCTCTCCGCGCGGCCGTGCGACCGGGCCGGGCCGGGCCGGGCTGCGGGCGGCACAAGCACGGCGACCCCGGCACGGCGGTCACGGCTCGGCGGGGTGGCCGAGCCTGCGGCGTGCGGTGCTGCCCACCCGCGCCTCCGCCAGCGGCGTTAGCAGCCGGTGCCGAGGGGTCACCGAGCAGCTGTGAGACCGCCGGCCGCGGCGAGACCCAGCGCTCGGCCCCGGAGCCACCCCTGTCTGCCCTTCGTACCTGCCCTGCGAGCAGGGGCCCCGGCGCGTCTCGCGCGGGGCTGATCCCCAGCGGATTTCGGCGTTTGACAGTGCAGTGCCGGGGACGTTGCTCTCTCAGTTACAGCCCCCGAGCCATAGTGCTGTTGGCGCGTGCGGGGGCGTACGGGTGTATTTTGCAGAAAGTGCGATTGTATATAATTAAGATGACCAAGGAGGGTTATACGTGGGCCCCATAACATTGCTTTTCCTTCCAGTTCACCGAAAATGCCATTAAATGGTTTCATTAGTGTATTCATTTTTCACCGCCTTTTTTTTTTTTTTTTAGCACTAATGCATTTACAGTGCCATAGGTAATTAAAACTGGAGTATTAAATTAATTGTGTTCCTAAGAGTGCTAGCCATGTTGGAAGACAAAAACCACAGAAAGTCCACATCCATTATAATTCATCACAACTAAGTACAGTGTTTATATTAAAAATCTACAGAATAATTGTAGAAAGTCCTCAGAACTATTGAGATGGTTAATATCTGAAGGCTGATACCTAAATAATTCAACAACTGAAAATGCCGTTTTTCCAAATAAAGGTCCCATGCTGTTTCCTGCACCTGTGCATGATTTGCTTTCTTTTGCAAGTAATCGGCACTGCTGTAGCACGTGTGACTAAAGCCTAAAAGAATGTGTACATACAATCCATTAATGACTTTATTTTAAAATGATCAGGTTTTAATCAAAAGCACTGAGAAATGTTAATGTTCACTTCCTCAAGTTAAGTTTACAAAGCCTGAACTGACACCAGGCTAACTCCTGAGTCCTACCAGTTTATTTTCATTTACCAGCTGGCTTCCCTTTCAGTTTTTAATTTCCTTCTAGCAAAGGGCACAAATGCTACCTGAATTAATGCACTTGTATCTAACATCTGATAATTTTTAGTCTGCTTTGCTTGAAAACTGTATAGTATGCCATGCTTATGACATTTAGTGTTGCCAACTCTTAGGGTTACAGTGAAGTTTTGCAACACTTTGTTTTAAGCTCTTCAGCAGATGCAATTAAATTGGAACCTCAGGTCACCTTAAAAATAATTACATTCCTAAATCTCAAGTTTGAGAGAAATGCTGGAATATGTCAGCCCCAAAAGGCTTACTAATTAGAAGGGAAAGAAAAGCTCTGAGTTTCGAATTCTTTTAAATCTTATTATTTTTAAGCCAGTATCATTTTGTTTGAGAACCTGGCTACTTTTTTTCATGCTTGTATTGTCAGCACAGCATTATTTTAGCACTAGTTGGTATCCATGAAAAATGCATGAGCTGATAGAACTGTGACATCAAAAGCAAATTCCCTTTTCCTCTTTGCTCTCTCTTGCCCTCTTTCTCTTTTCTTCTCACCTTTTCCTCCTCCTCTTGTTCTTCCCCCCTCATTATTCCCTCGGTGATTTTCCAGTGAACAGATCCTCACTGAGTAATAGGGTTGCACTGTGTTTTCATGTTCTTAGGACAGAGAGGAGCAGTTCATTTAGTTTTCACCTTTGTTCTTTAAAATCTACAAATCCAGGCTCTGGTTCTTCTTGCAATAAGGTCAACAGGACCTAGAACAAGTTTTTATGAAGCCAGCTAAATGTCTACTGAGTGGGCATTGAGAAATCAGTGTTAAATAATTCTGAAACATCAGAAAAAGTTTACTTTCCTCCCATGGGAATATTTATTTTATTGTAACACTATGTTTAATCTTTACAATAATTTGGGACTTTTTTACAAATTACTCAAAGGAGTTTTAATTTAAGATGCGGAAATGGGATGATTGATTGATGACATTCAGTGGTGCTGTTGATGTGGATTTTACCACAAAGCAGCAAAAATGAAGCTGCTTTCTTTTAAAAGATGACTTAGACACTAACAGATATATTAAACTTAGTTCCCTAGCCGGGGAGATTGCAGTTCTCATTCACAGAACTTTAAAAATAGCTGTATTTGAAACATAAAATCTTATAAAACACTATACTGTACTCTATGCTGTACAAGGGTAGAACAATTTCCTAGGGACAGAGTCAACCCAGGCTTGGGGCAGCCTCCCCCACTCCTGCCCAGCTGCTCCTTCAAAGCTCCCCACAATTTGAAAATTTTATATTTCTTTTCACTGGATCCCTCCAGTATTACAGATTCACTCCCCTATCCTATTTCTTCCCCTCTTTAAACTACCAAGAACTGCGTTACACAAAGACGCTCCAAAATATCTATTCAGCTATCTTCATTACAAAATAATCCCATATATGACTGTTGCTATTCTGGAACAAGTAGAGCACATGCAATATTTTACTAAAGGATTGTCACTTTAAAATCACACTTAAATTTATGTTGGAATAACTAGTATTTGTCCAAATCATATATTTGGAACAGTGCAAAAGCAGAAATTTTACTCAGTTTTACCTATATTATCATGCAACCGGGAGAGTATTTCCTGTAGAATGTGTTTAGCCACTTCTTCTCCTGCTTTTTTTGTTCTTTTTATTTTTTCCCCAAAGTTGCCACTTTGTTCTCTCAAGGTTTGGCTGAAGTTAGAGAAAAAAAGTAATTGGATTTCTTCATCAAGAACATCCTTGGACCGTGAATGGCATGCTAGGTTCTCAACTATAGTTTTTGTAAAAAACATATGGTTGAAAAGATAAATGTGAAAATGTGTAAATGATAGATTGCTAGTGAGTTGTTCTGTCAAATGACATGATACCAATATTGTCTACCTTTTTCCCAGTTTACTGGATCATACATAAAGGGGGAAGTATAACATATATGTAAGCATTGACTCATTCTAATGCACTGAGTAGATTTTGGGGGAATAGTGTCATCCTTTTTCATTCCAAATGCTATTTTGAAAATCCTTCATTTCTGTAATGTAAACATGAAACATAGATCACTTTTTTTTAAAGCTTAGGGCACACAGCAAAATATTTATCCAGTTAAGCATTTTATAACTTACTGATACAGCTTTTTTTCACCTTTTGCCCTTTCTCTGTCACCTAGCTAAGTCAATTCACTCTTTTGATCACATATCTTTATTTAGACTTTAAACGATGTGAGCAAAGACAATGTGCTAGTTTTATCAATCCACTCCAGCTGTGGGTAACAGTAACATTTGGTCTATTGTCTTTTACTGGCTGTAAAGCACTATGTTCAGTGTTTAATAACATACTCACTTATAAATAACATACTTCAGTCAAAAAAAGAAACCATGGAAGAAGTACACAGATGATTTTTCACAACGCATTTAATCTTTCGTTCTAGTGCAGTTATATTTCAACATTCTTTTCAAGTAGTTCTGTAATAACAAGGACAGGAGGTTCCTTATTCTGCAGCTGCTTGATATGTTCATCTCTTTGTTGCTTTCATGAGTCACAAATAAAGGTAAAGAATCAATCCCTGTTGACAGTGAATTTTTGGTGTGGTCACAATTTTTGGTAGTTTCTTAATAATCTTAAAACAGGCATTCCACAGTTGCAAATGCAGGCATAATTGTTGGGTCTTTTGCTATCATAGAGGGCAGTAAGTCATGGCCAGAGTCTGCTTTGGCTCTTGTTGAGGTTAAAGAACACGCAGTACAGCAGAACCCATCCCTCAACAAAGCCCTTGGGGAGCACTGGGATGTTTCTTATATCATCAGATTTATTCTGTGGAAAGGCATTCACGTTCTTAATATTTTTTTCACAGTTTAATAGGATTTAGACATATGGTTCTCACTGCTTTTAATGGATATTGCATGTTTAATTTCTATGCAACTCCAGAAATTAAGAGATATGTTCCTTTAAAGTTTACTTTAATCATATCCTGTTTTTTCTCTCTCAGAAAATACTATTAAAGGTATTTAAGCTGATAACTTTATACTAGGGGGGAGGAACTCTGACCTTATCTACTTTACAGCAATGACCATGTATGACTGGCCTCTAACCTGGTTACAAAATGATAAAATCATGTTGTGAAACCACTATTCATTTCCTAATAGTGTCTCTAAAACCAGCTTAAACTCTGAGAGAATTGCTACTGCATTTTCTCTCTTACAGTTATAGTGCACATGATACAGAGTATTGGCACTACTGTAATTTTCTAACACTAAAATATGCTGAATTTCTATTGCTAACTAATATTTAGAATGAATGATGACTGATTAAGGATTTTGAATAAATGAATGAATGATGGGCAGATTTGCTAATTTTTGCTACATATGCACATTGTCACTACTGGAGCAATGTATGGCATTTTACAATAGACTTGAATATCCTGCATCAGCCTGCTTGAAACCTGGGTCTGTATCATTAAGAGATTATTTATGCAGTCAAATTTAAGATTGGAAACTCTCAAGCTGCATAATACTAACCTACCATATAGTAAGTTTGCATTCATCTTATTTGAATTGCTTACATTGAACCCCTCTCTGTCAGGTCGATGAGTAGAACAAATAATTTCAAGGATGTTGCTTTATGATTTTTGTTATATGACTATACAGTCCCAACTTGTTTTTTGGGGGTTTTTTGTTTGTTTTTGGATTTTGTGGGGTTTTTTGTCACTAATACTGAGATTAGACAAACCTGCTTGCACACTGAAATGATCCCATGCTGTGCAATTCCTGTTGAGGAGCACATGAAGAGAAGTTGGCCCAGTAGTTGATCTGAGTTATTTAGTCAAAGTTTAAAGTGATGAGTCAATCTGAAGCATATACATCTGCTCAATCAAATACAGACCGTGCTGGATTTTCTTTGAGTCATTCATTCAACAAATGACTCACAACTGTGACCAGTATTCTGACTTACTTATGCCTTTAATATGAAACTGCTTTGGCCTCCACCTTATTTTCTTCTGTCCTGCTACTGATCTCTCACAGAAGACCCTAAGAGCTAAGGCAAAGAGTTTAACTATCTAGGCACTCTGCTGCTGGTAGATCCCAGATAAGCACAGAATTGGAAGGAGAGAGTAGCTGGCTAACAAAGACTCTGGATGTCTCCCCACTTGACAACGCATGGGTGAGTCACGGTGCGTACAGGTGGAACAGCCCCACCATGATGCTTCTGCGCATGCTTAGACCACTTCAGCCAAGGTAGACGAGGGCTGGAGTAAACTGGTGGCTTGCTCTGGGTACAAAGTGAGCTTCAGTTTTGATTTCATGCTTTTACAGGATGCTCCAAGCCTAGTCTGCTGAGTCCTACAGCTGGAGGGGAGCCAACCATACTACATCACAGCCACAGAATATAGTCTTTAGGGAATGCTATACTCTGGGGAAATCCTCTGTAAGGAAAGCTTCTCAGGCACAAGTCCAAATGATCATTCTCCCTTCTCCCACAGATCCAGGGACAGACATGTTTTAGGTGGACACCACTGTCCACAATACCCACACTGGGGCCTCACACCCAAGAGAAAGTGATATACTGACAGAATTTCTACATTTCTTAGAAGTCAGGCACTCATAGATATGTCTGGTTTATATAAAGCACGCATGTAGAGCAGAACTAAAGGAAACAAACTTTAAAGGTGGTAAATCCAGTGCATACTTTAGTCTTGCTGTCTTTGGAAGACTTAGGACAGCTGGAAAGTTATTCGGATTGTTACCATAGAGTTGCTAAGCATTCATGGCAAGGAAGACAATGTAAACCTTTTTGTTACCAGTACCAATTTAGTGCACAGTTGATAGAATGAAATTGCTAGTTTCAGTAACTTATGAATTAAGAACCAACAATTATTTCAGTTGTAATTTCCAGTCATCCAAGAAGTTCTTAGACAAAAAACAAAGGCAAAGGCAATCCTAAGACTACCTTCACACATGGAACTTATAGACTGCAGTGTGGACACAGATATAAAGTTGCAAAAATGCTTATATCCACATAGTTTATTGTTCTATAGGAACACTTTCTAGTGATTCAATGTATCATTATACATCTTTAAATGTACCCATGTTTAAGGTTGAATTGGCATAAATATCTCAGCCTAAAATATATTTGGAAAGTTTGCATCCTTGTTATAATTACAGAATGTTGTAAAACATTGCATGTAAACCCAGATTTACAGAGACAGGAGCACTTAAACCAGCATACCAACCACTGTGTTGCCCCCAGAAATCTTAACTGCAAGCTTCCTTTAGTGCAAAAAAAAGTCATCTACAGCTCTGCCTAGTCCTTATTGGATGCAATGGATAAGACCCCTCCTTTAAAAATAGCTTTCAGTTACACTCCGTACCGCTGACTCATCTGAGGTACAGTGAAATAAATGCAGCTGATAATGAGAAAAAGGAGAAAATGTGCAAAATATTTCTTTTACACCTTATCTCGGTTGGTATCCCCACTAAAGTCAGTACCAAGAAGAAAGGTTTAAAAGATCAGATGAAGTTTAAAAATGGCCATACCTTCTCATTACTGCCCTGAACTGCCTTGATTTTTATTTTCTAATGTTTGTGAGTGGGTGTGTTGTGCCTCTGTGACAAAACTGGAGTTCAGTGAGAGAATTTCCTGCTTCACAGATAGATTTTTAAGCATGCAAGGCATATGCATGACCTCAATTCTCCATTTTTTGCCTGTTGTGCAACTGAGAGTTTAGCAGCAAAAGAGTTACAATCTCAGCATTATCTAATACTTGTGCATATTGCATGCGCACATGCTTGGATAAAAATGTTTAGCAGCTGACACAAGTTGAAATAAAATACTTCCTCCCTCCTGCCTCCAATAATACTTCTTTCACACCATCTAAAGGAATCTCCTTGGCAGGAGGACAGTTTGTCAAAAAATCAGGAGGAGGAAAGGGAAAGGTATGCCAAGAAACACAGCTCATGTCTGTGACGATGGTGGGATTCTCAATGAGTTCAACAACAGCCTGTGAGTACAGCCCATCTCTGAGTCCAATACATATTGATTCTTCTTAACATTCATGTAAAACCTGGTTACAAAAAGTGGTGACTTTCCAAACAGCTTTGCAGAACCAAACAGAACTGCTCTTTGCCTGGTGAAGCTCAGTCCGACTGTGTGAATGGGGAAATGCTGCCAGAGGAGTTTTATTCACTGCCATCAATTTGTATCTGTTAGGCTGACATTGCCACCCTGGTGGGCACCACTTCGCAGGCTGGCCTGTCTGTGGGATTTGGATGGATTTTGGCACTAACAGTGGGATCTGGAAGAAAACACTTTTGGGAACTACACATTTTGTGCCTAAACCATGAGCAGTTGGGGGTGGGGGTCTCTAGACATCCATATGGAGGGGCTGGTAGTGGGACATGGCAGTCATACGGGAGAAGACCCTCACAGCTGCCCATTATGGTTGGCCTTGTTGCAGGTGGAGTGTCCGCCTGCTCACCTCTGGATAAGGCAGATGGTTAAAGCTTAACCTGAGCGGGCGGAGGAGGTGATGTAGGGACAGCCCTCACAGCTGACCTGACCGTCTTGCAGGGGTGTGCAGGGGCTGGAAGCAGCCATTGCCCAGGCCTGCAGCCTGAGGAGGCAGGCTCGGTGCTGTGGCTGCCATGGCAAGTCCATCACCATGGCCTCCTCCTCATGTCCGTCCAGCACATCTCCAAACAGCTCATCAGGAGCCTGGGCAACGCTGGGGCTGCTGCTGGCCCCTGCACAGCAGTCGTGCGCCACCAGCACACCATGGAGCAGGTCACCACCTGCTCCAAGGAGGCCCATGGCCATACCCACCTTTTAAGCCTTTGCCAAAACTGGGTAGGAGGTGTCTCTTGGCTCCAAGCCAGGTAAAAGCTTTGAAGCCTGTGGGTTATGGGCACTGGGTTTGGCCACCCATTTAGCCGACAGGGTAAGAAACAGCACTGAGTTCAGCACTGTAAGCTGGGCTATTCCTCCTACACCAGCCGGATCACGTCCAGTGCTAGCATCGGTGCGTGGTATATATAAAACCTCACGGAAATTAAGAGGTCCTTCTGCTGAGAGTCATAAAATGTAATCAGTTCCAGTGGGGGTCAAACAACAAAATGCTCCTGGGAATAATTTGGACTTTGTTTCTTCAGTTAAGCCAGAATGAATCTACTAGTGATTCATATTTCAGTGGTGTATAACCTTGTGCATGTGACCATCCTTTGTTCTAAAATTAAGTCTGTCCCCTCTCTCCCTTTATTTTGTAAACTATCAGTTCATAAGGATTTAGGGAAAGATAAAAGCTCCTGTAAATAGTTATGGTTTCACAGTGTTAGGGAATGCAGGACAGAACTTTCCTGATTTTTTTTAACACATTCTACTCCTAAATCCTACTCTTAGATGTACCGTAAGCTTTGCATGCAGACCAGACCATGAACTAGTTTAACTAGAGTTATTTTGGCATCAGTTTAGTAGCTGTGCTGTGAACTGTCAGGTGAACACATTGAGAAACAAGGTGGAAACACCACATTAGCACATTAACACAGAGGTTTAAAGGTATTTAGTTAAGTAGGAGTAAAAAGGGGTCTAGATGAGCCAGCGAAAGCTTTGTGCATAGACTAGTTTTTCCTTTTGTCCGGATTTTGCTTGTGTAGGAACTCTGCTTAATTCTGTATCAGATGACTGGTGTAAGTATATGCTTGTCCCACCAAAGGGAGACTTGCCTTGAAGTATCTGAAATATGTCTCCTAGTATGCTTCCCTCCTACAGTAGTAGTAAAGATAAAAATCCATCTCTGTCAGCTGACTTACACACTGTTTCCTTTACACTTAAGCATATTATATTAATTCCTTTGACAATCAATAACCATGTATTTCAAGAGATAATTATTTTCCCCTAGATGAATATGTTCTAAAGCCTTTGCAAAAGGTCTGCAAGGGGAAAAGCTTATTAGTGTGTTTGAACTTCTAATGAAATTAAATGAAGAGTCCACAGTAAGATGAAAAAGTATTCAGAAGGATGGCGTGTTACGTAAGTGAACGTAAGTTCAATCATACTAAAATTATTCTTTTGTTCATTATGAAACACGATTATTTTTTCCTAATAAAAATAATGTGGATGAGTAAGATCTGCAATTTTTCTGAAGGAATATGTGTAGATAGATTCTTTAAATATTCGGTGGTGCTCAGTATGTCAAAACACTGGAGCAGCTATAAGATCAGAACCCAAAGGCTAACAAGCAAGCATGCAGCATCCAGGAAGGTGATTAAGGTAAAATGAAAGGCGCTTATATGGGTTCCATTCTAGTTGCTATTTAATAAACCTATCTGAACTTAACTTGTACATAGAAAAATAATAAACTCTTGCAGGTTACTTGTGCTTATGCAACTTGAAAACAAAATCTATCGGTTGAGCCAGGTCCTTGGCTGTACTCCAATAGCTCAAAACAGGTCTAGAGCCAGCTTAACTGCCCCAGCCATAAGTATTTTCACATCTCCAGAAACAGCTCTGCCAGGCATAGACCTGCCGAGACAGTGTACACTTCCCTACTTCTGAACTCTGACTCCCAGAACACAGACAAAGAAACAAAAGGCATGGGAAGCATGGACCTGCTCTGCAGTGTGTCTCTGCCTCCAGAATACTCCCCCTGGGCTAGGAATAGCTGATTAATTCTTTAAACAACAAAACAAACTCCAAGATAATTAAACAAAATGTTCGTCATGTCTTTCTTCCCCTATCCTTCATGGCTTTTTTTTTTTTTAATTCTTCATCTTTGGAGATTGGATAGAATAAGTCTTGAGAAACTATTTAATGTCAACTGATAGGGTTTGGGCATGTTTTCTTTTCCTTGGTCTTTAGTGAATCATCCAAGGTATCATTTTAGAATTCCTGTTGCTTGTTTTATACAAACATGCTCTCAAAGCTTCTGTCTGATGAGGAAGTAATGACAATTTGTGGAGTAATAAAAAGGAGTCAATATTTTACAATGTTGAAAACTGTTAATAATCAACATCAAAAGGTTTCAATCTGTTGACAGTTGTCCACTTGATTTATACATCTGGCTGCCCTACTGTCTCCTCTTTCAGGCTAACTGGAGGCTGCTCCTCTAGTACAGCGGTAACTCTGGAAACATGGAGGTAGCAGCTCTCCTAAGCAAGGGGTTGAACCATTGCTGAAGGCCTGAGCAAGAAGTAGTCCAGGCAGTACATGTGATTTTCCCAGGTTGATGTGAATTAATTAAGAGCAAAGACACTGCCTCTAGGAACAAAAATCCCACCAGCCCCAAAACAAAACAGAACAAAAAACCCAACCCTCTTTCTAGCAGTTGCCTAGAGCAAGGGGATGGAAATTTTGGTTTTGTGTTCTTGTTGCCTAGAGTGATGTAAAACCTTTGCCCTGTTATAACTAGCTACAAATCCTGGGGCTGACTGGGTACTACACTGTGTGAGAAGGAAGAAGAAAGAAAAGAGAGAGTCATTTGGGGCACTGAGTGGATCTGAGGGCCAAGCACAGTGTTTGAGAAGAAGAAATTTCTTACTGTCTGTTTATTTAGGAAGACTTGAAGGGATAGAGTTGATACTGCCCTATTATCCTCCTGAAAGACATACTAATTCAAACATTCCAATAATAACTTCTCATGCCAGGAAGAAAATGTTATTTTTCCTTTTATGACAATCAGATGTATAGTGGGAGGAACGCTCAATGTGCATCTAAGAGATAGGTGATGCCAGTTATGAGAAAAAGAGGACTTCACACCCTCAAACTAAACCTGTTTGGTTGCCAGTACAGTAAGCAGCCTGAACAGTGCAGGGATAGAATTACAGTAATTTAAAGTGTAGTAGGTAACACATAAAACCCCTTATCTAGAGACACCATAAATTTGTATGGCTCACTTAGCAAAATGAAATGATGGCTAATGTTCTCCAGACTCAGGCTTGTCTCTTTCTAGGTTTGACTGAGAAGGGAACAGAACAAGGACTCTGGAGAAAGATGCTGATTTCAGCCTGTTTAAACCTGCTTCTCTGGTGTAAATGATCACTTTCTGTCCTCTTTTTCTGCAGATGCATGAAATCCTGGTTCAAAGAAAGATTTTCATCCATATCCTATTTTGGAAGGTTAGGTAGCAACAGGGATGAACACGTGACAACCAAAAAATTAAAAGGCAACACAGACACCTGTTTGAAAGTACTCTTTTCATACTTGTAATTTGCTCCATCTCCTTATCACTTTATGTGAACTTTGTCTCACAAAAAGATAAGAAAAATAATATGCACCGGATGATTCAGATGGCTCCCTATTATGACACTTTGCAAAGAAAGTGGTATATAGATGTTATCTGTACAAGGTGAATTTCACCTTGCCCTTCACCGCCCGATTTCAAAAATATTAGATTTTAACATTTCTGTTAATGTCACCCTTTTCAGCTTGGTTCTTATTTGTTTTTCATTTTATCTCTGAACTTGTTACAGTTTCCTAGAACTTACAGTTCTGGAATAGTTTAGATCATTAGGCAAAATCAATTGTTAGTGTTAGTTTAAGTGCATCCTTATCAATCAAAAACACAGCTCAGCATCGAACTGTTACATCCAGCTTTACAGCAGTAGGGTAAGTCAAAAGTTAGCTTGCACTGATGTTATAAAAAGTTTTTGTGGGAGAAAGAGTCACAATTCCTTGGGATATTTATAGTATTTAAGAATGCTTTTAAGTCACTTGTAATGGCAGATGTCATTGGGTACTCTGTCATAAGTGGTTTTCTTATTCATAACAAGTAATGCATATTGTAGTACATTTCAAACCAGGCCCACATTAAACTTCATAGAAAAAATAAAAGACCGTGTCT
Source organism: Corvus kubaryi (assembly GCF_017639235.1). Lineage (NCBI taxonomy): Eukaryota > Metazoa > Chordata > Aves > Passeriformes > Corvidae > Corvus > Corvus kubaryi. The sequence goes on from NW_024582054.1 coordinate 11,594,843, forward strand.
GAATTACTGTATGAATTCCATTTGGATCTTGTTAATGCCATGTTGTGTTTTGATTTTTGTTTTGAATACAGCTTTAAGTGGGGTTTTTAGCCATCAATTTGATTGGACTTCATGATGGATTTCACTGGATTACATTTAAAGCTCCAACACAGGTACCAATGTCACAGGCTAAATGGTGTTACCATTGGACAGGTAATGGGCTTGTTACAACAGAACTAACCTTGAATGGCTTGGGCAAGAGGCCTGCAGACTAAGAGTCCTGCTCTTGCAAGTGCTGGCTTCCTTCTCCCTTCCACAGGCCACCTCCTCCTACCTCTACTACACAGGAGTGCATTCTCTTCCCCCAGGGTATGTAGCTGCGGATTTCTGCTGCTGGAAACATTGAGAGGGCTACAGTGCATCCTGGCTTGGATTAGAAGAGCAAGAGGGACTTGGAGGACCACTGGGAACTCAGAGGGACTGGGATACCAGATCTGGAGTCTAAACAAGTTCCAGTCACTGGTCCAGAAGGATCCCAGACATGGAGCTAACAGTTGTCAATGTGCTGGAAAATCAGAGTTAGAAATGATTAACCTGTAAGTGATAGGATCAATTCACAACACCACAAATCTTAGAACAGGAGCAGGCCATGTTCTAATGGAAATTGCCAAATTTGATAAGATTTTACATTTCATTCAGGCTTCTCCAGATTAGTGATTTCACAGCTGTTGAAAAACTCCCAAGAAAATAAATTTGGAACTTCAGGGGCATGTAGGTAGAACTGTTTACAGTCATTGTTAAATAGGTTAAAAAATAGGTCAGTCTTCTTTCATTTCTACTCTTTCCTCAGCCATTTAACATCATGTGTGAGGATTTTAATTTTTTAAGTTACACAGCTCCCTTAATCAGCACTTCTTTCCATCTCATAAAAATCAAAGAGTCTGGACTGGGAGCTTCTCACATGTTAAGGCCTTTAGTCCAAACTCCATCTTAAGCACTGTTAGTAAGATCCACACTGGGAAGATGTAGCTCTGCTGATTTCTGAGTGGTATTTTCCCTTGGTTTTTTTTTTCCATTTTAATACATTTATGTAGAACTAAGCAGATAAGGCTCTGTGTGGTATGCCTCGACATGCCACTTGAGTCACTCTGGCTTCATCAAAGCACTGAATTGACACCCATCTTGGTTTACAGTTCTTCTTGTCGCTGCTGAGTCCTCCTTACCGCAATTATTCCACAGCCTCATAACTCAACAACCTGTCCTTTTTCCTGTCAACACAGCTTTTCTCTAAAGAATGCTGTTGACCAAACAAATACCTTCAAAGAGGATGAGACTGCTATTGCATGTGTAGCTTTTTAAAAAAATCAATCATCTGCTGAGGTGATGAGAATTTGGGGAATTCTGTGTTATAAATACACTGATGTTTATAGTACATGTATGGCTTGCTTGTGAGACTTCAGCATCTAGATAGAGCTATAAACAGGTGATGTTTAGTTCTGTCCTAGTGAATTATGTACCAGACACAGAGACTGGAGGTTCTGAGGATTACTTTTGAACAGTCAGGTGTTTGAGTTCTACACCATTTTAAATGCTCAGGGTGAAGCAGGGGCTGGAAAAGGCAGATTCTGGTGGCAAAGGGGAACTTTTATATTATATTGCTGCTAGCCTACAGTTTTCACTTATTGCCTTTAATTATTCTTGAATTGTATATTAGGTATGGCTTATTCAGGTGTTTCTCAAGGGCAATGAGTGTTTTGTTTCAGCAAAGTGTAAAGGTTACCAGAAGAGTGACTCCTAGAAAGTTACAATTAAGTACAGAAATGTAGATTCCATTTACAGGAAACTATTTTTAAGATGTGTCATCACTGAGAGAACAGACTTGGGTTAGTATAAGCTAGTTATTAATGGCTTTCTGATGTTAGGCATGGTAAAGGTCTGAATGTGATTAAGTTAGTAGGAATTCTGCTGCTCTTTGGTGACAATGACGTTGAGTCCTGAACTGAAAAATAAGAACATCTTAGCAAAAGAGTAGCTATTCTGAATAATTGAAGTAAAATATTAGAAAATTTCAGGATAAATGGAAAGAGCAGACCTCAGCATGAGTAATTAAAAAGAACTACAGTTGTTAAGATCTAATTATTATGCAAAACCTGAGAAGCTTAAAAATCCTTAATGTTACAGTTACATTTTCAGTCTTTTGACCACCTTATTTCTAGGTGATGGCATGATTAACATCTGACTATGAAGGCAGCTCAAATTACTTTTAATACTGCTTTACTGTAAGTAATACTATCAGCCCTAGCAGAATCTCTAAACCTAGTTTTCAGCCTATTAGTACAGGAATCATTTGTTTCTCAGCTGTTACTTTGAAACATATTGATTTTTCAGCCTACACATGCTTTCACTTGTTTGTGATCTTATCTTACTCAAATTTCAGTACCACACAATTCACTGCTAAGATAAAGAATGCAAAATTATTCACCTAGTTTGGCTTCAGACAAACAAATGGAACTCAACACAAACAAAGAGAGTTGAATCCAAGCATTATTTGCCTGTGTTCTTAATATTTCAATACTTTGTAGAAAAAGCAAGTTGGGTAACAAGCTGTTTTGACTTCGCTTCCAGTACACTTTCAGGTTTCTCTAGTCTCCAAAGCCAAGAATCCAGTCTAAAGATGCCACAAAGCTTCAGAATGCTTCAGGCAAGACAGTGCCGTGTTCTTTTGACCTTTGTTGCTATACTTTGGAATAAAATAAAAGTTTTGCTGTAGGTAAAAATAAAAGCAGTCTAAGATGCTACCTAAATTCTTTTACACTTATTCCATATGTGATTTATGCTTAGAGGAAAGAACCTTGAGTTGGAACTGGTTACATTTGTGTTTTCTACTGAAACAAGTTCTGAGCTTGAAGCATGTCATTGGAAGCACCCTGCTTTGACAAAATTTCAGCAATCAGAGCTGAAGCCAATCTCCCCAAAATGGGGCAGTACACTGCCCAGATCTCTGGTGTCCAACCTGTTGGCAAATGGTCTGTGCGTAGAGCATCCAGATCATCCATCTCAATACCAGCTGACACAACTTCCTCAAAGAACAATTGTGATTTTTCCAGGAAAAGCACAAGTCTTGCAAGTGTCCATGTTGGCATGACACTGTTGCTCCACTGCTATGAAGGAAACAGGACCAGCTTTGTAGAGAGCAGCCTCTCGACTGCTCTGGGTTATTGAACTGGCAGCTTGAAAGCCAACCTCCTGCAGCCTGAGAAACATCCTGAGAGTTTGCAAGCCTGAACTGTGGCCCTGTGAAGGACTGCACTTTCTAGCTAAGTAAAATCTTTTTGATTCATTGTCTTCATTTGGTAGCAATTTGTTTGTCCCCATCAGTACCAGAGGACAGGACCTGACTTCTTGAAAAACTTTTGTTTGTCCCCAGCAGGACTTGACACTCCTTGCCCATGTTATGCAAGCCTGGCCTACCCTACATGTGACAACTGAGAATTGTCTGGCAAGATCTACCACCACCTTTCTTGAGAAAGGGCCTTTCTGAGACAGGGCCACTCTTTCAATGCCAACTGAATGGAAAGTGTTTGTCAATTTCTGTTTTATTTTAGTTTCCTCTGCACAGATCTGGAGAGTGCCTGCCTATAAATACTTGCTTATAGGGTACTTGGGAAACCACTGTTTTCTCCAGGGATCATGTTTTCAAGTCATATCCTGCCATGGAAACAGAGGGGTAATAAAGGACCTGAATTTAATTTTTCTGCGTCAACATCTCAGTCATTCATTCATTTGACCAGGTGGAAAAGCTGTATCACAAAATAAAGTCTGCAGTCTAAAATGATGGTTTCAGAGAAAGCAGCATCCCAAAGCCAAAGGGCTCACAGTGTAATAATAGAGGTAAGCAATCTTTTCCAAATCAAAATAAGTAGTGTAGTGATAACGACCAAATATGATACTCAAATTTTCAAGTCTTACTATAAAAACTTTTCCAGTCAATTCTGAATGTGTTTCAGACTGGCCTATGAATCAAAAAATATGTATTAAAACAGAGACTAGAATGTGTGACTGAATTCCAATTCAGTCTTTGCAACTGAATTCCAGACATCATAGAATGTTTTTCAAGATGTTATTCAAAGCAATGGAATATGTATCTTAAAGCAAGCTTAATCTTGACTGAATTTTGAATAAAACATTTGGAAATTCATGCTAATGCAATTTTTTATTACACTTCAATCTTTTACAGTATTCAAGAAAGCTATTGGAAATTAAAGGCTACAATCCTGCAAATATCACCATTAACTTTAATAAAACTACCAGCATGCTGTTAGGAGGGGCTGCTAAACACCAAGAATTAATAAATGTACATTTTCTTAAAAGTCTTTGCTGAACCAGTACAAAACTATGTCAGCATTAACAATGAAATCATTCCAATTTTTCAAGATGCTATTGAAATTATCATTAATTTCTGAATATACACATCAATCAAAACAACCAGTGAAAAAAATTAAGGTTTTGGGAAAAACCAGATCTTTATTTGACAATGTACCACACTGAAATGCCTAGAAGTCCCTGAAATGGATGTAAAAGATTTGCTGTGAACAGCTTGCTGTGCTTTTGAGAAGTACAAGAGACAAAGAGTATTCCCAAAAAAATCACCATGTGTTTCACAGCCCCCAGAGAACACTGAAAAAAGACTTCAGAAATTTGTTTGTCCAGGGAGAGCACATAGTTTCCATCATCTCTGGTAAACCTTGTGACAAGTCTTGTTGTAATATTTTAAAGATTATTTTAAAAAATTAATCTACAATAGTACTTTACAGTACTGTCATTCCTGAGTAGGAATGACTAATTTCTTGGAGCTCTTGATATATGTTTGCTAATTGGAGAATGGTGATCAGAGAGAATGTCAGAAACAATTTTTTTTAATCTTGCACTTTGCTTAGCCCTCTTTCCTCTTTTGGGTGAAAGAGTAGTGGTAGCATTTCATTCTTTGTCCTCATTACTCCAGGAAATTATTATTTTGTGCTTGATCATCTTTCAGTCCAGTTTGTACCTCACTCATGACACCAGGGTGGTAGGAGCATTCTGACAGAAGGGAAAAAAAGCTATAGAAGGACTATCTAAGTGAAAATGTTTGAAAGTCAAAGGGAGGGCATGTTTGACTTCACAAAAGAAAATGCCGGTTTCTGTTGCAATGTTGGTTACACAATCACATAAGGTTTTATTTTTAAAAGCAAGTAAAAAAATCATAGTGCATCAGCTCCTTGACTGGTGTAAATCAAGATGATTTTATTGACTTTGATGGAGCTATGTCGATTTATACCAGATGAGGATTTGGCCTACTGTATGGAGATATTTTTATTTCTCTTCTCACTCTATCAGTTAAGGAAAGGGTAATAATCAGCAAGCTGGAAGCAATTATGTGTGTGTGAGGAGGGGGTAGTTTCATAATAGCTAACTTAATATTATTTCCTGTAAAATGCATCAGGAGAAAAAAGCCTGGAGCCTGCTGACCAGTTTGTTTTGTAAAGAAATATTTGTTCAAATCTGTTTATAATAATTTGTCAAATTATGGGCAGACTCAGCTCAAGCACTTGCCTTCCACTGACACCAGAGGCAGCAGTTCTGGAGCTGATCAGGGCACCAAGTGGCACCCATGAGGAAAGGCCCAGGCAAAATTTGGCTTTCACTTGCATCTGCGTAAATCTGGAATAATTCTACCAAAATCAGTGGAAATATTTTCTATTTACAAGTGTGCCTAAAAGCAAAATTTGGCACAGTCTTCAACTGAGCATTTATAAGCTGTTTCTGGCAACAAATGAAGATGGGGGAGGGGAAGATTATTCATTGCAGATGCTTTGTAAGATTACCAGAGGCTTTCTGGTGACAATAAAATCTACTAACATAGTCACTTTTGGAAAATGCTTTTGAAAATGTGATTTGAGGGGGTTTTCTGTCATCCTTTAATTCTTAGATTGTTTCATGGTGGTAAAAAATACTAACCAAGACCTCAAGTGAAATTACTTAAATTTTTCTCCTTATCCTGGTGAGGCAGATAAGTCCCAACCTGCAATTCCAAGTGGACTAAAGCAATCCATGGGAAGCTGTCTTCTTCATGGGAAGAAACCATCTTGCATAAATGCATTTCATAAGATGCAGTTTAATTATTGTTAAGCAGCCACATATTGACAAGGGAGCTGAGGACAAAATAATCACAACTAAAATAAATTGAAAGATTAATGAATTTATTTTTAAGTTACAATGCAGATTATTCTAAAGTACCAACATTAGCACTATAAACACTAAAGTATTTCAACCAGCTTTTGCAATATAGCTCATTCATCTGTTATCTTTGCTCCCAGGAATGATTTATACACATTTTTGTAATGTTTTAACTTAAGAATATAATTAAAATTACTTCCTACCCTGCTGGGGTGAACACAGTTATACTAGGCTAACAATGCTTTTAGCACTATAGCTTATACCCATATAACCACCTCTTTCTGAACTGATCTACAGGTAAATGAATCCCAAAACCAGCATGTAGGTGAACCTTTAAGCAGTAGCAGACAACTCATAAAAGACTGGAAAATATGCAGTTCAGAAATTATTATGCATGAATGCAGTTCTTGTCCCAGCTAGGGAGAGCCCCGAGGAGCTGCGCAGCCCCTCTTCCCTGCACCGGCCCTCTCCAGCCCTCGCTGCTGTGTCTCCCTGGGAAAGGTCAGGTAGCCTATTAATCAAGCTCTGGACTTAAATTTGGAGTATGTATATGTCTACCATTTCCTGGATCCTTCTGAGGCAAGGAAGAATCAGCAAATTTCCAGGGAAAGTAGGTTTACTTATTTTGGGATTCTTTTTTTCAAGAGCTCGAATGCAACCACCTTAAAACCAAAATAAGGTGTCGTTTCAGCTAGGGCAGGTGATGGCATTCTGACATTGAATTTAAATCCACCTTCCTGTAGTGAATATGCAACTTTATGTATAAAGTGCTGCCTGGTTTATTCTGTGTGTTGGTTGCTACAATGCATCTTTCGCCCGTTTTCTTACTCAGCTTTTCAGCTATGCATGGAAATTCATGAGGTGTTTTTTCCCAATGAGTTTCAAATGTATACGCTGTTCTACACTGAAAAAGACAACTGCAAGGCCATTATCATCTTTTCTAGTGAGAACACAGAATAGAAAAAGAAATGCATTAATGTAACCAGGAGCTACATTGATTGACTGAATTTCTATGATTATGTGTGTGTATGTAGGGGCATGTGTTATATGTATAAAAGAATTATTCTATTTTTTATAAATACATGCACTGAATTGTTTTTACTATGTAATATATTGCACAAAATATAACTGCTTACAGACAGTATTCCTAGAATCAATACCACAAAATCAATTCACACTAAGAATAATTTAAAAGGATGAGAAAACTTTGATTATTTTTCTGCTTAGGTTTCAGATCTTTACAGAAAAAAAAAATTAAAATATCTCTTTCAAATCTGGTGTATGCTGCAAAGATGATGTCCTAGCTAATGTTGATGTGGACAGAGGTTATGACTGAAGTCAGGAATACATAGAAGACTAAATTCTAAACCATGACCCTGTTTTCATGGAAACGTATTAAAGAAACAAAATAGAATGACATACCTAAACCAAAGCATTTCTAAGGAAGGCATCTGTCAGATTTTTCCATGAGGTATAGGCAGTTTAAGATGTACTGTGACGGTAAGATTGATGCATTTTAGTGTTGCTCAGCTTTCAGGGTAAGAGTGGTCCAAAGCCTGAAAATGAATTTCAGAGATAAGCTGAACAGTAGCCAGGAAAAAGGTTAATATCACAGTTAATATTAGATTTATATGTGTCAGCTAATCGCTAACTTGAGAAAACACTAGAAGAGGTCATCACTAAATCAAGTGAAGCTTGAAGGTATGAATGAATTTGAGTTTGGTGTTAAACTACACAGAGGATCAGGTACTACACCAGTATCTAGTGCTGTGCATACTACTGGAGTTGGTGGTTAGTGCAGCAGAACTTCAGGCTGTAAGCACAAGTTCTCATGGGGAATATTTGTGGGATGCACTGCATGCCTGTTTTGTCCTAATCAGGGACCAAAATAATCCTGTCACCAGGATCTGTCATCTGCTGAGAGATCTCTGAAAGCCACCTCTTGGGGTCCTGCAGGAACCACTGCTCATCACTTGAGGCTTTGTTCACTTGCTGTTACCCAGATGCAGGAGAGAAGTGACCCAAGTACCAGCTCAACTCCCTAGACAGGCAGGACTAGGGTAAAAACCGACAAAAGTACCAGATTTCCCTTCCAAGTGCTTTAGCCTGATCTGAGAAGAAACAGTAATCATATCTTTACTGTCTAAAATAGAGAAATAGTGTTCAGCAATTCTGAGGTACATATTTAAGGTTCTGGAGGCCTCCTAAGCTTTTTTTGGGGTTATTTTTTGGTTATTTGGTTGGGGTTGGTTGATTTTTTTTTTCCCTACACATGTAGTTAACTTGTTTACCAGCTAGGAATAAATCTTTGGAAGCAAGAGGCACCCACCACTTTTCAGTCATCATTTTCCCATGGATATTATGAAGAGTGGAACAAATAGGGCTGGATGGGGTCTCTGAAGGTCATCTATTCAAACACAGGTTGAAATAGCAAACATAAAATTGCTGGAATATTTTCATTCATATTACCTATTTCTAGTGTGTAGCCTGGATCTGACTCTACTGCAAGGTTTTACAAAAAGGATTAGTGTGGGACTTAAGAGTTCCTTGGGAAGAAATGCAAACAGAAGTGGAAGTAACAGAATGACTTCTAAAATGCAGTTGCTCAGCTTGGCCTCCAATTGAGTATCAGTTTAGGAGAACTTTTAATTAAAAAATTCAATTTCATTAGTCTGGTTAGTCCTGAAATTTAAGAAGCTAGTGTCAAGGCCCATAGAGCCCGAGACCAACTACAGTCTAATTACCAGACTGGAATTTTTTAATTACTACAGGTAAGAGTATTGGGGGAAAACTGTCATGATTCAGAATTCAGAAACCACATCCTCCCTATTTTCTGGCCATCCCACTCAGCCTCTGAGAGGGAGAGTTCAGAATGTAGTAAGTGAAGGCAGATAACCACATCCCCAATCTGCTGTCATCCTCAGACAGCAGAATTTCCGATGATGTGCCTCCTGCTTACCAAAAACAAGTGATGAAATCAAAGAGGGTTTAGGTAACCTCACTTGTCAACAGTTGCCTTTGCTATAATTATTCATAGTTGGCCTTTTGCCAACAGGCAAAATTTCAATTAGCTTTTCAGCAAATTTCTGCCATGTCTCCACTTAGAAAACTCAAGACGAATCAGCTAAAATGTGTACAATTTAAGACATCTTAAACTCTACATAGATCCTCTCATTCAAGAGCAAAGGGTCTGCAAAACTCTAATGGATCTCCCCTTCTTGCGGTATCATAGTCACAAAATGTTAGTCTCTTTTGCCAGGTAGCAGAGCAGGATTTGAACATTTGTGAGGGATATCCTCATTTACAGCTTGGTGTTTTTGCACAAGGCCACCATTTTTAATGGCTTGAGACAAAACCCTGGGCTGTGAACGGGAAGGGATGAGGTGTGTTACCCATCTTGTTCGACTCTGCAGGGAGGAGTAGCAAGTTGGTTATGCTAATGCATTGAACTGCTTAGCTAGATTTGGCAGACGTGCCTGTCCAAGTTTTTGGTTCATTATTAGCAGATCCTACTAAATAGCATCAAACTAAAGCCTCTTGTTTTGTACTGGGACTGAATGCATTTTAAAGGCCCTGACAGATAGGCTCTGATGAACTGAACAGCAACAATCTGTAACGCTTTACCTCCCCCATGTCTGCTGTGCCCTCTCCCAGTGCCGTCTGTCCCAGCAGCAGTCCCAGCAGCAGGGGAAAAAAAAGCAGATGCTGATAAGGGCAATTTCTCCAAGTCTGGCTGGTGGACTGTGCGGGCTGAGGCAGCAAGCCCCTGCTTTGGCCACTGCTAGTGCAAGGACCCCGGCAGTGAGGTGGGGAAGATGGGAGGTAGACAGTGTGTAACCATCACTGTTATACCTGACAGGGTTCCACCAGGATGTCTCACACTTGGCTGATTTGCCAAAACCTGCTGCAGCTGCCTCATGTGGCATCTTCTTCACATGCATCATTATTTGACCACAGTCAAAGGTTTTGCTTAAAGCAAAGCATAAGAGAGTGCTGGTGCAGTGCAGGAGGAGAGCAGAATGTGTTTTAAAGCCCTTTCACAGCTTTGATCTGAAACTTTTTGGGTTCCAGTTAAACCCATTTGGCCCTGCCAGCAGCAATCCCCACAAGTACACAAACAAGGGCCCTGTCTCCTCCCTTTTGCAACACTCACACCCCTTGTGTCTGGGCTTACCTGCCAAATTTTGTGCATCTCTGTGTCTGGCACCTATGCAAATTAAGCAATCTGTATCTAATGTATATATTGTCATAAATATGGCTTCTGAAAAAAACACTGGTAGGGGTGGTTAAAAGTATTAGGCTGAGCCTAGGCTTCGCAGAGAGAGCTCCCTCAAAGACCAGGGTCTGAGTGCAGTGGAGATGGAAAGAGCCTTCTTGATAGCCAGACTGGAAAGCCTTTCTGTGGCAAACACAGGTAACAGGTGCACTCAATGGTTCTTACGGGTCTCTTCCAGCTCAGGATCTTCTGTGGCCAATGAGCATAGCAGGGGAAGACCAGAACTTGACAGAGGGCTGTTCCCCGTGGAAGGAGGAGAACTAACTGCTATCCCATGCTGCAGACTCATCAGGTGCTGCCAGTCCTCTGCTGGCTTCTTGCTCCCTCTTCCCCCTAATCTACCTCTTCCTCTTCACTGGATGTCCAGTGCCCTAAAACTGTCCTGGGAATGGGGAGCACACAGAGGAGAAAGGGAAGGCTGTCCATCAGCTGTACATCACCCCAGCTCCCAGGGATAGATACACAGACTCCCTGCCTGGAGCAATTTTCCCCTAATTCTTTCAGAACAAGCCTTGCTGCTCCTGATTTCTCCTACTTTTCCTTCTTGCCTTGCCCCTTTCCCACCTCACAGAAAGTCTGGTTGGGAACCAGCATCCAGGTGAACCAGTTTGGGCAGAAACAGATCCCAGTCTATTGACTTCTGTAGTCCAACTTCCCTCACCGAGGGGTGAGGCAATTGGATAGCTCATGTAAATTTCTAAAAACATTGTAGGAAGAGTAAAGGAGGGAACATGATGGGGGGAGTTGGGATGGTTCTACAAGGCAGGGCAGAGAAAACAGTCTGGGTCATGCTAGAAGCAAAGTGGGAATCTATGGGGAGAAGTCCTGACTGACTTCGCAAACCCAGTGGCTGCAGCAACAGACAGATGGCTGCTCAGGGCTGTGAGTGATGGAAAGGGCTCAGCTGTGGCACAGTGCTGAACAGGGCTTATCACTAGGCTCAGGTCATCATTGAGTCTGCAGGCTTTACCTCCTCTCTGGGGCACCGAGCAGTGTATGACTGCTTTTCCCACCAAACAGCCACCAGGCTGCTCTGGTGATGCTGAGAAGTTTGCACCCTGTTTCTCCTGTGCTGTGATCCCAGAGGTAAGGTTAGCCCATTCCCATGTGCTGGAAATACTTGTTTTGGAGCCTAGATATCTGTCAGTTAATTTAGGCTGTGAGCAGGGACGCCATGCACATGTACTGGATGTTTGTCTGCTCTCCTCTCTGCCAAGGTCCTTCATTACTATTAAGACCTGCATGGGGAGGGGACAGAATTAGTTGCTGACCAGCTGTGCCTTCTCCACTCCCTCCATGCCCTTTGCAGCCACTTGCAGAAAGGACGAAGGAATAATCCCAAGTCTGGGTACCATAACACTGTAGCTACAAGGCAGTAAAATAAAGTAAATCCTTATTACTGAAAGGCCATTAGCTCTGGGTTGAATGGTCTGCTTCAAAGTCTCAGTGAAATAGCTCTTTCTAGCTACTAAATACTCATCCCTATTATCTGTGAGAGGTAAACCATATGCACAGTTACGATTAAATGTGGGTGCTGCAACTAACTTCTGTTAATTCAGAGCATGACAAGCAACTCAAAGCAATAAGTGGTAAGAACATCCTTCTGTTATGAGAGTTTCAGGGTGGCATCACCTGTTCTGCGTGGAAAGTTTGGGTGGAACAGTTGACCAGGAAAGAAAACCCCACTGAACAAAACCAAACACAAAAACAAGAGACAAAACCAAGAAGAGCAGAAAAAATTAATGCAGTGGTGGATTTTATATCATACATGTACTGTAAAAGAGGATCAGTTTGAAAGAGATCAGGAAATTTCACAGAAACCATCTTGTTATCTATGCAAGTAAAACCAAACCTAATTATCAGGCTTGCTCAGTCATGCTGTTCCTGTTAGCAAAGCCCTCTCAGAAAGTGAACAAAAACCAAGTAATTTTAGGGTTCCTCTTACCTGGAGAAAAATCTGAGGACGGAAAGGAAGAAAATAGCAGCCTTAAGACGTACTTTCAGCCTTCCAGACATTAGCTGGTAGTAGAGACCCTGGGATTGCTAACCAGCTCATGTTTGGCTATTCTTGCAAGTTAAAGTATTATTTATTTTAATCAGAGCAAGCAAAATAATACAGATAAGGCAGAAATTCAAAGGTACCTAAATCCATTTTTGTACTCTCTCAGCCCATATCTTTGGCTGTAGCTCAGGATCTGACCATCTGTGCATAAACAGGCTTAAAGATCCATCTTCAGAAGTCTCAGTGCTCAGAGTTGAAGGTGGAGAGCCAAATACTCAGATGATGAGAACTGGAGGAAATTCAGTGAAGTCTTGCACACATGGAGTTACACCAGCAAGCAACCAAACCAGCTCCATATCCCTTTAATTTTATCTAACAGTTCCAATGCTCAGGACCATCTAATGGGTCCTGGTGGCTCTTGTAAAGGGAAGATGCTTAAATTGTGTCAATTTTGTACTGCAGAGACACTTCAATTCACTCTGTTACCTGATGGGAAGGGATGAGAGGCCTGCAGCAACCTCATTTGCTGGTGCCAGCCTTTTGGTACGTAAGCTGGCAAGTCTCCCTTTCCCACGCATGCCTGAGGCACTGGTTCCAGGGCAGCAGTGCAGCAAGCCTCATTGCAGAGGCATCTTAGTCGAGGCATGGACCAGAACACAGGCTAAAAACCTCTGGGCATGAGCTGAGGCTTCTCTCCAAAGCTGTCACTCATCAGCAAGCAGTAGGCAAGAGCCTGGGGAGTCAGAGTTAGAAAAAAGCCCTGTAGAGAAGCAGAACATAGCAAAGCTGGCAGCAGCCAGGGACATGCCAAGAGGCAGGATCACACCAGTGGATAGGAAGAGCTGAAAGAGCTGGGACCATGCAGCAGCAGCATGAAGTCGCCCGAAAGCTGGATCTGGGAGAAGATGCTGTACTCAGAGCCTCCATGAAAAAAAAAAGCTGAAAGGTAGCTCCCCAGCTTTATTCCCCAGCTGAGCGTGTCCAAGTAAAATGGCAGAGGCAGCACTAGAAGTTGGTATTAACACCATCACAGCTAAATGTCAGAAGTAGCCTAGAGAGGGAATTTCACTCTGGAAAATGCATAGCTGTGAAATCCATCGACAAAACTGATGTCTGCTTCTATTAGTACCACAACAGCAGTTTGACCTAAATAGTAGTTTCTGTTTGGCATTGAAAGACAAACAGGAATAAGGTCCAAAATATGAGTCATTAAAAATAAAAAAAGGCCAACAACATGTACTGTACTCCACAATTAGCCCCTTCCCGAAAGGGGGCCAAAATCTGTACACATTTTGGATTCTTCCATAGCAAATCTTACTGCCACTTCAGAATTTTTGGCTGACACCTTGATGACACTGAAGTAGAGTCAGTCTATGACACAGAGATTTTGACTAAACAGCGGTGGTCCTTACTAATTCCAGTAAGTGCATTAGAAACACAGGCTCACAGTTTTGCAACACCACTTGTTGTACTCACACATGTGGTAGTTTTGACTATAAAATCCTTGAATGCTTGGTGACCCCCTCAGTGCCTGGCTCTGGTTTGGATTTTTTTGCTGATGACCTTTTGGGTTATTGCCCTGGCAGGAATGGAGTGCTGACAATGACCTACCAGTCACTGGTCCAGTCTTTCTAATATACACAAGTGGGAAAGGATCAGTGGGAATGCCTGAGATGTTCCTGTGTAGACTTCTTGAGAATGACACCCCTAGTGCAAAATATGTAGCACAGTAGTTCAAGATTACTTGAGCTCACAAGCTCAAATAATTGTTTTCCCCAATTGCCACAGCTCCTAACTGAAATGTACTTACTATTCAAAATGCTTTCAAAATTACAAAGCAAATGTGTGTGTTTACTTACATCCTCAGCATGGACACCTTATACAGGACTGAAAGAAAACATGTAGGCATCTGTGATCTCTAGTAGAGAATACTGTTCCTCAGCATCCAACCCTAGTTAGTTGGAAAGTGCTTCTGCAACATCATGCTTAGTCTCATTTTAAAATGCTAAGTCCAATGTTTTGTTAGCTTTCTCTTTAGCTTACTTTTAAAATTAGTAATTTTTCCTTTGTTAGTTTCTTTGTTCAAGCAGTTGGAAGCAGGCAGCTCCACCCAAATTCTTCATTACACCAGTGCCCTTACAATGTTTATCTGTGTGTCAGCTTGGTGCTTGTATTCTAGTGTCTTAAATTGTTTTGCCAGGAAGCCGTCAGTAATGTTCTGTCTCCCTCCTTTACTTCCCCCAGTAAATTGTGTACTATTTATCTTTTTAATGCCATTTTTAAAATAGAGATTATTTATTTTAACAGCTATGTATTTTCATGCTCCCAATTTTAAGTCCCTAAAAATACTGACCACAAAAAATACACTCAGCAACCCTACAGACCATGTGCATGCAATTACTTCATTTACACAATCACAATAACCACACAAAATTCAATGCCCCATCTGGTAGATAGGAAATATTATTTCCTTTCTTCTACCTTTATTCATGTACATAACCAGCTCTCGAGGATAACCAGAGTCTCATTTTGTGGGTGGATATATATACACACACATACACAATACATACGCTCACACAATACTGCAGACAATCGGGGCCTGATCTCTGTTTGGGCTACTACCAACTCTGGTAAATTATTGGGCTTCAAATTTTGGCATGAAATCGCTTGCCAGCTTTCCCCATCCTTGCTATTTCCAGCTCAGGCTGACAGTTTTGGCTGGCTGCCTTCCCTGCTTGGGCAAACCTGGGGAAGCACAGCAGAGCAAAGACATAGAACCTGCCCCATACATGTTTGGTGGGGCTTGAGCCAGGTGATGGAAAGTAAGCCCTCAGACTCATTTTCACAGAGAAAGGGGCAGATCAGGAAGAACCTAGGACTCTGATGCACCCTGTGATGAAGAATAAAAACTGTTTTCCTCTCTTTCTGTCCCACCAAGTGGAAGGAGTCTCCAGAGAAGCATGAATGCAAAAATCCCCAAGACAGGGTGTCCAGGTAAAGTAGTATCACAACTGCAGGAGGAGCTGGGACATCACACGAGTCATGCAGCAGAAAAAAAGGGGGGAAGTAAATGCTTAGTACAAAAGACTTACAGGGAATAGTGAATTTCTGGGCTTGGGGTTTTAAGATCTCTTCATTGGATGGGGAGTGACTTCACCATGTGCTCACGCAGAGAACTCCTATGTTACAAGCAACAAGGGACTCTGGAGGTGATCTGTTCTAAGCCTTCAAGCATACTGCTACCTTGCTCTTGTTGGAAAAGACTCACCACTAGGGCGACACAAACATGGCAGTTTTTTAAGAGATACAAGCTGCACTGAGTTTCAGGAATTTAAAAACCGTTTGTACTTAAGCACGATGTTCCATCCCTCTTCCTTCCCCAAAACACTGTGCCACATTAATCTGGTCTCAAATAATGAATGAGTGAAAGTATAGACATTTCCAGAAGGAGCATTTAACATGCATTTGTTGGAAAATAAGCAGCACTGCCTTCTTCTCCCACTTATTTCTACAAATACAACCCCCTCTACTGCAGAGGGCTTGTGACAGCCCAAGGGCATATGAGAGGCCATTTGTTAAAATGCTGGCAAAGAGTACTGGCATTGTGCATGTCAACTCCTGCTTTACCGAGGGTGGGCAGCAGGCAGCCAGAGCCTGAGTCTGTTGTGAGGCCTCAGAGATGAGATGGAG
Organism: Corvus kubaryi; assembly: GCF_017639235.1. Lineage (NCBI taxonomy): Eukaryota > Metazoa > Chordata > Aves > Passeriformes > Corvidae > Corvus > Corvus kubaryi. Next base: position 11,611,006 of record NW_024582054.1, read on the forward strand.
CAGCTTTTCACTGGAGTCCCCACCAGGAATTCCTGGAGAGCACAAAGCAGCCCCTTAAAAATGTTTCTGCCTGCAGCGAACCCTAGAAGTTGCTCAGCTGAAGTTACCGGTCACATTTTCTATTATTGTCTTCCAGTAACAGAGGGAACATGCAGGCTGCTGCCACACTCAAGCACAGCTCCTGCTGCACCACAGGCTGGTCCTGGCACTGGCAGCAGGGAGAGAAAATATAGCTGGTAAGAGACAAGAGACAGAAGCAACCTAGGAAAAGAGTAGGATACGGATGCTGAGGAATGAAGGAGCTGGATTTGGGTTTTCCCAAGCATGGGTCATTAGCCCCTTCCGGTATTGCTTGCCGTGAAAAAAGACACAGGGAAAATGACACACCTTTGAGGGCCGGGCTGCCCTTATTAGGCATTTGGCAACTTTTTGAAAACGAATCCTCAAAAATATTTGCAATGTTTCCTGTCTGCAAAGTGAATCTATCATTCTTACAGCTTAACAGTTTTGTGCTTTTACAGAAGATCCAGAAAGTCTTTTTTTTCTTCTTCTTCTTTTACTACTACAAAAGTAGTTCTTGATGGGTTTAAATTTCAGATAGCTCTTCCTGCAGAAACCAGGGTACTGCATGGGAAGTTATGCTACTTACTGTGGAATAGCAGAGCTGCTTTCCATGTGTGACAGGAACTCCTGGTGATTACAAGCACTGCAGATGTGCACCTCCCTCATTAATTTTTTCTAATTCAGGCATACAATAGTGAAATGTTGTGATTTACGAGTTGTTCATGACCACAGTGTACTGCTGTTGTAGCTGGGGTTGGGACCTCTGTCAGGCCATACGGAGCTGTGTTTCACAGGCACTCGCAGCACACACCAGCCGTGCAGCCCCAGAGCTGTGTGGGGCAGCGAGCAGCGAGGGCTGGCAGCTTCTGGCAGCCACCGTGACATCTGCAGCTGCTGTCACAGGGCTGCCCTGCATGCAGACCTGAAAATCTGGGTGCCAGTGGGAGTTTGTTTCTCCCCTCTCCCTTCCTCCCAACACCAGTGGCCATCTAACAGCAAGGGAAATGTAAAAACTGAGAGCACTAGGAAATAATTATTTATGCATTTTCAGCACTGTACTATGGTTAATCTGTGCTTCCTTTTCAATGCTGTCAGGTGTAGGAAAGAGCCAGAAAAGTGTCTCAGAGAGGTACTGGTATTTTTTTTGCCTTTCAGGTCTTTTAAATTAGGTCACTTTACAAAGAAGAGTTTCACTGTTTAATGTTTTTTATATGACAATCTCAAAGCAATTGATAGTCAGTTAATTCACAACCTTGCTCTGATTTTGTTGTTCTCATTTTCACTTGGTAGACACCACGGAAAAGTTCAATCACTGGCCAAATACCATGCAATTCAGCAGTAGCAGAACCAAGAACAAGGACTCAACATGGTGAGTATACTCTGGCAGCTTCCTCAAGCTGAACAAGCAAAACCTGACTTGAGGCAGTACACACACTCTCTGGAGATTTCAGCTGATGTCCGACGCCTTCCGAGCATGCACAGGGAGGACTGATTTGCCCCCTTTTACACGAGGTTCTGCTTCATACTTTACCTTTGCTACTCCTGTGTGTGGGAATGTATAACAGGACTAAAAGGGGCCAGAGACAATTACTACCTTCATTCATACATTTGTTGTTTCTACCTCTTCAGTAGGTGAGTCCAGCAGGTCATAACATCCTTAAGAATGGCCCTATAATCTCTGGCCCTATGAAGTCAAGTTAGGAAGAGGCTTCTAAAAGGACAGAGGGGTTGTATTTCTTAGTATCAGTTTAATCAAACCAAACTGAATTACCACCTCCTCTTCTCGGTGAACGTGTCAATGTGAGGTTTTTAACCAAGGACCCATTAAGGGCGAGAGAGGAAAACACACATTTCAGCAGCTCAAACTTACCTCTTGAGTTTCTCCTGATGTCTAAAAAGACAGGGGGACCTTCCCTTTTGCACTCTCTGTTGCATATGAGCTCCAGATGCGTGCATGCTATTTTCAGAGTCAGAGGATACAGATGTCATTAAATATGCTGGTGATCTGCTCCAGTCTACTGAATTTTTTTTTTATCTGAGATCAACACCCAAAAAAAGTATTTGAAGACTCAGCATGAAGAGGGGAAACAACTGCAATGAAAGTTGTAATTCCCATATTACCAAAACAAGGTGCAGGGCACAGATCATACCCAGTATCATGAGCCCTAAGTCCTGACAATTGATTCTGGAGATCTTGCAGGACCTCTGGAAAAAGTAAAAAACATTCCAACATGGTGTTTTCTTCTCACATGGTAGTAGGGTTATGAAGTAACTTTTTATGACCCATTCAGTCTTCCTTTTATAGCAGCCTATTTATACACTCCACTTCAGTCACAGCTTCCACTGTACTGATTACTACAGTGCTCATTTCCTCATTCTGAACTGCGCATGCATTTCTTTTCTCAATTTTTATTCTCTCCTTATTAGATCTATTGGCCTTGCATTACCCCTCCACCCTGTTGCTTAGCCTCTCCCAGGGTTCCTTTCTAGGGGCACTTGTTTCTCTGACAACAAAGTAACCAACAGTTCAGTTATTGTACTTTAATAAAATAAATGTTTTAAGAAAAGCTTTCTATCTTTGTTCATTTTTAAATGCATGAAGATTAGATTCGACACAGTATTTGAACAGCGGTTCAGTATCACTCAAGTTAAAACATCCTTTTCCACTCCGAACAGGCCATGAAAGTAAGACTTCTTAAAACTCACTATCCTTTCTACAGTCCCAATTATTTACTGTGTTGGTGAGTGCCTAAAGGTCACTGATACTTTTTGCTTACAGCATGTATTATCAAAGTCACTGACCTGTACATCATTTGAAGACTGAAATCCAATTTAATGACTTCCCATTTACACTAGACATAAATTGTGCAGCAAACTTTTTAACAACACTTCTAAATTCACAACACACTTAGTCCAAAACTCCTGAAGTTAATATTTTTGCACTTGGGATTGTTAATGTTTGCTAAAACCCGAAACATACTTCAGCTGACTAAAAGCTTTACATCCTTAGAACGTAAAATCTAAATATAAATGTGGTGGGCGTATGTGGATATTTTCTCTCTGAGGAGGCTCTGTTACAAATTTCCAATGTTTTACGCCACCACCAAGCCTCTGCTAAGCTGTGACACCTGTTCAGAATTTTCAGCTTCTTAACCCCTTATTACACTTCCTACCATCTGCAGCAGAAGGTGGAAAAGAGTTCCATCATCCCGGACTTGCTGTATTAATTCTCAATGGCTCCTTGGTGTCCTTCAGTATTTTATATTAATACCCACTTTAAGGACAACTAACTAAATGGATGAACTTGCCTCTCTCATAACATATGCCAGTAGATAATCTGGTTATCAAGCAGACCCTGGGAAAAAAACCTACAAATTCCATAGGAGGAACACCAAAGATAATACTGTTAATAATAAATGTTATTACTGATAATAATAAATGGTTTAGAGCAAAATGGAACAGCACTAATCTTTTAACATTATGCTAAATGCATTCTTATCATTCACATTAATAAGGATTCACTATTCTTAGGTTTGATATATTTAGCAAACATTGGCAGTACACAATGCTACTGACCGAAAATTCTTTTAGTATTACTATGTAGACATTCATTCTAACATTTCTGAAAAAAATAAACCATGAGGATATCTCCTAGTTAAAAGTCAAAATACCCTGTTGAGACAAAATGCCTCTGTAAGAAAACCTGTTTCAAAAGACTCCTTTTAATTAAAAACTACACGAGTCAAATTAATCACAATATGAATTTTGACCTGATTTATTCATACAAATCAATCCAAATTCATTTTAGGCCCAAAATACATATGATAAGGATACTAGTAAATTTTTCCAGGTACTAGAGAATCTTGTATAAATGTATCTGTTCAAGTGCTTCTCTGTCAACATCCTTTTCCATATACACATCATAGTTCAGCTGCACCTCTTCGACCCATTGACTGAGCTGTACATCTGTCTGAAACAATGAAAGCAGAGCTTTAAATCAACACCATGTTTAAAAACAGCAGGAGTTTCAAGGTCAATACAACATTAAGAAGGCAAGACATAATATGAGAGATTAGTCATTCCAAATTATATGGCAATGATAAATTAATTTCTGGAAAAGCCATTTTAATTCAAATAGGAGATAACAAAGATAACTTTAAAAATTATCTCAGTCAATAGTCTAGATATTTTGTTAGCATATTCCAACTGCCTTTCTGTATGCATTTGTGTAAGCCTCAAGCATCCTGATCAGAGAGCAACACTCTGACAGATGTGCTGAGGGAGCAGCTAACAGTACCATGGAAGAATTGCAGGTATTTTCTTGTTTTACACCCAGGGAGTATTGTATTAAGGCTACAAAGGGCTTGTCAGCTGCTGTGTGACTACAGCCTGCTCCAATAAAAGTTCAAATGACACCATTGCTGCTCTTGGGTCTGAGGATCTACTTCACCCATCAGCATACAGGCAACAAGTAATTCAATTTCTCTAAAACTAACTAACTACTGTGGCGAGCAAGTCACTTTATACACAACCTTGTCACATCTGATCAGTGTTTTGTTTCCTAACTAAAGCTAGACCACATAATTTGACTAGGTATCACATACATGATCTACCAATGAAAGACGGCACTGTTGTTGTTTCCAACTGCCATTTAAAGCTATGTAACTGATTCAGGATGCCTGATGGTAGTCACATGGCTAGCTGGGAGACCACATCTCTCACTAATCTGTACTTCCAAAAGCTCCTACTGGCATATTAATACACATGATAATACAATGATTCATGCAGACTACTGATACAGGCTGGGATTTTCATTTTCACATGAGGACAATCGAAGCACAGGAAGATGTGTTGGTGGTCAAAACAGAGTCCAGAGTCTTACACCTTTTAATCTCTGCACAAAATTGTATATCCTTCCCTACAGCAATACTGGCAAGCAGCTTACTTCAGCTACAGAGATGCCACTTTGATAGAAAATAACGAAGTGTGTCAGCTAAAACTGGCTGAGGGAACTTACCTGGAGCTTTGAAAGTGATTCTTCAAGACTTGGAACTGTCACTAACAGGGACCCTCTTTTCCTTACATTACAGGCAACAAATTCCCAAGCTCTGAAACATATTTAAAGGTAGATGACCAGTTTTTTGGGGAAAAACCACCCATATTTGATATACAATGAATCTAACACTTTATTTAGTTTTTTGGCCAGAGGTAGAGTAGGCTTAAAGATTTGCAATACATGCTTATCAGTCATTACTAATATCTAAGCAAATGTATTTGCAGGAATAAAACCAAGCTTTGTATTAAAAACACAGGGAATATAAGGTCTTAAAATGTTAGATTTTGTAACTTTTTATTTCCCATACATACATGCATATCATTTGGTATTGTGGAGACTTTCACTTTGAACAAGGGTTAAACACTGACATTGAGTCCCTTTAAATCTTTGGGTTTGAAGAAAATCCAGTCCTGAAGTGCAGTCTTTTATTAAGCTTCACAACAAGCTGCTCTTTACATACATACCTCGTGTACAGTCGTGACAAAGTACTTCTCTTAAGACATTAGTAATCAGAGTATTTAAATATAGCCCCTAGCACTCCTTTTTTTTTTGATTTTGCAAGTAAGATAATTTCTCACACTATGGTAATTCAGACTAAAAAGAATTTAATTTCCAGCATTCTTCAAATGTCATTTGTCTTCATGCTACTAATGCAACACTAAACCACTATCCCCAAGTTAAGACAGAATCAAATGAATTCTTAGTCATGTGCCTGGAAACATATCTCTTGGCATTTTGAAACACCCACTATCCTTCACCCATCCACTCTTTGCCTCTCTGGTTGGCATTACCATCTGGTATCCAGGGCAGCAGGGCAAGCCTTAGCTGAAATTGGTACAAAATGTCAGACTTGGCTGGGACCAAGTGGAGACACAGGTACTCCTTCTTTTTGACTGCCCATTCTAAACTTCAGATGATCAAGTTATTTACATTTTAAATGGATGCTGCTGGATTAGCAAAAGCTCATCTGTGAGTGTCTTGTACCTGAAAGAGAACCGTAGCCACATGTTTGTTTGCTACCACATCCTTATGAGTATCTATTAGAAATATAATTAATAACCATGCTTTGTAGTCTGCATATATTACAGCTCTGACATCTGCAAGTCAGTGACCCATCTTACTTCTGAAGATTGAGCTTTATGCTGATACAAAAAAAAAATTTCAGATTCTTTAGCAGCAAGATACTATTTTAACATATCAGTGCAAGGATTCAAGCCAAGGTTTGGGTAAACAAAGCAGCAGGGTTTAGTGGGTTTAACAATAAGCAACTGCCAGAACACCTTAGCAGTTAAGTATAACAACTAAAAGTAGGCAGTCTGAAACAATTTCCTTATATAAATTATGTATGTGCCTTCAAAAAGCACAACCTTAAGGTTTTCCATAATTCACAAGGTTACACACACACTCCCAAAGAAATAACTTGTTTGGACACAGAGCTTACCTGGCCTGTTCCTGTCTGTCAAGAAAATATTCAAAGACATTATTCATTACAACAACATCAGCCTTCTGCAGAAGTGAGGGCTGAGTACAGATGTCTGCATGAACCACCTGAAGGAGAAAAATTTCCCAAGGCATAAGTTAAGAGACAAATACAGCCTTCAAGTAGTCATGAAGCCTGTCAGCCTAATACAGCACCTGCTACCACCCTTTTGAACCAGCCACAAAACCAGGTATTTCACTGGCTCCCCAGGAGATAAAACTGACATACAAAACCATAATAACCTTTCAAAAACAACAAAAACCCCAAAATCAGATTTAACTCTTCTAAATAAAATACTCAATCCATTATGTTAAGTAAAATAAAGTACATCTTAATTTTGGTTTAGAACTGTGTGCCATAAAAGAGGAGATGATGTATGTGATGGCTGTTATATTCCACTTACCTATATTTTATAACAAATGTCCAGTGATTTCAGGAAAGATGTTAAGCTAGTTGAAGCTATTTTGAGGATATTAAAAGGTATCTCACAGGGTCAGTGGGTTACTGAAGGATTATAGCTAGAAAAGACATAAAGGACCCAGATTTGACAGCCGAATTCTCACAATGCATATTGGGACTGGGAATGCTGGAAAGGCAGGATGCTCAGCAGCACTGGAGGATCTTACTAAACAACTTCCTCTCCAGTCAGCACAGGAGGAGCTGTTTTGATTTCATCTAACTTCACCTACCAAAAAGGATATTAGCACATCATGTCATTTTTCAAAACAAGTGAGATGGGAGAATATGGATGCTCATTAACACTCTGATGTGTTTGATTTCCTCTTAAAGACAGAAAAATCTATCAGTCTGACTTGATGATCTATATGGGTCTTTTTCAACTCAGGATATTCTATTATTCTGCATCCCAAATCTGATGAGAAATGTAAATTGGAATATCTTTTGAAGGGGTAAGTGCTAGTCAGCATGAATTCACTAAAGGTAAATCATGTTTGACCAACCTGGCTGACTTCTGTGATGAACCAACTGCCTGGATGGATGAGGGCAGATCAGTGGATTTTGTCTACTTTGATTTCAGCAAGGCCTCTGACACTGTTTCTCACAACATCCTCACAGGCAAACTCAGGGTGTGAGGACTGGATGAGTGCACAGTGAGGTGGATTGAGAACTGGCTGAACAGCAGATCCCAGAGGGTCATAACCAGTGGCACAGGGTCTAGTTGGAGGCCTGTCACTACTGGTGTCCCCTGAGGCTCAGTACTGGGTCCAGTATTGTTTAACTTATCCATGAATGACTTGGATGAAGGGGAGATGCCTCCTCAGCAAGTTCACTGAGGACAGGAAGCTGGGAGGTGTGGCCAATACCCCAGAGAACTGTGCAGCCCTTCAGAAGGACCTGGACAGGCTGGAGGGATGGGCAGAGAGGAACCTTCTGAAATTCAGCAAAGGCAAGTGCAGGGTCCTGCACTGGGGGAGGAATAACCCCATGCACAGGATAGGATACTAATGGCAGTCCTAATATTTTAGGCCACAGTTCAGAGAGATGCTTGAACTATAGGCAAACTTTGACCGTAAGTTGATGTTTCCTTGACTTGAATGATACTTAAGACTTGACCTAAAATTACTCTGCATTTACAGAGTGGGTGAGCATACTGACCAAAGTGACCTAAGCACCTCATTCTCCCCAAATACATCCTCATTCCTGTTAGGGAATTAGGGACCACATAAGCATGTATGGTTGCACAGTGAGCCAGACCCAGGTACTGCTCTAGTCAAAACTCCAATATTGCTGGGTCCAGTTTCAGCTCAACCAGTTCTCTGATCTGCTTGGCTGTGTGCTGGCACAACAGAGGAAGCAGCAACTGATTTTAAAACTGCCCTGTTGTCCAATGGAATACACACCAAGCCTTTCATGATTACAGGCAATTTCTGAATTGAGGTCACAAGTTTCCTAAGATCTGTTGAACTGTTTACTTTCCTCCCAGTATTTGTTTCCTCAAATGGCAAAAGATGCTGAGCAACCTTCTATGTACTTTAACAAACCAAGTGTTGATCAAAGAAACACAAGGATCACTCAGAGCCACTAAAAATATCATTTCACTTTGCTATCCTTTAGGAACGTATTCTAATAAAAATTCAGAGTATCTTGAGAAAAACAATCTCTATTTAAGAAGAGTCTCTTAAAAGTTTTTCAAACTTGTGTCATGAATTATGACCAGCAAATGGATTCTCACAATTTTTCAAGCTGATATGTACCTCTAGAGAGGATTCATTTGGGGGTGAAATAAAAATCTAAGATTTAAATGTTCAAAGCAGTGTGATAACAGGAGTCACATGACTAAATTAGCATTTAATGAGACTCAAATAGCTAAGTCCTCAGGCACTGCTTTGAAAACCTATTATCTTATCTTTATGCTCCAAAATTAATACTTCAGCAGAATTACAAGGTGTGAAGAAAAACCATAAAAGTTTATAATAAAAAAATACACAAGGCTGAAAAGCATGCTTACAGATCTCCAGCTCCACTGAATTAACATGACAGAGTTCCTAACTGTACTTTCAGTTTCATCACAATAAAGTGTTATGAACACAAAACATATGCAAAACCCAAAGGTTATGGATAAACTGTCAGCAACTGCGATTGAATTGAGCAACCCAATGATACTGCTTACCCTGTGTTAAATATTTTATGTTTATTATTTCTTTCTAGTTTAAAATTGGGTTACCTTAATTCCAAAGAAATTACTATACTCAGCAGTTTGTGATTCATTTAAGAGCACATGCATACAACACAGAATTAAAGCCAGTATTTTACCCAGCATATTCTATTTACCAATTTTTGCTGGTAACAAAATAATGGGTATTGTCCAGAAAGGATTTTTTTTTTCCTCTTTAAAATATTAGTAGCTATTCCCATAATGAAACTAGGGAAATGGTTCCCATAATGATAGCACTTTGTTTGAAACCCATTTTGTTTGTGGAAGGTACATATACACAGACATTCTATGGAAGGAAATACTGATAATTCTAAGTCCTTTAGGAGTCCTTAGATGCAAATTTGCGAATCCTACAAACACCTTTCTGCTAACAAAAGTGAATCACAGACATATACTTTTGTATTCATGACAGAAATTCTTTATACACTCAGTTTCACAGAAGTGAGTGGCAATGATATCATTGATTTTACTGGGAGAATCAGCTAAGATATATCTGTTTTGTGTGAGCCAATGGGAAAGCCCAGTCAGGAAAAAGGCTAAGTGATTCATATTTTGATAATTTCCCTCTTCTTCTCTGCTATAAGATTTCTTTTTTCCTAATGCAAAGCCTTTGTATAGGATCAAAACAAGCAAAGGCAGAAACTTCTCAGAATGCTGATTTACCAGCCACTCACTTAAGCCAGATACCTTGTACACAGTGGTTAAAAATACATAAACTAAAACATATATTTAGTTACCTTTATTCTGTCAATGAACTCGTACTTTGTAATCATCATTTCTTGCAACTGGCAAAAGTCTGCATTCATTTCTACTCCGTGCAGCTGGGAAGCTGAGCTATAAAGATAACCCTACATTAGGAAAAGGAAATTTAGTAACTGTGATGCCTTTTAAACAAGTTCAAATTTTTAATTTAAAAAGAAGAGAATAAAATACAAGTTAAGATTTAAAAAAATTTTAAAATAGTGAGTTGAGAAATGCCTTTCAGTGGATGTGACATATTTTTCAGAGCTAAGCCCCTGATCTGGCAATTCCCACTTATGTCGCATGAATTTTAGTAAGAGATCCGAAATGACATGTCAAAAAGACAAGAAGGAAAGCTCCAAGTTCACTTCAGTTGCAAAACATACGGAAACTAGTCTAGGAAAAAAAAAAGGTGTACCAAACAAGTTATGAAAATAGTGTGAAGGGAAAAGACTAAATGTAATTTTTGTTTCTTGGGAGAATTGAAGAAAGTATCAAGGGAAAAGAACAAAACCAGGAGACATAACATAGTCAAAGTGAGTGAAAATGGAGGACAATGTACCAATAATATAGTGGGATATTTTGATACCAAGTCTATATCAGCACCTCTAAGTTACTGTATTACTGACATTTTCAGATGCTTCATACAGGTACATGAGCAAAAAAAAGTTAAACTATGCCTTAATCTTAAGCCCAAAAACCAGTTCAGTTTGGACTAAGATTTTGAGAAGTTGTTCGAAACGTCAGAGAAGAAAAAGTACAAATACTTGAGCATACAGGGCCCGAGCAAAGATACTGCTTTAAGTACCACTATCTCCACTGAGCACAGTTACACCTTGCCAACAATGGCAAAGGCAAACTGCTGAAGATACAGAATATCTGAGATACACATGTATTACAGCTTCATTATTAAGTTTTCTGAAACCATTCAACTCAGAGAGTAGAAAAGCAACCTGTGAAGGTGAAGTCACCCCTCCTCCAAGGCAAGGACATGTTACAAAGCAGAACCCTTTTTTGAAAGAGTGCTTTGAGAGTACCTTCTACTGTAATAATACAAGCATTTAAATACTTCAAAACAAATTCAGCCTAGCAAAAGTGTTACCATTTAAGGACCCAATGCTGCAAATATTTACAAATGGGAGTAACTTTCCTCATTTGAGTAATCCCAAAATTAGACTATTCAAATGAGTAAAATCACATGCTCAAGTGTTTCCAAGATTGAGCCCTAAACAGCCATTGACTTTTTAAAGAAAATAGTAATGTGTGTTTTGCATTGCTGTTGGCCATATGTTGCACCAGCCATGCCAAAAGCAATCAAAATTGCACTCAAGTTCCTCAATGAAGTATTTTATGTGCATTTTAAAACGCAGAGCAGGACAATATGTTTTTGGAGACAAATTCATATCAAAGTCTTCCTTTGTGTAATTTAACAGTTTGTCAGCTTCATAAAGGAATTTAACATAACTAATCTATATATAGGCATGGTCAAGACATAAGAGGACAAACTTACTTATGAAAGAGACAGCAGGAACGAGTAAAAGAGCAGCATGTGTGACAGCAATATGCTACTCTGTTGGACAACACAGTTTTCCTCTCCATAAGCAAGATCATTTGTGTTCCCTCTTGTGAGGAACAGCGGAAGAACTGAAATCGCTAGTAAACAGCACCTTACACTATTCAGAGAGTCAGATCAGAGGTGCCTCTCAGAATGACCCATCCAAGATTGAGTAATGAGAGTAGGCAGTCAGAAAAGAGGGAAAATGTTTGTCACAGTAATAAAATATGAATTCCTGTGCTGGAAGTTACCGCAAATAGCACTGCACCAAGCCTGGAGCCAACGTCAACCACTACCTTTCCTGTCAGGTCAGGCAGTACATGTTGATAAAGAAACTTCAGTTCCATGAGGGAAAAGGAATGCGAAATAAACTCTGGGAAATAAGAACAGAACAAAGGTGTTGGGTGGGCAGTACTAACTACAGTGTAATTAACTATTGAAATAGTAACCCAAAGAATTATCTTCACTGAAAACTTGTATGGTTTCCTGCCTGCACTAGCGCTGGGCACCCTGGAACACCAGGGTTTGCAGATCAGAGGTAATCTGCCAAGCAATCTGTCCCAAGTCTGGGGATTCTTTGCCTTACATGGAGAATTTTGAAATCCTTCATGAAACTGAATTACCTTTTTCTGCACAGTAACATATGTTAAAGAATACAAAACAAAGTAACTGGGAACTGTTCAACTGAAAAAGGAAATGTGGTATCCAAGGCTCAATACAATTTGTGCATAACGTTTTATGGGCAGACACCTTAATAGCTTTAATTTCAGCTCTAAGGTTTTAATGAATGAAATGTTCTCCATATAAACCATTCCTTCAGTGGCTGTGCTATACTGGCAACAGCACTGATCTGTACCACACCACACAAAAGCTTTAAGACAGATGGTGTTTTCTACTGTTTTTCAGCATGTGAGAGGAGACTGAGGCTACTGCATGGACTCCTACAGTGTTGTCTTCCTCTCCAGGGGTACATAGCCTGCCTCTTACCTGCTCAGTTTTTGTGGGCAACAACCGTCACTCATACACTGCAAATTAATTCAACTTACATGTGTAGGAGGCTCCTTCCACTGGTTATGGGAAATAATTCTGGCCTGTGTATTGCACCAGTCTGGACAGAGTCCTCCATCAGCTGGATGTTGTCTTGTCCAGCTGAGTCACTGCACAAACCAGTTTAATTAAACTCAATTTGTTTCTCTTGTTCCCAAAAGAACACTTACCTAAAGATGCAGTTTTGTATGAGCCACACTCTGTGCAGTAGCTCCTACTCATTTTCCCCTCCTCACACAATGAATCAACAACATCATCATCATAAAGGAATGCATCAACATGAATCATGGGCAGTGGATGCTGGTGTATCTGAGAAGAGGAATAAAACCTTAGAAAGGCATAACCAAGTCTCTTAATTTCATTTACACTGTCACATGTTAACTGTCCCACCATCCTACCTTTCCTAAATCTCAGAGATCCATGTTTTTCCCTATGCAACAATTACAAAAAAAAATTAAACAACAGAAATCCTACATGTAAACTGGGTCATCAAATTCCACTGAAATAACCAGTACGTGACAGTCGACAAATGAAAGCAACCTAGTTTTGATACCTGAGCAGGGGCCCGATGTGAGTTTTGTCTCCTTAGTGCTTGCTTGGCTATAGAGAAGATACACGGTAAAGGAAGCTTTTCCTCTTCTTTTAATGAGGAGAATGTAACTTAAATTTAGGAGAAAGGTCAATTTGCTTCTCAGCCTCAACTGACTATTTTTAACATCATGCCTTATGCCTCTACCTAGAAGCACCCCTGATTAACATGAGTGTCACTTTCAATCAAAAGTACACCAGGTGGGATGCTTGCCTTCTCATCATTTCAAGGGATATGATCTTCATCCTCCTACTCATCTTTCCTCCCTTTTCCAGGCTTGCTGCATGTGGCCAATCCACTTTTCCCATTGAAGAGCCATACACCACTTTTCTGGGGAATGCATTAACTTTCCTTGTATACTGACAGCTCAAGTAGAAAAGGTGCACTCCCCTCCCACAGGACTCACAGCCCACCTCTTTCTGAGACATCAGAATCTGAAAAGAGCTGGATTATCATCTCTGGGCTGCCCACATTATGGCAACAGCAAAACACTGGCCCTGGGTTCCTGTTGCCTTTAAGGGGGCTGTTAGAGCCTATTATGGAGCTAGCATTAAAGAATCACTGTGACAGGTGCCATACCACACAGAATTAAAGCTATGCCAAATAACTCATGATCAAAGTATTAAGAACTATGAAGAAACTTCCCTGGAGTCATGCAAACACAGAGCAACAGACCTGAGAACCAAACTGAGATTTCCTACACTTCAATCCACGCTCATTCTCTATTATGAACTACTGCTAAAAATGAAATCAGAATAAATGATGTGGTTCAGCAAAAGCAGACCGTAACAGTTAGCTTACTTTCTGAACAGCTTGATGTTCCGAAGTGAACATTGCCTCAACGGGTAAACGATTCCGCAAATCTTCAGCGATATTTCTGAGCACAACATCGCTGTTACTCACCACAAACTCATCAAAGTCATCTATAAATCAAGACAAAAAAAACCCCCTGAACAATCACATGCAGATCACGTGGACTAAGTGATGACCAGTACAATACAGTTGCAAGACATAAACAACACCAGATGGATAAAGTTTTTTATTTGAATGCATTTTTCAGCCTTTGTTAGCTTTTCCAGCCAATGACAGTTTTGGATTGTAATAACTTTGCCATGTAAAATAAATGCACTGCTTTTCTGAAATCTCAAATTATTTTCATATTTATAAATTTATAACTCACATATGATGGTCTGGGCTGCCACCAAAGTGATACTGTTTCAGCTTAAGATATAAAAAACATCAAAGATGTTTTTGAACTATTGGAGAAATGACAAAACTCGATAGTTGCCCGAATGCAGGCTCTTTTTTTTTAATACAAGTTTCTTTTTATACATATGATCTTTCTAATAAATTTACAAAAAAATCGGGGCTAATGCACAGTTCAACAGTTCAACTCACAATATATTTTACATTACCTAACCTATCAAAATATTTCAAGTGGGAAGGAAAATAGGAATGGATGTAAACCAATACATTTTTGCAAAGCCAAACTGTAAATTTTTGCTATTTTTCCAGGATATTCCTGCATTACTTTAGCACATTTTTTTAAAAGACATCTAGAAAAAAGATTGAGAAGGAAACCATGTCAAGTCACTAATCCTTTCTTCTTCCAAGGCTCAATCAATACTGTCATTACTTCTCCAAACTGTTCTTTTAAAAATGATTGTTAATCCTGGAGACACTATAACCACCCTTAGCCATCTATTTCAGTGTTTGACTACCCTTAATATTAGAAAGGAATACTCTTCGTAATTACTGATTTAGACTTCCTCTGCCACTACTTATTCCTTTCCATTATATAGTAACTATTTACTTCCCTGAAGACTTATCGTGCATCACATCAGTCTTCTTTCCAAGAAAAAACGAGATTTGCCTATCCAGACCCTTCCTGATTTTTTTTCTCCTAGAGTATGATCATTCTCAACACTTCCCTTTGGATCTTCTGGACTCTCTCATCCTTTATGGCCTGCAGTATTGAGTGCCAGACACACCAGCCAAAGGTTTACTTGCACTTACCAGACTTCACATCTTGCAGCCAATATCCTGCTTACACCCCCCCAATTTCACCTTGAGAGTATGATGTTCCTAACTGGCATTCAGCAGCTTTTCCTGCTATGGTTTCCTCAAAAGGACTAGATGAAATTCCTTTTTGTCTGGACATCCCACTGCTTTGAGGATGTTGAACTGGATCTAAACAAAGGCTCATCTCAGATCAAAGCTACATACCTGTAAAAGACAACAACCGCTACCACCAAAAAGCAATCACTAATCTAATCCTGAAAAAATACACCAAACCCATCTATTAAGTCACATCTAAAAACAGACATGTATGTCCTCTCTTCCCCACCCCTTCTGTTTTGTTTCTTGTTTTATTTAGACTGCCAACATGTTGGGCAGCAACTGGGCTTTTTCATGTACATGCATCACTCACAAAAAGAAAATCTGACAGCTTTTACAAGTGTTTTTAAAAAAAGCAGTGTTTGCTAGCATTGCTGTTCCAGGTGGCAACATTAGTACAGAAAAGCTTGATGGCAAACAGGCTCAAAATAAATCTACAGCATACACTACAAGTTTCTCCATGCTAATATATTTAATCTTTCCTGTGGATCATGGGAAATGCTAGAAAGAGTGAGAAATTTTAAGGCTAGTATAGAAAACAGAAACCTGCTAACCTTTTAAATGCTTCTGAAATGCTTTTTGCTTAAGCACTGTAGTGAGAACAGTATGATTAAAGAAACCATCATTTATTGGTGCAAAATGCTCTCCTCTTAACAGTGCAAATGTAAATGGTTCTTTCAACCCATCCCAAAATGGACTTGAACAGATAATCCTGAATCCCCCTTACGACTGCTGTGTAGTAAGCAGCAGAAACTTTAAATTATCCGTATTCCCTTAAGATGTATTTGGTTTATAATTTATTAAATGCATAGCAGTAATGCTCCAAGGCCCTGATGGGCCATTGCCATTGGTAGTTGTTATACTTCAGGAAGACAATTCACTGCTCCAAAGTGCTCACAGTTGCGTTCTCCAGAACCTCAGCTCCTAAAGAGATGCAGACTTTGCAGTGAGGAACACAGGAGGGATAGAGGCAGCAGCTGCAACAGCAGCAACACCAACACAACAGGTGCAATGTAGCAGCTCCAGCTTGTCAGCATTTTAATTTGAAACCTCTAATGAGCACCCATCCTGTTAAACTCACAGTCCATCCAACAATTTGTAGATTTGTTGTGAACATCCCAGCAGCAGTGAGTGATTTTTCCAATCAGCTCAGGGAAGATTTCTATGGATGTGACACAGCACAGAATAAACCCAGATATTATGGGAAAAGAAGGTGGGCAAATCTAAGTAGCTTAACTGGGACTATCAGCACCACGACATGCCCTCAAGAGTGCCAAGGTGCCAATTTGCTGAGGTGGATAACATCTGAGGAAGCAAGGGGAAAAATCATGCTAGAGACAGGAACAAGAGACTAGAAAGCTGATATTAGCAGCTGAACAGATCAGTGCCTGTGGGCAATAAGCCTCTACATCTGGCATTTGCTTTAAAACAATACTATTACTATGCAAGAGAGCTCATCCAGCTGTTATAGTGCCTGTTAAGAGTATCAAATTCATATACAGCATTTAATGAAACACAGGAAGTGTTCCTAGACCACCAGGCCAGCCACATCACGCTGCAAATACAGAACTTCAGCTCTCTTCCTCACAGACCTAGTGCATCAATAGGATCTGCTTCCTCATGGCCTGGGTGACCTTTCCTGGCCAACATTAGTGACTGACAGCTCTCCAGACTATTCAGTGTTCCAGCTCCATAGTAGAGAAACACACACCTTCAGTGGGAGACAGGCAGCACATCCGTCTTCCTCTAATCCAGAATATCCCTTCCCTGCCTTGAGTTCTATCTGTATGCTACCTGTCACAACACTGACCATCTCGCATGGGGCCCTCTGATCTCTTCTTGCAAAACAAAGTAGGACACACACAGGTTCTTGTATGCTCTGTACAAAACAGGTCCTAAGGACAACACACATGCAGCCCAATGAAAAAACTGTTGAAACACTGACACTGAAAAATAAATGATGAATGGAAATGCTCCCTTCTGACTATCAGTTAATGCTCTAAAACAAAAAGGAGAAGGACATCTGAACAGACTCCATCTGAGACAACAAAATGGCAGCTGCAGCAGAAGTTGTGTGCGCAACACTCCACACCTGTGTGTATAGTCTGTGACTGAACTCTGACATGGAGAGTCGACTCATTCCTGTCAAAGCAAGAAACAGCAACAGCTACCATAATAACTCATTTACTTTTGCAGTATGTAAATATTTGTAGATTGCCATCAAGTAGGAAAGACCAGTGCCAAATATGAAAATATGCATCTCTGCTGGTATAGTTTTATCAACTCCACCCTTGTGTTTAACAAATTGTTCACTCTTGAGAATCTCAGTATCACCTTACAAGGGATCTTCAAGAGGAAACAAAAATAGAAAACTATTTTATACATCATTTTTGCACTTGTTATATACATAAAATATATATAACATGAAATGGAGAGTGTGCAAGCCAACCTGTGTTCATTGAACAGACAACTAACCAGGAAACAATGTACAGTTCATGAAACACTGCAAGATGAATCACAATCATTTGTTTATGGAGGAAGTCTGAGTGCGTAGTGTTTGTATTTTACTTCAAAAACCGGTTCCACTGGATTTACTCAACATGCATTTATAAAATTTAATTAACACATTGCAAAAAGCCTCATTATCACCCTGGTGCTAGTCAGCCTTTCTACACAAGCTAAGAAAACATCACAAAGCTTCACACCAGACAGAGAGCACCACTATACCAACATCTGAACACCCAGGCACTGCAAAATACAGGATTGAAGACAAGCAATGTGTGATTTCCAAATGACAACAGAAGATTACAGAAAGAAGAGGATTTAGCAAAGGCAACCATAACAGCAAGCACCTTATGGTCTTCTAGATATATTCTCCGACTCACAGAAAAGCAAATATTAACAGCCATGTTACTTAATACAAGGTTAATTTAGTAATTCAGCATGTTTTCATAATACTGGACAACCCAGTCAAGGAGGAAGCACCACATCCCTAAAACTTTAGTATCGCCCTTTTTGGCTAAACCATTTGAGAAGCAATATGTGACCTCAGTATATCAAGTACCTCAGAACTCTAAATATTATTTCTATCCCAAAGCACACATAGCCACTAGTAGAAAGTAACTGGCTTTTCCCAACAGAAATATAACGAGAGCTTATTTTGTTAGTTTAAGTCTTTTACATTGATTAATTGAAAGAAGCTTTAAAGTTAAATTTTAAACAAGGTAAGTCACATGCCTGTTTAACAATCACTAGTTTTCCCCACCACTATTGAATTTCAGTGACTAACAACTTAGAAGTACTTGGTACTCTGGAGACCTCTCTCGCACCAGTATCACTTGTCACAACAAAGGAAATTAATGACAATTCCCAAAGTTGATGATTCATGACATTATACGCAACAACCCATTTTAGTTTACCAAACAGAATAGTGGAAAAGAATTGGTATGGTATAATTTTAACAAATAAATCCATTCCAGTTAATGTGGAAATGCAGTGTTATTTTTATCTCTTCTGAAAGGGTATTTTACTTGAATAAATCACTTCTACAAGTTTGGATATGAAGCCTTGTACTAAATTGCTTTTTCACATGCACATGCACAAAAGCACATACTATACTTGCCCAATTGCAGAAGCCCAGATTTTCATCCTTTTTAAAGCTACTCATTCCACTTTAGTTCCATTCCATTAAAAGAATCAAGCTTTTTCTTATCCAGTTTCCTCTTCTTGTCTTGTGAAAATTATCATCTGGTAACTTTACCTAGCAGGTCTGAGAACATGCTAATGCCTAGATAATAAAGTACATGATAGAAAATTCTGGACACACTTGGTCTGCTCCCAAGAGTCTGATGAGAAGTCTCTTCTCCGTATGCAGAACACTGTCCTAAAGCAGCACATCCTCCATAATCAGTTAGGTTAATTTTATAAGATACTCCTCCCTCACTGCCTGTTAAAAGCCTGAATTTACAGCACTGACTGCCCTCAACTTTCAAGTCACAAGACTAAATTGTGCTCCAACCTCTTAAACAGCTGGTTGCTCCCAGTACAAGTGAAACCACAAGAAAAAAATTAATTTGTACTTAATTATATGTTTCTTATCCTTAAATTATAAGATTTGTAATGAGATTTGCAAGGATTATTATTCAATTATTATTTTGAGCAATTCTCTTGATATTGGATATTTTGAATACTGTAGGAACAATCAGCAATTCAGACCAGTATATCACTTCGAAATCTTAGCTTCAGATTTAAAAGTTTCTAAGGCAATGCATAGATTAGAATAGGTTTGCAACAGTGTTTTATTACACTGTTACATGAGCTAAAAAAACCTTTTAAGTTAGTATCAAAACAGTAAGTTTTAGCCCTGATGGAAAAATATTTCAATCTTAGACCCCATGAACAGAACACAAGAAGCATAAAGGGTCTTATCACCGTATCTGTGCTTCACTGACATTAACTAAGAGGCAGGCTTTGTAATCTATATTTAAGTGCTAAGTACAGCCGAAGTGTTCAGTAGTTGCCAGTACATAAAGTGGTTTGGTGACTTCAATCTCAAACTCAAGATTCAGATTCCTGTATTTACCTCCCCTGATTCCTGTCTTCCTGTTCATGTAAACACATAGCTTGGTCAATTCTTTCACTGGTTATCTCCTCCAGCACTCATTCTTACCAAATGCAACCTTTTCTGCTACTGAAAATTTTAGAATCTCAGCAGTGGAGGTTCAAGTGGGAACATGACATACAACAAATGCTGGACCCAACTGAGGGGAATCATCAGGGGGGTTTCCCCAAGTGGTTTGAATTAGCTCTTGGGCTTCACCCAGGTTTTCTTAGCCGGAACTTCTGGAACATGGTTATTGCAAAAGGATATTAAAGCATTAATCATCCTATTATAAAAAAGTTAAGACACCAAAGGTTCCTGTTCTTTTTTCCAACTCTTACTATTTTATTTTCTTTAAGATCTAAGACTAACTCAAAAGAAAAGCTGGAATGCAAGTCACCGTGAAATGACGTACATTTCACTGCAGTGTGTGGGAAGAGCTAGCTGATTGTGAAACAGCCAAGCAGTGTTGCTAAGCAGCTGTTTTAAAACAGTAATGTCTTCTTCCATCACACATAAAGATTCGGAATGTCTAAAATTCTCAACACAAAAAATCCCCACATTCATACAAAGAAAAAACGAATAGAATCTTGCATTCACTTACATTCCCATAATTACTAAGGAAGGTTAGTCAGAAATCATCGCAGTGAGAACACGTTCAATGTTCTCTCAGTTCAAAATATGTAAGGCTTTACTTCAGGTAAGATAACCGGCTTTACTATAAATAAATTTGTCTCTTCTACGGAAGTTTCTCAATAACGTTTCATGCATTCAGTGTGCGAGTCAGAAAACACCAACTAACCAATAAATAAGGCTGTCTTTGCAACAACACTAATCCTAAAGGTCAACCACTTTATGCAGGACTTTAAGGATGCATGTACACTTTAATTCAGAGAGTGGCGTGATGAAGGAAAAAAGCCTGACTACAGCTAACACTGGAATCATGCCCAGTTCTCCTCAGCTGGAGGTAAAACTATAAGCTCAACATCTTGACAGAAACAGGAATGGGATTCAGGAGGACGAGGTGGGGAACTGATACACCACAGAAAAACAGTTTGTCTGTGGGGATACCATTTTTGTTTCCATTTATCCTATCCTAGTTTTCATTCAGAATATTATCTCTCCATCCCTACCACTTTTTTTTTTTCTTTTGTTCATCAGAGGCTTGTTTCTTTCCTATGTCTATATCACCAAAGACTAGGCTTTTATTTCCATGTGGCAAAGAGATCTGGTAATTTTACATCTTCCATAAAACAGTCTTTTCTCTGCACAGAGAGAACACCATATTCCCTAGCTGTATTCAGGGTACAGCAGCAGAAACCTCTACCAGCTCCTCATTATCCTCAGTCCAACTAGTATTAATTATCACAGGACTATCTAGGTATTAAAATGGGCAGTATAATTACTCAAATGCAACAATTCTGAGGGGGGAAAAAAAGCCACAGTAAAAGTTACTGCCAGTATGCAGCCACAGAAGTAGCTCAGAGAAACAATCGAAGAGAAGTATCATCAAGAGTGCTGTGCTGGGGACATCACATAAAATATTTGCATCTCTGAGGAAACTGCACAAAGGCTAAAGGAATGTGACCTGCAGGACAAATGCCTCTCCTCCCTTACTGTTCAACGCTGCGAGAAAATAAAACCAGTAAGGGAGATACTGATCTTGTACTCCAGTCCTGTACTCATCAGGGTGAAAGCTAGAGATAAAGCAGGACACAGCCATTCAGACAAAGGAGATTAGAAAAACAGGAACAGGTTAATGACCCAAAGAGGCAATGAAACATATCTTGATTGTTTAACAATGAAAAGTTTTTACACATAGCCAAAAAGCTTTCTAATTCCCACTCTTTTACTATGTAAACATAAACATATGTTAGAGAGGGAGACTGCAGCACCGAGAGAGTACAAGAATTGGACAAACATTAATACTTTTCCTTAAAACACCATAAGCAACAGATTCAGAAACTGGTAACTTCTACAAGCATTAGCATGAGACCAAATCCTATAGGCTCTAAATTCCTCCACAAATGTGGCAATCAGGGAAATATGATTTAACTAAGTCACGCATTCTAAATGACACACCTGGGAACAAATATGGTTGCCTATAATTCTATACTGCATCAGCACTTGACACAAAGTGTAAGCAAATGCCGAAGATGCAGATGCCTAAAGTGCAACTTGATTTCTCAGAATATTAATTAATAGCATCCAGCCAGGATATTAACAATGAGCATTTTTTAAAAGAGAAAATTAGCATAAAATATTACCAGAGCACAAGCCTGTAAAGAAAGAATTCTAAACCGAAAAAGATTCTGAAGATGGCCTGACAAGGAGACTAAAGAGATGAAATTATATTAATTACTTCAGCTGCTTGATCCTGATTGCCCTGTCCACTCTGTTCTCTGATCTGCAGCATAAGAGCTGAAAAGCCATTGAATGGCAACTGTAAAGCTAATTATGTTTAAAGATGATGCACACAGTGAAGCAGCAGCAATCACTACTGATGTGAACAGTATAAAAATAGAAGGACACAGATTGCTCAGATGTACCACACACAAAGTAGATCAAAATTTGGAACCTAATTTACACTTTGGCTTGTATCTTAATTATGAAGAGCAAATATGAGGCAAGAATATATGTGTCCTTTCATTGAAAGGACTAGGGAAAGAGCTGCATCATTAAAATTCAGGAAAAATATTTGAGAGATCATAATCTAACAAACACTAGGAACCGTAGCATATTATCTTTCACAGAAACCATCTATGGTAAGTTTTGGAAGCTGCAACATAAAAAAAATACTAAAATGTATTCACTGACAAAGGATTTTGGAGTCTACATAAACTACGCCATTGGCTAAAAATTCCTATGGCAGAAGTAAAACACGATCATAGAATCAAAACAGAGAAAATAGTAAGTATTAGTTTCCTAACTGAAACAGTTCAGCATTTTCAAGTTTCACTAGTAAGTTTCCATGTGCTTTACTGTATTTGTAAAGGAGTCAGGAAGCTGAGAAAGCCATATATGCACACCACACGAACTAACATAGTGTATAGGAGCTGTGATGATTTCTGTTAAGTGAATAAGCAATATGAATGATTGCATATGAAATTCAATGAGATTTTTATATTAGAGCATACTGGATAGAAGAAAACCACCTCTAACAAGATTATTTACAGTAACCCAAGCCCTGTTTAGCAAGCAGAGCATGCTACTGTGTCCAGACAAGACCTCAAAAATGGAAGGATGAAGTGCTTACAGTCAATTGCTCCAGCATTATGTCTATACACACATGCAGACGTATGCATGTGTAGATATATATATACACACAGATATGTATATGTACATACACACACAGAGAAAATTAGAATGTTTAACCACAATTAACACTAACTACTTCCATCAAAATTCAGCCTTCAAGTTCTAGGGAGGCTCATCTCTGCTCTAGTCACGGCAGCTGACGCCCAGACGCTCTGCAACATTTGGCAATGTCTCTTCTAAGAAAGTACCCGTTTGGGTGGGAGGGCTGCATGCCTGTCACTGGACAGTAAATGCTGTTCCTAGCTAGCTCCCGTCCCATAAATCCAGCAGAGGGCCTGCTCCACCTGAGAAGGATCTGCCCTGCCTCTCCGAGTGACTATGGGAGCCGCAAACCACAGGGCAACGATGAGTTTGCAGTTCCAAGTACCTGGACAGCTGGACAACTTCTTGGTGTCAGATGTACCTTTGTGCCACGGTGCCTGTGTGTTGGCTTATGAAGTTTTCACCTTGAAGTGGAAGTGCTGGAACAAAGACCCAAACAGGAAGCATAACCCGAGCACAGCAGGGCATGACTTGGAGAAGTATTGTTATCATATGATGAATTTCTAACACGTGATCATCAGGGTAGATTTATCATCCCAGGAGACAATCATTAATAAACAGGACACACACGTACTGGATGCTTGGGACTGGATCACAAGACTGAAGGGGTCTTCCAGATTCCTATCTGCAATGGCAAACTGCACATATATCCTGAGACTAAGCAGCGTTTAGACTTTATTCAGCATGGCACTGTGTGCGTACAGCTTTAATACACTGCCTATATTGAGGTTTTCCGTGTCATTCTTTGTGTTCAGTTGCAAATTAACAGCTTCTGCACTGACCCGTATTTCCCTTCTTCATCTGCCACAAAATGCTTGATTGCAGCACACTGATGAAATTATATCCAGGCATAAACAAGGGAGTAAACAGAAAACTATGTTAACTTAAGGTGACATCAAGTGGTGAAAGTAGCGTTTGTAAACTAGCTCAAACCGCTATCTCCAAACTTGTGAAAGTCTGCTGTGAGCACGTGTGAAGTTAAACAAGACAAGCCTAATACCCAAAGACCTCTCGGTGCCGCAGGAGCAGGGTGGCTCCGCACGACCTGCGCCGCCGCGGGGCTTGCGGGTTACCCCGCAGCCCGTCCTGCTCCGCTGCCGGGCGCGCCCGCGCCGCGACACCGCCGGCCCCGGACACGGCACCGGCACCCCAGGCCGCGGCGGAGGGGGCGAGCGCGGCCCGGACCCGGGCAGCTGCGGCACGGCCACCCCCGATCGGAGCCGGGCAGGGCGGGCGCCACCGGC